>NC_057747.1:17614443-17766547 GCF_004010195.1 Chiloscyllium plagiosum | reverse complement strand
CCCCATCCAATCTATTTGATCTAAAGAGCTTCCAATCAATATTTGGGAAGTTGAAATCGCCCATGACTACTACCCTGTGGCTTCTGCACCTTTCCAAAATCTGTATCCCAATCTGTTTCTCCACATCTCTGCTGCTATTGCGGGGCCTATAGTAAACACCCAACAAGGTGACTGCTCCTTTCCTATTTCTGACTTCAGCCCATACTACCTCCAAAGGCAGATCCCCCTCGAACTGCCTTTCTGCAGCCGTTATACCATTTCTAATTAGCAACGCCACCCCCCCTCCTTTTTTACCAGCCTCCCTAATCTTACTGGAACATCTGTAACCAGGAACCTCCAACAACCATTCCTGTCCCTCTTCTATCCACGTTTCTGTGATGGCCACAACATCGTAGTCTCAGGTACCGATCCACGCTTTACGTTCACCCGCCTTATTTCTGATACTCCTTAGAGTAAAATATAAATTTACTTGACTGCACAAAATGCATTATTTTAAGAACTGTTGTTTCTGTTGAGTACAAAAGTAAATACAAGAATTGAAATTCTAGCTGAGGTTTCAAAACTTTCCTTAAACACATTACATTAAAAGCATTTGACTTTATTAAGTCATGTTCAGATATATATGTTTAGAATATATTTAAAATGTACTTCCTGCAAAAATAAATTATATATCTGTAGCTTGGGAACAAACACTGTATATTTTGTTGGTAGTTTCTTGAGTTCATTTTATTTGTAAGTAATGCTTTTCAATTTAAAATTCATAATTTTTAATAACATTCTTCACAGCTTTCATAAATTATTTCATAATTGTCTCTGCATAAATTGAAATTTTAAGTTTATTTCAGCTAATCTACTTTGGCTGATCCTGAAATGTCATCTTGGCACACCTCACCACCAGCACAAAATTGATGTTTCTTTCCCACCTTTCTTTCACAAACTCAGAAAGAAACAAAAACAGTTTATTAAAATAACACTACTAACATCTTTAGGATGCTCCAAAGTACTGAATGATAAATTACTTCCACAGAGTAAAAAGAAGTCCTGCTCATCTTTATCTTAAATGAGTGAGATTATGCTATCTGCTCTTAGAGTGTCCCATAAGGGGAAACAACTTCTCCACATTTACCCCATGAAGGCTAGTAAGAATGTTGTACATTTCAGTAAGGTCTCCACTCATACACCCAAACTTCAATGTGTACAGGCCCAATCTACTCATTCTCTCAAAATCTCTCCATTGCCACAATCAATTTAGTGAACCTTCTCTAGACTGTATTCCCTTCCAGTTTTTTCTCATTTGGAGAGTACTTCGTTCTATTTCTCATTTTCATTTTTTTTTAACTGAACTACAGGGGTTTCAAAGAGCATTATGGTATGTTACTGGACTAAAAATTCAGAAGCTTGAATTCACAACTGGAGGTCATGAGTTCAAATCCCACCATACCATTTCAAAAACTGAAATTGATTTTTAAAAATATTTAAAAGATAAGAAAAAGCATCTACCAGTTGCCAGGTTGTCATAAAAATCCAGCTTCTTCAAAAAGTAATCCAGGGAAACAAGTGTGCTCTCCTTATCTGGCTCAATCTCTATCGGCTTTACCAGTACTTAACCAGGACTTGTGCAATGCTAATGATGTAGATAACCTACTGGAGCTGAAGAAGAATACGAGTAAAATAAATTCATATTTTCAAAGTTACAGACCCTAACAAGACAGCATCCTAGGCCTGTGTTTAAATATATAACAAAAATTTGTGAAAAACCATAACCTTCATTAAAGAAAACATGAGGATATTGCCAGGGTTGGAGGGTTTGATCTATAGGGAGAGGCTGAATAACTGGAACTATTTTCTTTGGAGTGTTCGAGGTGAAGGGCTGCCCTTATAGAAGTTCATAAAATCATGAGGGGCATGGATAGGGTAAATAATCACGATCCTTTTTTGCAAGGAAGGGGAGTCATAGCTGGAGGGCATAGCTTTAAGATGAGGGGAAAGATTTAAAAGGATTCTCGGGAGCAATTTCTGCTTGCAGAGGGTGATGCAATGAGCTGTCAGAGGAAATGGTGGAGACTGGTACAGTTGCAAATTTAAAAGGTATCTGGATAGGTACATGAATAGGAAGGGTTTAGAGGGATATGGGCTAAATGCTGGCAAATGGAAGTAGATAAATTTAGGATATCCGGTTGGCATGGACAAGTTGGACTGAAGGGTATGTTTCAGTGCTTTCCAGCTCTATGACTGTAAAATCATTGCATCAAATGTATGAATTTAGTTGATTGTTGGAAAAAGGTCACATAAAATGGAATAGCATTTTTCAGTGATTTATATTTCTATGAATTCCATTACTGTGTCTTCATAGTCATGCTGCATTCGTCATGTCCAATATAGAGTCATAGAGCTGTATAGCATAGACCCTTCAGTCAAAATCATCCATGCTGACAAGGTATCATAAATTAATTACTGTCCAGTTTTGGACCCTCCCACCCCAGGGAAAAGACTTTGGCTATTCACCCTATCCAAAGTCCCTCATGATTTCACCAGGGAAAACAGCCCCAGCCTATTCAGCCTCTCCCTATAGCTCAAACCCTCCAACCCTGGCAACATCCTTTTAAATCTTTTCTGAACCCTTTGAAGTTTTATATAGCAGACCGGCCAGAATTGCATGCAGCATTCCAAAAGTGACCTAACTAGTGTTCTATGCGGCCAAAATGTGACCTCCCAACTCCTATACTCAATGCACTGACCAATAAAGGCAAGCATACCAGACTTCACTATCTTGTCGACTTGGGAATTCACTTTCAAGGAGATACAAACCTGCAATCCAAGGATACTTTGTTCAGCAACACACCCCAGGGCCTTACAATGAAGTGTGGATGTCCTGCCCTAATTTGCCTTTCCAAATTGCAACACCTCACATTTATTTAAATTAAATTCCATCTGCCACTCCTCAGCCCATTGGCCCTTCTAATCAAGGTCCCATTGTACTCTGAGGTAACCTTCTTCACTGTTCACTGCACCTCCAATTTTAGTGTCGTCTGCAAACATACTAACCATACCTCCTATGTTCACATCAAAATAATTTATGTAAGTGATGAAAAGCAGTGGACCCAGCATCGATCCTTGTGGCACAAGCTTCCAGTCTGAAAGGCAGCCATTCATCACTACCTTCTGTCTTCTACCTTTGAGCCAGTTCTGTTTCCAAATGGCTAGTTCTCCCTGCATTCCGTGTAATCTAACCTTGCTGACCAGTCTACCAAGCAGAACCTTGTCGAACGCCTTAGTGAAATCGATATAAATCATGCCCACTGCTCTGCCCTCATCAATCCTCTTTGTTAACTGTTCAAAAAAAATCAAATTAGTAAGACACAATTTCAGATGCACAAAGCCATCTCGACTATCCCTAATAGTCCTTGCCTTTCCAAATACATGTAAATCCTGTCCTTCAAGATCCCTTGCAACAACTTGCCCATCACTGATGTCAGGCTCATCTTACCTCCTTTCTTAAATAGTGACATCACATAGCCAACCTCCAGTCTTCCGTCGCTTCACCTGTGGCTATCACTGATACAATTATTCAAAGTTTGTGCGAAGATTTGTAGCTCGGGTGCTCGTTGTTGTGGTTCTGTTCGCCGAGCTGGAAGTTTTTGTTGCAAACGTTTCGTCCCCTGGCTAGGCGACATCATCAGTGCTTGGGAGCCTCCTGCGAAGCACTTCTTTGATGTTTCCTCCGAAGTTTATAGTGGTCTGTCCCTGCCGCTTCCGGTTGTCAGTTTCAGCTTTCCGCTGTAGTGGTTGGTATATTGGGTCCAGACATCTGATGATGTCGCCTAGCCAGGGGACGAAACGTTTGCAACAAAAACTTCCAGCACGGCGAACAGAACCACAACAACGAGCACCCAAGCTACAAATCTTCGCACAAACTTTAGACCAGGAAACAATTTCCTTCCCTGAAGGACAGTAATGAATCAGACAGGTTTTTCCCCAAAATTGGCAATGGTCATGGTCATTATTAAACTCTTATCTCCATATTTTTATTTAATTCAAATTCCACCATCCACCATGGCAGGATTTACACTAAGATCCCCTGGATATCACCTGGGTCTCTGGATCATTAGTCGAAAAGTGTAGTGCTGGAAAAAAGCACAGCAGGTCAGACAGCATCCCAGGAGAGGAGAATTGATATTTTGGGCAAAAGCCCTTCATCACAAATTCCTGATTGTGAGAAACATGACTCACATATTAATACATTTCAGTCCGAGTCAAATTCTGAAACAGCGAATTTTATTGAGAAAAAACACACCGGATCATCAACGCCACACTCACAGGAATCCGATTCACGAGAGACGAAGAAAAGGATAGCCAACTCCCATTCCTAGATGTGATGGTACAGAGAACACCGAACGGAGAATTCACTACAAGGGTATACAGGAAAGCCACACACACAGACCAAGTCCTAGACTATGAAAGTAACCACCCCAACACACACAAACGAAGCTGCATCAGGACACTATTCAAAAGGGCCACAACACACTGCAGTACACCAGAACTGCAAAAAGAAGAGGAACACCTATACAAGGTATTCGCCAAAAACGGATACCCGCGCAACTTCATCAACAAATGCCTAAGAGAAAGACAACGGAAACCTGCCCCTCACAAAGCCATACTGAATATCTCTAATCAAACAATGCAGAACGAAGGACCCGATACCCAACATGAGCAAAACTAATGTAGTGTACAAAATACCATGCAGGGACTGAACAAAACACTATATAGGACAAACAGGAAGACAGCTAACAATCCGCATACATGAACATCAACTAGCCACGAAACGAAACGACCAGCTATCCTTAGTAGCCACACATGCAGACAACCAGCAACATGAATTCGACTGGGACAACACTACTATCATAGGGCAAGCCAGACAGAGAACAGCCAGGGAATTCCTAGAGGCATGGCATTCATCCACAAACTCCATCAACAAACACATCGACCTGGACCCAATATACCAACCACTACAGCGGACCGCTGAAACTGACAACCGGAAGCAGCAGGGACAGACCACTATAAACACCAGAGGAAACATCAAAGAAGCACTTTGCAGGAGGCTCCCAAGCACTGATGATGTCGCCTAGCCAGGGGATGAAACGTTTGCAATAAAAACTTCCAGCTCGGCGAACAGAACCTCAACACTAATACAATTATCTCAGCAAGGGTCATGGCAATCACTTCCCTAGCTTCCCACGGAGTTCTAGAATGCATCTGATCAGGTCCTAGGGATTTATCCACCTTTGAGTTTTAAGACTGTCAGCACCACCACCTCTTTTCAAAATGTCACTATTTCCCCAAATTCTTAATCTTCCATATCTTTCTCCTGAAACACTGATGCTAAATACTCACTTAGTATCTTCCCCCATCTCCTGCTGTTCCACAAAGGCAGCCTTGCAGATTACTCTCTCTCGTTACTCTTTTGTCCTTAATATGGACCTAAAGATAGAGTAATTTTTCCAGTGATTCATGTTAAAAGAAGCCTGAAATAGTAAAGACCACTCAGTAGTGCAGCTCACTTGGACCCAATTGTAAAACACTCCTTATTTGGGAATCACAAGACAATTTTCCCCAAGACACCGAGTTGCCAATCTTACAGTCATGTCACTATAGGAAAGCACCAAGGTGCAACTAAAGAAAAACAGCAAGAGGAGGATTTAATAATATGTAAGGGAAAATAGCATATTTCAAAAGTGTGACTTCTGCTGAGCTGAAACCCATTGAGACAGCTTAAGATCTGTACACAAAGCCAGTGTGCGTTCAAGTCTTGTAAGTACAGCTGTGCTGCTGTGTAAATATTCGCTTGGTGATTGCTGCTAATCCCCAATGATCTCAATAGGTTTTCAGTAAACAGAATCAGAAAGTTAATATCTTTTCCTGAAAGTACAAAATGCAAAATTAAATGACTCTAGGATAGTCAGTAAAGAGCTAAGCTTACCTTTTGTATCCCATTAATTTAGTTGAATATGCAGTCAGCATACTAGGTACAATGATGTGGTGATCCTTCAGTTACAAACATCAAGCAGAAGGAAAGATAATCTTGTTAATATCCATAATACAAAAAAAGGTTACTGTAGACTTAGTAGTAGTATATGAGCAAATCATTGAACTATTGAATGAGGATAAACAGAATTCCTCTTTTAAATCAATTATCTTCTACTATGGAATCACTCTGTGACCTGGATCAAACTCACATTAGCATTGTAACGAAAAAGAAATTAGACCTATTAACTATTAGTTTGTCTCCTTTGCCCTTTACGTTAAATCTTTTTGTTTATATTTACCCTTTTTCCAGGCTTACTGTGGTTTTGTGCGACCAGGCATAGATCCCAAGAATCTTTCAGCTGTGGCTACAGGGAACTGGGGGTGTGGAGCTTTTGGTGGTGATGCCAGGTTAAAATGTAAGTAAACATGTGTTACCCAACTTTAACGAGTGTTACCCAGTTTTAGCTGAATATATCCATGTGACAGTGCCATGAAGTGAAGCTTGTTTGGTCATTCATGGGAACCTGCCGACAAAAAAATACTGATTGTACTTCAAAAATATCTCTTCGGTTATGGTGTAATTGGGGCAGCATGAAGATCTCACACAATAATCTATTGATGCAAGTTCTTTGTGAGAGATGATATTGTAGGCATTCTTTCTCTCATGCAAGAAGTTAACATTTAAAATAACAGAGCTATTTGTCTCAATAACGTTTGAAACATAATTGCTGTCCTTAAAAAAAAAAAAAGCTCATCTATTTTCTTTCATATAATCAAGTGATTTTTCATGAGTTAATAAATTATGAAGGAGGCTTCACTAAATAATTTCTGAATTCCATTTATTAATCTTATTGGTGAGTTCATCACTGTTTAAATATTCAAACTTTGGATCTGAGCTTAAAGTTCAACTTCGTCCAAATGTTTTAGCATAACAGGCAGTCTGTTCCTGTAGCAATTCAGAAATTGTTTGGAGAGGTTTTTCATGTTCTCTCTAAATGAATATGAATTAGTATACACATTCTCAATGTTTTGCACAGATGTATCTGTATATGGCTCTCCAGGTACATCAGTTAACATGTAGAAAATCAGAAAATATCACATCCGACACCAGAACTATAGGCAACTTATGAGCCATATTGCCTGAAAATCGTGATATTGATCAATACCAGTTTAAAACTTCATGCAGAGGAAAGCTAACTTTCGATTAATTGACTCTTATTAAATAACTACAGTAATTTTCGCTTTGCTAAATGATGCGTTTTTGGATCAAAAGGTCAAGCAAAAGTCAACCCAAAATCAACAAACGCCTGCAATTAAAAAGTAGTTAACGTGGAAAATAGTATTCATTATATGTGGGGTTTGACTGTAGTCGTGTCATTTTAGAGTTCATCACTGGTCCCAAAGGGCTCATTACTACCCCAGGCTTTGCTTAATGATGACTGTTTCTTGGAGAATATTTTCCTCATTTATGATCCAAATACTAATATTTCTGGATCGAAGGAGCTCTGATATATTAGCTGCTAGGCTATTGTCTTTTTGAAAATTATTTTTGTTAAATATACAAAAATATTAGTCTGAGCACTACAAAGTAATACTAAAAGCCAGGTTGAAGATGGTTTCAAAGTGCAAAAGGAAAGTATTGCAAATCCACAAAATATTGTTTGGCATTTGAAAGAAATTTGGTTATGTTTAAGCACAGTACTTCAGAGGATGTGTTTCTGATAGACTAACAAACTGACGTGAATATATTTCAGCCTTATTGCAGATGATGGCAGCAGCAGAAGCAGGACGA
The DNA here is from genome assembly GCF_004010195.1 of Chiloscyllium plagiosum. Classification (NCBI taxonomy): domain Eukaryota; kingdom Metazoa; phylum Chordata; class Chondrichthyes; order Orectolobiformes; family Hemiscylliidae; genus Chiloscyllium; species Chiloscyllium plagiosum. The sequence goes on along the minus strand of NC_057747.1, from coordinate 17,758,731 downwards.
GATGTGGTTTATTTCACCTTCGGAGACCGAGAATTAATGATCGAGATATATGAGATGCACAAATTCCTAATCGAGAAAGAGCAAACTATTGGTAAGGCAAGCTTTCTACAGAATTGTTAGCATTTAGAATCAGAAATAAATTGAATGATAGCAAAAACAAATAGAATGCTGGAGAAACTGAGCAGGTCAGCACCATCTGTGGAGAGAGAAAAACAGAGTTAACATTGTGTCCAAATTGACATTTCTTCAGAAATTAAATGACCTTAAGTTTTCTTTCCTTTAAAGGAAAAAATCCATTGCATCCAAAGCATTTAAATTCTGTATAAAGTTAAAAATGCAAAATTTCTGTTAAATGCCATGACCAAAAGAGCAGAAATTAGGTCATTCAGCCCATTGAGTCTGCTCCACCATTCAATCATGGCTGATAAGTTTCTCAACCCCAATTTCCTCCTTTCTCCTCATAACCGTTGATCCCTTTGATAATCAAGAACCTATCTATCTCGGTCTTAAATATACTCAATGGCCTGGCTTCACAGCATTCTGTGGCAATTCCATAGATTCACCACTCTCTGGTGAAGATATTTCTCCTTATCTCCGTTCTAACAGAGCTTTCCTTTACTCTAAGGCTATGCCCTCGGGTCCTAGTCTCTCCTCCCAATGGAAACATCTTCCCAACATCCAGTGTGTCCAGACCATTCAGTATTCTGTACGTTTCAATTACATACCTCCTCGTCCTTTTAAACTCCCATCAAGTAAACCCAGAGTCCTCAAACATTCCTCATAAGTTAAGCTTTTCATTCTTGGGACCATTCTCATGAACCTCGTCTGAACACAGTCCAAGGCCAGTACATTCTTCCTGAATTACGGAGCTTCAAAACTGCACACAATATTCCAAATGTGGTCTGACCAGTGCCTTCTAGAGCCTCAGACGTACTTCCCTGATTTTATATTCAAACCCTCTCAAAGTAAATGCCATTGTTGCATTTGTCTTCCTACTTACTGAGTCAACCTGCAAGTTTATCTTGAGAGAATCCTGGACTAAAACTACCAAGTTCATGACCTCATACTTCCCACGTTGTACTCTCATCTGCTACTTCCTTGCCCACTCTCCCAACCTGTTAAATTTCTTCTGCAGCCTCCCCACCTCCTTAATACCACTTATCCCTCTACCTACCTTTGTGTCATCTGCAAACTCAGCCAGAATGCCCTCAATTCCTTCATCTAGATCATTAGTGTCTGGGTGGGTTACTCTTCAGAGGGTCGGTGTGGACTTGTTGGGCTGAAGGGCCTGTTTCCACACTGTAGGGAATCTGATCTAAAGAAACTCTTATAGTCTTTCCTTTTATATTACTGGCTAGCTTACTTTCAAATTTAATCTTCTCCCTTTGTTTTTGTTGCCTTCTGTTGATCTTGTAAGCTTCCCAATCCTCTGGTTTCCAATTGCCCTTTGCCACGTTATATGCTTTCTCTTTACATTTGTGCTATCCCTGACTTCCCGAGTCAGCCATGGTTGCCTCATCCTTCCATACTATGCTTCTTTTTCCTCGGGATGAATCTCTGATGTGTCTCTGAATTACTCCCAGAAACTCCTGCCATTGCAGTCCCACTGTCTTTCCTGCTAGGTTCATCTCCCAGTCAATTCTACCCAGTTCCTCCCTCATGCCTCTGTAGTTATCTTTATTCAACTGTAATACCGTTACCTCTGATTGTGCCTTCTCCGTCTCAAGTTGAAGAGTAAATTCAATCATATTATGATCACTGCCTCCTAAGGGTTCCTTCACCTTAAGCTCCCTTGTCAAGTCTGCCTCATTGCACAACAATAAATCCAGTATTGCCTGTTCCCTAGTGCTCTCCATCATAAGCTCCTCCAAAAAGCCATCTCATAGACATTCCACAAATTCCTTTTCTTGCAATCCATTACCAACCTGATTTTCCCAGTCCACCTGCATATAGAAATCACCCATGACACATCCCAATCAATTCATTGTGGCTCTTTATTTGGACTGTTGCATATTGAATATAATTTTTGAGCACTTCAGAATTCAGAATAAATTCTGATAATGTGCACGTTTGCTCCCCAAATCTTAAAATGAAGTATTGACCTGTACATTTTTTTTTCTTTTCAGGCAATATCTACAAGCTTTTGGAGCGATATTACAGCGAAGAGTGCCGATCCTGTCCTCTTTCGAAACCACGCAATAAACTCTACAACTTCATTTATGATTCTGTAGCCTTATACACAGATTCAACAGATGAGGATGATGAATGATGACTTTTCAAGGTCCCTTTAAAGACTTTCCTTTGAAGTAATGAGGAGACTGGCTTTTTAGCTCAATATCAGAATTCAGCTTGCAAGAGATCCTGAGCTGATAGGTCCATTCTTCAGTAAAAGTCATCCCAAAGCATTATCCATTATTCAGACAGAATCACTTCTGAAATATTTTTGGTAGGAGTGTTTGCTTGTGCTATAAATCAAGCCTAAATTGGTTCAAATTGAAATTTCAGGTATAAAAACCATTTTGGGCAAAGGACTGACAGAGGAAATATATATTCACTCTATATATAATACATATCCTCCATACTTTATGCAATCATAATAGGGCAATTACCAATATAAATCTGTCTTTCTTCATGTAATTATTGCATTTATTTCGAAGAATTAAACCAATGTTATTTTCTGATTTTTGAGTAATCTCTGTTTAACAGAATCCAATCAACGTTGAAACCCCAGCATGCTCTGAGCATGGTTTATTAATGTGTTATCAATGAAAATTAAAGACTTTTAATTTAGAGGAGCAAAAAAAACCTTTAGCTTATGATGGAAGGGAAAACAATTATGTTTTTTTTTAATTTTGTTTTTAAAATTACTTAAGGACTTGAAATTATTTTATTTGTTGTTGTTGATACCAACAAAAAGTAAGGACCTTAGGCTGTTGGCTGAATAGTTCCTATTATTAACATATATGAGGGGAATTCTTTGCTAACATGTAAAGAAGTTTTTTTTTTGACTGTCTTAATAAAGGATTGGTGTTGAGTACAAAGCTTAATGAAGTTCTTTTTGATGGTTGTCCTTTGATTTGAATCTTCTGATTGATCATAAAGCCAAAAGTAAATAGAATGAAAACTGCTGATTACCCACAGACTAGAAATGAGACGTGTTACATTGCCCTTAAAATATGAATGGAAAAGGCTCGTAATCATTCCCTATCTGGTGCATTGTGAATTCAGTGGAGTTCAGGTAGCAAATACTAGAAAGTTCTATCAACCACATTAAAAAAATCCTTTGGGGACTGTCTGATTAACTGATTCAAAAATCTGGGAAACATGATTGACTAGCTAGAACATTTATCAATGTGTCATAAGAGAATGTATTTCAAAAATTCGCAGCACCATAAGACATAAATGATCTTACAATTATACAGTGAAAGAAAACAGTATTTTCGGGTAAATACAGACCAGCTGAAATATTTCTGATGTGATACAGAAACCTTAAAATGTTCTGAAGCAATAGAGTTTAAAATTATGCCATTTTATTTCCAGGGTTTTAGATTTTCTCTACAGAAAATAATATTTATGATTACAATTTGGCATTCACATAATTCAGTTTCAGGCTTTCACCAAATTTTTTTTTATATTCAGCTTAATGTACAACCATTTTGGTTATTTCCCACTCAATCTATACAGTACAATGAAACATAGCTTGTTGTAAGTGTGTTGGGATAATGATTTCAGCTACTGCATTGCTCTCCAATAATATTGCATTTTCAATGGTTAAATGAAAAGTTACCTGTCAGTTTCAGTTGGTTAAGGTAAAATGTAATTTTAGCATAATAAATTTTCACAACTTTTCGTCAATACTATTCTCAGTTACAGAGCACCTTAATCAGACTGATTGTGGTGCTCAGTACCTATAGTATGTCATCGATGCATTCTACATATTCTCTATAATAAAACTTACCTTCAATGTCAAGAATTTCTTCAAGGCTGAAACTATTTCCATCAATAAAGTTTCTAATATTATAACAACGGCAAACATTCCTACCTGTTCTCAGCTAATGTTAAACCGCTTAATAGGCATAAGGACTTTTGTTAAAAATATTTCCAATTACAATTTAATTGACAAAAAGGCAATTTGCCAAGCACATACTGGGACAGCATCACTCCATGCTGGATGCAGTAATGGGGAATAAAGAAATGGCAAAGAAATAGCTACTTTGCATCTGTTTTCACAGTAGAAGACACCAGCACCATAACAGAACTTAGAGAGTTGAGCGGGCAGAGATGAGTGTAGTGCCTATCACTAAGGAGAAAGTGCTGGGGAAGCTGAAAGGTCTAAAGGTGGAGAAATCACCTGGACCAGATGGTCTACACCCCAGAGCTCTAAAGGAGATAACTGAGGAGATTGTAGAGGCATTGATGGTGATCGATCAGGAATCACTGAAGTCAGGGAGGATTTCAGAGGACTGGAAAATGACTAATGTATCACTTTCGTTTAAGAAGGAGGGAGGCAGGTAAAGTATAGGCCAGTTAGCCTGACTTTGGTTGTTGGTAAGATTTTAGAGTCCGTGGTTAAGGATGAGATTGCAGTGATTAGGAAGTGCAGAATTTCTTTAAGGGGAGGCCATGCCTGACAAATCTATTGGAATTCTTTGAGATGGTATGAGCAAGTTCAACAAAGGAGAGCCAGTGGATGTGATCCATTTGGATTTCCAGAAGGCCTTTGACAGGATGCTATTAAATAAGCTAAGAGCCCATAGTGTTAGGGGCAAAGTACTGGCATGGATAGAGGATTGGCAGACGGGCGGAGAGTAGGGATAAAGGTGCCTTTTTCAGGATGGTAGCCAGTGACCAGTGGAGTTCTAAAGGTGTCAATGTTGGGACCACAACTATTCAAGTTATACATTAATGATCTGGATGAAGAAATGGAGGGCATTATTATTAAGTTTACAGAAGACACAAAGACAGGTGGGGGAACAGGCAGTGATGAGAAAGCAGGAAGGCTGCAGAAGAACTTGTCCAGGCTAGGAGATTGGGCAAAAAAGTGGCAGGTGGAATACCATGTTGCAAAGTGTGAGGTAATGTATCTTAGGTACACTAGACGTACAGACTGTTGTCTCAACTGGAAAAGGCTTTGGAAATCTGAAACACAGAGGAACCTGTGAGTCCAAGTTCAGGATTCTTTTGAGGTTAACATGCAGGTTCAGTTGATGGTTAGGAAAGCAAATGCAACTTAGAATTCATTTCAAGAGGGTTAGAATACAAGAGCAGAGATGTACTGCTGAGGCTGTATATGAGGCTCTGGTCAGATCACATTTGGAATAATGTGAGCAGTTTTAGGCCTTGTATCTAAGTAAGGATGTGCTGCCATTGGAGGGGTCCAGAGGAGGTTCTCAACAATGATCTTAGGGATGAAGAGCTTGTTGTATGAGGAGCAGTGGAGGACTATAGGTTTTTACTCGATGCAGTTCAGAAGAATGAGGGAGCATCTGATTGAAACCTAGAATGCTGAAAGGTATGAATAAAGTGAATGTGGAGAAGATGTTCCATTATTAGGAGACACTAGAATCCGGGGACACACCCTCAGTGAAGGGACGGCTCTTTAGAATGGAGATGGGGAGGAATTTCTTCAACCAGAGGGTGGTTTACCTGTGGAATCCACTGTTGCAGAGGGCCAAATAATTGTGTATTTAAGACAGAGCTAAATAGGTTCTTGATTGGTAAGCAGATCAACAGTTCTGGGGAGAAGGGAGGAGCACAGGGTTGAGAAATATATCAGCCATGATTGAATAGCAGAGTAGATTCAGTGGACTGGCTGGCCTAACTGAGATCCTATGCCTTGTGGTCTTATGTGAAAGCAAAATACTGTGGATGTTAGAAATCTGAAATGAAAACAGAAAATGCCAGAAATACTTAGGCTTAGCAGTATCTGTGGAGTACAAACTGGATAAGTTTTCAAGTTATGACCATTCATCAGAACAGAGTCACAACCTGAAAAGTTAATTGTTTATTTTTCCACAGATCCAGTGTGATCTGTTGAGAATTTCAAGTATTTTTTATAATGTATCTCACCTAAATGTTGCCTCATATTACTTTAGATAGAAGCTACCATAACTGTCAAACTAATATGAATACTTGCAACTTGTGGGGTTTCTATTAATTGGAAAAAATTATTTTGTCTTTAATTATCTGCAGAAACTGGGGTTTTAATTAAATTTCAAGTATAAGCGGTCATTTTCAAAATGTTAATGTCATGAGTCCTGCTAACATTGTAAACTGACAAACTTTCATGGTAATTACTCATCCATTTTGCATTGAATCATGTTTCACTTGTCTGAATTTTCTATGACCTTTTCCCGCCAAACAACCTTCCCAACCCCAACACAAAAATTAAGAATAAAGAATCATGAATTGTGACAATTGAATCATGCACATTGACTTGCTGTTGTCTAATAAATGACAAGGCATTTTTTGTGCTTATATTTTGCAATCAACCCATTTGTGTTGATCTTCATGATATGAATCAGGTTTATAAAAATATATATATATTTCACAAGTTTGATGTTTTAAACAATTGCCTAATTAGCCTGCAGATTTTACCTTTGTTGATATTCAACTGACTGGCGTGGAAACTCAGACATAAAAAAACACTTTTCAAAGTAAGTGCAGTTTGTCTGTTTTACCACGTGTGCCCAAATTGGAAACTGTCTCTAAGGCATGGGTTGTACTGAAAACTGACCTTTTTTGTCTGCAGTGTTAGTTATACGTTTTGTGTCCTGCATAAATAGACAAAATCTGCAGCACAAAAAAATTGTTTTTCTTCTCTAATTGCTTCATTTCTATTCTTGCCTAGTAACTGGAGAAAACGCTTGAAAGCCTCGATTATATAGATGCATTCAAATCTTCCCACAGAGCTAAATAAACACAACTCTTTAAAGTTAACTGACATCAAAAGAATAGTCCATAAATTATGTTCAGAGTGCGGCAGCGTGAGGTCAATAATGAAAGCTCAATAGGACAGCCCCATGCTTGCTTGTGACCTTTTGAGAAGGCAACCTGCCATAGTAAATCTAGTAAATTACATGCCAAATCACACTCCATTTCTTCATTCATATTTTATCAAAGTAATTTTATGTTTGGCTCTTGGACATTGAAAGTAATTGCTTTCTTAAAATAAAATAAAATGGGGTCTATGTTGCCAATACATTCATTTCTTGAGCAGTGTTTTACTGTGAGGTCCTCCACATCCCGTTCTTTATGTAGCGAGCATCATTCATCACACTAACTCAGTCCATGGCAGTATTGACCTGTTTATAAATGTTTAATCTATGACCTATGTTAAATTGAACATGCATCCCATTTCTAGATTACACTCTGCCTTCTTAATCACTTTTCTGTGTGCAAACCGTAAGTCTAGTATTTTTCAGAGGTACTTCCACCTGAAGTAGTCAGAAATTACCCTTAGCCATCTCTTTTAAAAAAAAATGAAATGGTACAACTGAGTCCAAATGCATTTGTCTTTGTATCATTTTGAATTCTAATTCAAACGTATGACATTGTAATCAAATTTCTGAAGTTTCTTTGAATAATTTTGTGATTTGCCATTTTGTAGAATGTGAGCATTAGTGGAAAAAGGCACAAAATGCATCATTTATCAGCCATATTCAATTTTGTGATCATTAGCCATGAGAATGTGTTCCTTACATCAGACAAAAATGAACTTCCAACTTTTCTCGACCAGCTGGAAAGATCTCCAGCAATTTAAATAGGTTGAACAATGGCTTCACTACAGAAAATACTGAGCTGAAGTAAATGCTGCAAAAATATGAAACTTCCAGTTGTTTTTTTCACAAAGCACCTCCTGATGAGTATTTAATTTGTTAGCTAAACAGTCACATAAAAAAAATCACACGTACACTTGTCAATGGCAACTCATATCTGATTAGCCAGGTGTTCCATGTCCCATATCCATTGAAGGAGGAACTGTGGAGTAGATTGAGAACTTCCCACACCTCAGCAGTCACTACGCCACTGCTGATGAAGAAGTCCAATATTAGATTACTTGTTCCAGCTCAGTTTTCTATAACCTATAGCAACAGGTATTTAAGAACTAAGGTCTCTGCAAGTCAACGAATGCCCCAGTCTGCAGAACAGTTGTGATCACCGCACTCGTGCGTTGCAGTGATATTTCAACTGTGTACCAGTAATAAGAGAGCACTGAAGAAATTCCATCAACAATTTCTCCTCTGCGCTTTCCAAATTTAATAGCAGGACTGCCAAAGCAACTAGTATTAAAAAAGCAAAGAGCTGTGAATGTTGAAGATCTGAAACAAAAACAAAAACTAAGCAAGTCAGGCAGCATCTGTGTGGAGAGAAGTTAACATTTGCTGACTCTTCAGAACTGATAGTCCTGAGGAAAATGTGGTGAAGATAGGATGGAGGGGAGAAGTGTGGGGGCAAATAAGGTGAGCAGATAGGTGGAGATGGAGCAGAGAAACAGAGATGACAAAGATGGGAGGAGTAGCATATGGGCACTTTAGGTTCAACAATGTTCTGCCCGTGCATCGCCAGATCTGGGGACAGAGAATTTGTTTGCCCAGTCGTATAAAATTTCTGACCCTGTCATCCTTAAATCAAGGAGCAACTAATGACAACAGCGCAGAAGTAAATCTGATGGGCAATTGACAAATAGGGCTTGCATTTATGTAGTGATTTCTCTCTCGAAATCGCCTCACCACTTCAGGGTTATTTTGAAGCGCATAAATGTTGTGTGAGTGCTGCCAGTGAATTGACAGCAAAGTCTAAAGCGAGCACTTCAATCAAGATTTTCATTAGCCCGAGAGGCAGGTGCTTTATAAAAATGGACATTTGATAGCAATCAGAGTCTGGCCCCTTGTGCAAAATGTTTTTTAAGAAGTACTTTGTGTGGAATGCATCTATTTTTAAGTTGTCCTTTTCATAACCAGTACTGACAAATTCTAATGCATTCTGCAGTATGAATGTTTATCTGCTATGCACATGTATTGTCCAGGAAATTATCAATTTATTCACAAAGCAGAAATAAAAGTATGGGACAGGCACATCGTGAATTAGCTGCCTGCCTGTCAGCTTGATGTTGACATGGATACCATTTGGCAATACAGATACTGACTGCTGTCTTGTGCATGTGAGAAGTGTGTTTCAAAAGAGGCATCAAAAAATAATCAACTAACTGGTGCATGGAAAAGTACAACAGATAAAATCTCTTGGTCTCTGCCCATGGGCTCTTCACTCTTTGTGTTTTACAAAACAAACCCATCTGACATATTCCATAATATTGATGGAACTCAGAAGTTTTCAAAATTGATAAGGTTATTGATTCCACATCCTTTTGTACTTGTCAGTTTGATTCCAAGTTAACACTCTTAGCTCTCAGTCAGGAAAACCTACTCCGAGGATTTAAGTGAATTGGGCTCTATTTTGCTGCTAAGGGGAATCTAGTAGAGTTTACCACTGACATCGAAGGTCTATATAAACTCTAGGTGTCCAGTAACAAGCAGATAAACAATCATATGGCAATACTCTCACAGGCAGCAAACCAGAAAGTTAAAAACACTTTGCTGTTAACATGAAGCAAAACAGAAATTACTGAATAAACTCTGGCAGCATTGGTGGAGAGAAATCAGAGTTAACATTTCAGATAGAGAGACCCTTCCTCAGAACCTATTAACTAATTACATCTTCAGATATTAAAGTAAATAATTTATTGGGTTCAAAAGCTAGAATATCATAAATATGTTTAAAATTATGCATTTTTTAATCATAATGGAATAAATTAATATTCCATATACATAAAATTTGACTTTCAGGAACAATGAGAGTGTTTAAAAGAAAAACTGAAGTTAGTTTGCTTTTAAAAACCCAATAACATTTAATTTTACAGGGTTCCCTTTTAGAACATTTTTTTTATAAAACTGAGCTGAGAGCATAAAGGGAGCGTTCTTGTCAATTCACTAACCATTTAAACATTACCGGCTAAGGGAATTTACCAGCGCACCCTCTGGAAAAGCCTAGAATAACTACTGCATCTTCTCGATTTCTGCTATTCTGTGCATGTGCCAACTCCAGGAATTCTGTCAATTTCGGGTCGGATAATTGTTAACATTTGCTGTCATTGCAACAAAATCTGAGTTAGGATCTGGACTGTTGAATACAATAGTGATGGCGTGCTGCATTGTCTGAAGTGTTCTGGCCTTCAAATATTTAACAGAATAGCTGGTATAGGGGGTCTAAAATATCAGACACTGTTTGAGAAGGAACAGAGAATTTCCATTAGTGTGCTGTCTCATACATAATGCTATTAAAATAATTAAACAGTCATTTATCTCATTGTGTGACATAAATAGCATCATGTTTACCCACACAGCAGGGGCAGCTACATTTCAAAGGTACTTAATTAGATGCAAAGTGCTTCGAGGCATTAAGAAGATGGAAGAATGTTTTATATATACTGTTTCAATCTAGAAACCCAAAGTTATGCAAAAGATTCCATTCGTATGCTTTTAGAGATAAAGTGTATGTTTCATTTAAGTACAACATACCCACATCTATTGAAGATGTAGTGACAGACCTAAATAGATTCATTTTCAATCACATAATTCACCCTGTGCAATTAATATTTAAGGATATTGCTCAATATTCCTTTACTTGTAAATGCGAATGAAAAGCCTGTTGGAGAGGTATTGATTTCTGGGAGAAAAATCACCTTTGAACATTGAACTGGAATCAACGTTGTATCAGGCAGAATGGCATGTCGAAAACTCAAAGCTCAGGGTGTACAGGGCAACAAATCAGTAAAGTGTATAATATTGGAATGAGAGAATGCAAGGACCATTAGGGAATAACAGAATGCCTGTTGACAAGACACTGTTTCAGATTGCTTCATCATTTTAGCTCGCTGGCGATTTTGAGTTAATTGAGTTGCCTGTTTGGTCTTCAGATATTACTTGAACTCTTGACATGCCCATAATAAACGGCGTTTGGCTGCAGGTGAAATAAAATGGGATCTACTAATGATGTGACAGATTGCTGCCAGAGGGCAGGTAAAAGCATATTTCTGGGAATAAAACATCTGCCAATTTTATCAAAAAAAAGTTCTATTCATTTATTGTACCATTGGCAAGTATTTCATTTTCTATAAATTCCAAGCTACCTTGTTTCGATGTTTTACTCTTCAATACTTCCTGTACTTTGTCATTTCTCTCCTCGCAGGACAGATCGTTCGTTTGTGTGGAAGTCAGCGGTTGTAGCAGATTGTCATCAAGACATCGACAGGGGCTGTAATCAGGGCGGAAACCAGGACTGCAATGGCATGGGAGTGTAATCAGGGCAGTGAAAGGGACTCAAACAGTGATGGGGATTGTAAACAGTTCAGTGAATTGAATTAGAAAGTCAGTAAAATAAATTTTGTAATCAGAGGAAACATTTTGAATGCTCCGTGTAGAATATTTTTGAAGCACATTTTCTCTACCCATATCCATTTGTAAGGCCAGTATCAAACTCTGATCAAAATGTGGAATTCCAAAATTTGATTGAAAGATGTAGCAAAGAAAATGTCCCAGTGAATACTGAACAGGATTCGTCAATGGATTCTACACCTTGCCTTGGTGATTTGATGTTGGGAAAACTGTTGAGTTGTGTGTAAGAGAACTTCAGGATATTAAGGGGAATAAAAGCCTTGAACTCAACGAGCGATAAAAATATGCCACTTCATTCCACAGCTGAAATTAAAATTTCATTATCTCCGAGTGACCCCCCTCCCTATCACACCCCATTCACCAACTCAGTCTCATCTTTAGTTTCATCAAGGAGCTACCTCTTACTCAATGGTAACATCCTTTCCTGGTAGACGTCTCTCAATCTTTGAATAGCTTTTATATACAGTAGTGCCTTTTAGTAAAACACCTCAAGGCACTTCAGAATCGCCTATCAAATACGTTTTCACATCAAGTCACAGGAGCTGTGAGGAGAGTTGATGGGAGGTGGATTCCAAAAAAAGTGACCTAACAATGGAAGGAAAAGTTGCTGAGTTTTATAGAAAGGAGTTCAGATCATATTGACAACTGAAGACAAGCTGCGAATGGTAGAGGGTGAAAATTAGAAAAAAGAATAGAATTAGAGGAATGCATAGATTGTAGGGCTGAAGGAGATTACAGCAAGAGGAAGGAATGTGGTTTGGAGTGGTTGTGTTTGTAATGATGGATGAGAATTGTTAACTGATGCATGGCCAGACTTTATTTCCCAAAATATATTTCGTTACTAACTTTGATAAAAGTGCATCAGGTAACAGCTCAGAATTGATATTATATGAAGTGTAAAGCAGTTAAGTTTCTTTCAATACAGGATGTGGCACTTTGCTAAATAGTGCGGTGAGGAAGGCATATGGCGTACTGGCTTTTATTGGTAGAGGAATTGAGTTCCGGAGTCCTGAGGTCATGATGCAGTTGTATAAGACTCTGGTACGGCCGCATCTGGAATATTGTGTGCAGTTTTGGTCGCCATACTATAGGAAGGATGTGGAGGCATTGGAACGGGTGCAGAGGAGGTTTACCAGGATGTTGCCTGGTATGGAAGGAAAATCGTATGAGGAAAGACTGAGGCACTTGGGGCTGTTTTCACTAGAGAAAAGAAGGTTTAGGGGTGACTTGATTGAGGTGTACAAGATGATTAGGGGGTTAGATAGGGTCGACAGTATGAACCTTTTCCCGCGTATTGAGTCGGGTATTACAAGGGGGCATAGCTTTAAATTAAGGGGGGGTAGATATAGGACTGATGTTAGGGGTAGGTTCTTCACTCAGCGAGTCGTTAGTTCATGGAATGCCCTGCCAGTAACAGTGGTGGACTCTCCCTCTTTATGGGCATTTAAGAGGGCATTGGATAGGTATATGGAGGATAGTGGGTTAGTGTAGTTTAGGTGGGCTTGGATCGGCGCAACATCGAGGGCCCAAGGGCCTGTACTGCGCTGTATTCTTCTATGTTCTATGTTCTATGTTCTATCTACATTGGAATTACAATTAGAATTAGGGGACACATTTAAAACTGAGATGCAAAGGAATTTCTTCTCCTGAAGGATAGTGAATGTCTGGAATTCTTTACCCAAGAGAGTTGTGAGGCTTGATCACGAGAAGTATTTAAAGGGGAGGTAGGTAGAGTTTTGAACGGAGTTGAGGACTATGATCTGGCAGCAGAGAAGAGCTGAATTTGGAGGCAGATCAGTCATGATCTTGTTGAATGTGAGGCAACTAGATAGGCCAAATGAGGAGAAAGTGAGGACAGCAGATGCTGGAGATCAGAGTCATGAGTGTGATGCTGGAAAAGCACAGCCAGTCAGGCAGCATCCGAGGAGCAGGAGAATCAACATTTTGGGCATAAGACCTTCATCAGGAATGAGGCTTGTGAGCTGGAGGGAGCTGAGAGATAAATGGGATGGCAGGGGGGTTGGGGCTGAGGGGAAGGTAGCTGGGAATGCAATAGGTGGATGAAGGTGGGAGAGAAGGTGATAGGTCGGAGGTAGGCCTACTTGCTCCCCCTAATTCTTACATTCTTGATTACAGTCTTTGACAATGGCCTATCCCCACTGTACCTCTCTGCCAGCTCTTCCAAACTCAAGTGCACCCATCAGAATATAGACCTGAGCCCTGAGATGGGCAAATCTGCAATTCCCCACCGTGAGTGTTCCCTTGTACTGCAAGATCAGCAAGTTTCACATGGACCAATCAGGGTCTTTCATTCAATTGATGGCCCTCCAGTAGCCCCTCAGTGTGCATCCTTAGGACCAACCCACAGAGCGATGAGACTTGAATTCTGGAGACACCCACATCTCTTTCCAGATCTGCTTTGCAAAGGTATTCAGAAGGAGATGCATCATAGTCCTTTCTTCAGCACAGGAGAAAGTGAGGACTGCAGATGCTGAAGATCAGAGTCGAAAGTGTGGCGCTGGAAAAGCGCAGCAGGTCAGGCAGCATCCGATGAGCAGGAGAATCGATGTTTCGGACATAAGCCCTCATTCCTGATGAAAGGCTCTTTCTTTACCACAACCACCTTTAGGGTATTGTGGGATAACAACTGAGCATGGAGCTGGTGGGTGATGGGACTTGTGCTTTTTTATTTGTTCCTGGAATATAGGTATCACTGACTAGGCCAGTATTTATTACCCATCCCAAATAACCCTCAAGAAGATTGTGCTTTCTTGATCCACTGTAGTGCTTGAAGTGTCAGTACACCTACAGTCCTGATAGGGAGGGGTTTCCAGGAATTTTACCTAATGACAGTGAAATCAGGATGGGTTCCCACATTGTACTCCATCTGCCACTTCTTTGGCTACTCCCCTAACCTGTCCAAATTCTTCTGCAGTATCCCCACCTCCTCAATGCTACCTATCTTTGTATGGTGATATCTAACTTTGTATCATCTGCAAACTTGCCAGACTACTCACAGTTCCTCCATCTAGATCATTAATGTATAAAGTGAAACGTTGTGGCCCCAACAGTGAGCCTTGCGGAACACCAGTGGTCACCGGCTGCCATCCTGAGCTGGACCCTTTTATCCTCACTCTCTGCTTTCTGCCAGACAGCCAAGCTTCTATCCATGCTAGCACCTTGCCTCTGCCACCATGGGCCCTTATCTTACTCAGTAGCTTCCTGTGCAGCACCTTGTCAAAGGTCTTCTTGAAGTGCAGGTAAATAACATCCATTGGCTCTCCTTGGTTTAACCTGCTTGTTACTTCCTCAAAGAGAACTTTCAGGCAATGGTGTTCCAATGAACCTGCTTCCCTTACCCTTCTCGATGGTAATGAGGACAGGTTTGGAAGGTGCTGTCAAAGGAGCCTTAGTGCATTGCTGCAGTGTGTCTTGTAGATCATTCACACTGTTGTTACTATGCATTGGCTGTGAAGGGCATGAATATGGAAGGAGTTTGTTGGGGTGTCAACCAAGTGAGCTGTTTTTGCCTGGATAGTGGCAAGTCGAACAAAGATTTCTACTGCACCAGGATTACCTGGGCAAGCTCTCTAGAGTACAACCCTGGAGAGTTTCCAGTGCTTTAACTTGACACGAGTTACCTTCTCATCTCCGTTTGTGTCAGTCTGGGCCTCAAAGATTGGGTTATCTGGACAATTTTAATCGGCTGGTTCAGATGTGCTACGACAGCTCTCTAGAACAGGTGGGATGTGAACTCTGGCCTTCTAGCCCAACAGGTAGGGAGACTGCTGCTCTGACACAAGAGACAAAGGACGTATTGATATTTTAATCAACCTGTTCAGACACATTGTGATACATCTGATACCGAGGTAGGGACAAGCCCCTCTGCACCACAAGAGCCCAAAGGTTGGGTGGTCCAGGGTGCATAGCAGAAGAATGGGAAACCATATGGCCTATTCTGGTTAAACTTCAGCAATGCCCCAAGTGCATTTGAGAATTCCTATGACTTGCTGTGCTTAAGCCTTCTGGTTTGTACTGAGTGAGATACGTTGCTGCAGCAGAAGAGGGTGTGGTCCCTACTGGTAATGAAATCTTAAAGTATAGTTGTCTGGGGCAGACCAGAAAGCACCAGAGGAGAAACTCTGCAAGTAGCTTTGAATTTCTCATAGCTTGATTTTTCACAATATTAAGTATGCTTGTCAGTTTCCAGATAAGCCAATTACCCAGTGAACCCAAAGCCAAGTGATAGTAACACAGAGCAAGACAGAGATTGTCAGCTGTGACCATGACTCACTGAAAGGAAAGAATTACCTTTTACTTTCTGAAATTGCTGTGGGTCCACAAAATGAGGCTGTGAGAATGATATCCCCTCATCTAATCTATTGTACATCATGATAAATATATATGAGTTTTGGAACTATGTAGAAAGTAGAAGTAGAAATATCATTTTGTGTTCATAATTATATACTGGAGGCTGAGTAACTCACCCCCAGACTCCACTGAGTCTGGTTTCTAGCAGGTACTTTGTGCCTCCAGCCTGCAAATAGTATCATGATGGCTAAATCACAATAAACGGCAATGCTACCCCACTTAGCAACAGCAATGGGGTGGATACAAACAGCATTAATGTTGATCGTTCAAAGAATTGGATGACTCATTTGCTAGTGAGTGAAGTGGGACCTTTGGAGCCAACATTAGGCCATGGTTGTGTATTTCAGGCAGTACAAAGGTTCAGAGGGGATTAGTACCTGAGGCTGGAGGGATTGAGAGAAGGGGCAGGGACAGCTGAGCGACCAGCTCTTAGTGGAATGGAAAGCAAGACGTGAGGTGGACTAAAGTTGCAGGTGCCAACTTTGGTTGGTTGGATCTTTCATCACATGTATTCTCCGTGCTCTTCCATTGGTCACCCAACATGTTCATCATCACAACCTCTCCAAATCATTTCACCGATTAGAATATTTTTGACAATCATTTTAAGCACCATATTTTGCTCTTCCACAGTGTTCAAAGAAAAGAAAAATGTGCCTTTTCATTGATTCCATGATTCTCTTTTCCATGACAGGATCCCAACGGTTATATCTAACTCCTTCTTAAAGAAGTACAGTTCTTCGGGCTAAAGGGATCAAAGAATGCGGGGAGAAAGTAGAACAGGTCATTGAGTTGGATGGTCAGCCATGATCGTACTGAATGGTGGAGCTGGCTCGAAGGGCTGAATGGCCTCCTCCTGCTCCTGTTTTCTATGTTTTTATTAATCTACAATTCCTGGAGGGTTCAGGCCATTCTTGGTGCATTGGTCACCCATGTTGCAGCCAATGGTAAGGATCAACTGCTTGTAATGAAGGTATATTTGCAGTGGTGTTAGAGAGGGTGTACTGTTGTGTAAGGAATTTGAGACCCTGGAACAAACTTGTGATGATATTATGGAGCTTCTCCATAAACGAAAGCATCAGAATGCCACTTTCCTGCCATATCTCCATAATCCTTCAAGCCATTATTAATTAAAGATCTGTCTACCTCCCCTCTTTAAATTTACTCAATGTTCCAGCATCCATCACAGCCTGGGTTAGTGAATTCCACAAATTCATGACCTTTTGAGAGAAGTAATTTCTCCCCTCCCTGTTTTAAATCTTTAAATTTCAAACCCATTATCCTAAACAATGATCTGTTTTGTTCTAGATTGCCACATGAGGACCATCCTCTCTATATCTACTTTCTCAATCCCTTTTAGCAGCTAGTACACCTCAATTAGACCTCTTGTCATTTTCTCAAACTCCAGAGATCTATAGGCCTAATATGTCCAATCTCTCCTTGTAAGACAAGCCCCTCATCTCTCGAATTAAGTGTGGGCACAGTTAAAAAGGAAGAGGAAGAGACAAACACACAAAGCAAACTTCTGCAGGTCGCATTGAGCAGCAGTGTTTATGAAAAGTCTTTCAATAATGTAACAGTGAGATCAGAGCCTGGTGTATCTCCAAGTACATAGATTCCCATAACATGGAAACAGACCGTTTGGCTGAACTCAACTGTGCTGACCATGTTTCCTAAACTGAATTCGTCCCATTTACCTGTGTTTGGCCCTTATCGTTCTAAATCTTTCTTTTCCATCTACCTGTCCAAACAATTTTTAAAAAGCTACAACTGTACCTGCCTCTACCACTTCCTCTGGCAACTTGTTTCATATATGCACCACTCTCTGAGTGAAAAAGTTGCCCCTCAGGTCATTTTTAAATCTTTCCCTTCTCAGCTTAAATCCATGCCCTCTCGATTTGGACTCCCCTACCCTAGGAAAAAGACTTTGGATGCCCCTTATCTATGCCCCTTATGATTTTATAAACCCCTATAAGGTTACCCCTCAGTCTCCTACGCTTCAGTGAAAAAAGTACCTGCCTATCCAGACTCT
The DNA here is from genome assembly GCF_004010195.1 of Chiloscyllium plagiosum. Lineage (NCBI taxonomy): Eukaryota > Metazoa > Chordata > Chondrichthyes > Orectolobiformes > Hemiscylliidae > Chiloscyllium > Chiloscyllium plagiosum. The sequence goes on along the minus strand of NC_057747.1, from coordinate 17,740,878 downwards.
CCTTATAACTCAAATCCTCCAGTCTCAGTAACATCCTTGTAAATGTATTGGGATATTTAGTCAATATGTATTAAAGAGTGTCATAAAGAATCCCAAGCCTGAAGCCAGTTCTTGAACCTACCTTCTCCTTGACCAGTCTGTCTTGAACTCAAACTCATAGACATGAACGTAAAATCACACGACAAAAGACATTGTTGGATTTTGAATTAGACTTGATGAAGGAACAGGGGTGTAGTTCAAAGTCAGGATAGTGTGTGACCTCATGTGGAGCTGTCTGTAAGTGTTCACCTTGTTTCCTTTCTATAAATACTTGTAATAATTTATTTCAGAATGTGTATCCCATTTAAATACAATGCCATTTTGGGAGTGGTTGAGCAGTGTTAATAATAAATTACAAGCGAATCTTAGCAGGACTTATACACTTAATGGTAAGGTCCTAGGGAGTGTTGCTGAACAAAAAGACCTTGAAGTGCAGGTTCATAGCTCCTTGAAAGTAGAATTGCAGGTAGATTTCTCAATTTCCTTTGACAAAAGTGAGGACTACAGATGCTGGAGATTAGAGTCAAAAGTGTGGTACTGGAAAAGCAGAGCAGGTTAGGCAGCATCCGAGGGGCAGGAGAATCGATGTTTCGAGCAAAGGCCCTTCATCAGGAATTCCCTATACCTACCAGCCTTTCTTTTCACCCGAACAGGAATATACTGTCTCTGGACTCTCGATATCTCATTCTTGAAGGCTTCTCATTTTCCAGTCGTCCCTTTACCTGTGAACATCTGCCCCCCAATCAGCTTTTGAAAGTTCTTGCCTAATATTATCAAATTTCTCCAATTTAAAAGTTCAACTTTTAGATATGGTCTATCCTTTTCCATCACTATTTTAAATCTAATAGAATTATAGTCACTGGTCCCAAAGTGCTCCCCCACTGACACCTCAGTCACCTGCCCTGCCTTATTTCCCAAAAGTAAGTCAAATTTTTCACCTTCTCTAGTGGGTACATCCACATATTGAATCAGAAAATGTTCTTGTACATGCTTAATAACTCATCGCCATCTAAATCCTTAACACTATAGCAGTCCCAGTCAATGTTTGAAAAGTTAAAATCCCCTACCATAACCACCATATTATTCTTACAGATAACTGAAATCTCCTTACAAGTTTGTTTCTCAATTTCCCTCTGACTATTAGGAGGTCCATAATACAATTCTGATAAGGTAATCAACCCTTTCTTATTTCTCAGTTTCACCCAAATAACTTCCCTGGATGTATTTCCAGGAATATCCTCCCTCAACACAGCTGTAATGCTATCCCTTATCAAAAATGCCACTCCCCTCCTCTCTTGCCTCCCTTTCTCTCCTTCCTGTAGCATTTGTATCCTGGAACATTAAGCTGCCAGTCCTGCCCATCCCTGAGCCATGGTTTTGTAATTGCTATGATACCCCAGTTCCATGTTCCTAACCATGCCCTGAGTTCATCTGCCTTCCCTGTTAGGCCTCTTGCATTGAACTAAATGCAGTTTAATTTATTAGTCCTACCTTGTCCCTGCCTGCCCTGACTGTTTGACTTGCTTTTTCTCTTAACTGTACCAGTGTCAGGTTGATCTCTTTTCTCAGTATCTCCCTGGGTCCCACCCACCCCCATCTTACTAGTTTAAATCCTCTCGAGCAGCTCTAGCAAATTTCCCTGCCAATATATTAGTCCCCTTCCAATTTAGGTGCAATCCGTCCTCCATGTTCAGGTCATTTCTACCCCAGAAGAGATTCCAATGATCCAAAAATGTGAATCCTTCTCCCATACACCAGCTCCTCAGCCATGCATTCATCTGCTCTATCCTCCTATTCCTGGCCTCACTAGCTCATAGCACTGGGAGGAATCCAGATATTACTACCCTCAAGAACCTCCTTTTAAATTCCTGCTTAACTCTCTATATTCTCCCTTCAGAATTCTCAACCTTTTCCCTTCCTATGTCGTTGGTTCCAATGTGTACAATGATCTCCTGCTGGACCCTCTCCCCTTTAAATACATTCTGCACCCTCTCTGAGACATCCTTGCTCCTGGCACCAGGGAGGCAACACACCATTCTGATTTTTCGCTGCTGGCCACAGAAATGTCTGTCTGTACCTCATACTAGAGAGTCCCCTAACACAATCGATCTCTTGGGACATGACATCCCCCTCATTGCATTAGAGCCAGTCTCAATACCAGGAACTTGGCTGTTAGTGCTACATTCCCCTGAGGATCCATCACCCCCCACATTTTCCAAAACAGCATACTTGTTTGAAATGGGGATAGCCACAGAAGACTCCTGCACTACCTGCCTACCTTTCTTACCTTTCCTGGAGTTAACCCATCTCTGTGACTGTATCTGCGACTTGTCTCCCTTCCAATAACTGTCATCCATCACACCCTCTTGCTCCTGTAAATTCCTCATTGCCTCTAACTGTCGCTCCAATTGATCTATTCAATCTGATAAGATTAGCAACCAACAACATTTATTGTAGATATAATCCTCAGTAACACGTAAACGGTATTCTATATCCACTTCCTTCTTCATCAATCTCTATTGTTCTAGAATCAAGGGTCATTACAAGCTCTTCTCCTAAAACTTCCATCTTCACCCATCTTCACACAGTTTCTACCTGAAAAATGGAAATGTGAGTCTCTTCCTTATCATTTCGCCTTAGATTATACTTTTCTGCACCTATTGAGGCAGGTGAAGGAGGCAAGTTAGTTTCTTTTTTTTCTGTTTGATATGTAGATCAAACTATGGAACCATGCTCCATTACAACTGTGACTCCCCTTCTGAAATAAAACAGAAATTGCTGGAAAAGCTTAGCAGGTCTGGCAGCATCGGTGGAGAGAAGTTAGAGTTAACATTTCGATCAACGGGCCCTCCCTCAGACTCTTCCCAAGGAAGGGTCACTGGTCCCGCAACGTTAACTCTGATTCCCCTCCACAGATGCTATCAGATCTGCTGAGCTTTTCCAGCAACTTCTGTTTTTATTTCTGATTTACAGCATCTGTAACTCTTTCGGTTTTTACCCTTCTGAAATACTTCATTGACTGTAAAGCAGTTTGGGATATCCTGTGGTCATGAAAGGTGTAAGTCTTTTTTAAGTAGGAGTTTTAAATTTGTACCTTCTGAAAACGGGATTCAATTAATGCAAAGTCAGTGTGTTTGTAATTCCTTCTTGTTGATACAAGCATTTTCTTCTTTTTTGAAATGATTTTGTTTTGCATCTGATATCAGATACAAATCATTTTTAATCACTGCTCCAAACTTCTTATCCAATAATTGACTCCATGCATCTCCCTCTGAATGATGTGACAAAGCCACTTTGTTCACACTTTGTTTGACTTCATGATGAAGATCGGATCCCATATTCAACCCATCATTAAGACCAAATATTTTGACCTCTCTGATCTCACCCATGTCTTCACTCATCTGCTGATAAACCCTCAGTTATATTGTTGTTAATTTTCCAAAGAGACAAAACACTCTTAGTTGCTCTTCTATATTCTATCCTTCATAAACTTTGCGGTCATCCAAACTCTACTGCCTACCTCTGAACTTGTACCAGGGGCTGTTCACATGTTATGCCTGTTCTCGCTGACCTACATTGGATCCTGATCAGTAATGTCTTGTCTTTAAATTCGCATTCTTGTTTTCTAATTCTCTATTGTTTTGCCTTCTCTAACTCTCTTCTATACATCACCTTCAGAGATATCTGTGTTTCTCAAATACTGGCTTCTCGATTTTAATCACTGCACTATTGATAGAATTATCTTCAGGAGCCTAGGCTCTAACGCTTAGAATTAGGGCTATGGAAAAAGCATCCCCACTCCCCTCCCATTAGCTACTTGGCTTTCCTCCTTTAAGACACTCCTTTTCTTGGTTGTATGACCCAATCTTACCATGTGACTCCGTGTCATACTTTGTTTCATAAATGTTCCAAGGTTCAAATTCTACCAGCCAGCTGGTGACATTTGAATTCAACAAAATGTCTGGAATAAGAAGCTAGCACAATGGTGATGATTATTAATTGTGGTAAAAACTCATCCGGGTCACTAATGTCTTACAGGGAAGTTTTACATTTGGATTAATTGAATCCAATTCTCAAAAGTAACAAATATAAAGCCCTTACGCAAGTATGCCATTCTTACCTGGTCTGACTTACATGTGACGCCAGATCCACAGAAATGTGGTTGACTCCTAAATATTCTCTGGGCAATTAAGCACAGGCAACAAATGCTGGCCTAACTAGTGACGCCCACATCCTGTGAATGAATAACACAAAATGCTCCTGTGAAACATCATGGACCATTTCTTTGTAAGAAAGGTGCTATATAAATGCCAGTGATTGTTGAAATGATTCACCAACTGGTCTGCACATGGTCAACTTATAATATTTATTTCATATGAAATCTGTATTCATTTGTTTACTGAGTAGTAATTTTCATGGCTTCCTGCAAAAATGTTTACGTGTTAATATCTCAAAGTTGCAATCTTGGGCAGTGTGTATTTCAAAACAAAGTGATCCTAAGTCATCATTAATTGGTTCAAAAATAAGCTTCAGTTTCTTTTCTGAATATAATTTTTTTTATAGAATGCCACATTAATATTCTCAAATGTGAATCCTTTGCAATTTTAATAAATGCAATTAGCATGTGTTGAATGGCCTGAAGGTTATGGAGAAATGGAACATTAATTACAAACACTTACACATATTCCGAAGGTTTACAGTCACTAATGCTTCTCAGTCCTTGTAAATGAGCTGTGAATTGGACTGACCACCACCTGTGCTCACTGATCTGCATTGGCTCCCAGTTAAACAGTGCCTTGGCTTTACAATTGACACTTATACAGTCATAGAGTCATAGAGATGTACAGCATGGAAACAGACCATTCGGTCCAACCTGTCCATGTTGACCAGACATCCCAACCCAATCTAGTCCCACCTGCCAGCATCCGGCCCATATCCCTCCAAACCCTTCCTATTCATGTACCCATCCAAATGCCTCCAAATACAACACACCATTCTGCTTTTTCTCTGCTGGCCACAAAACGTCTGTCTGTACCTCAGACTACAGAATCCCCTAACACAATTGATCTCTTGGAAGCCGATGTACCCTTCATTGCACTAGAGCCAGTCTCAATACTAGAAACTTGGCTGTTCGTGCTACATTCCCCTGAGAATCCTTCACCCCCTACATTTTCCAAACCAGCATACCTGTTTGAAATGGATATATCCACAAAAGACTCCTGCACTAGCTGCCTACCTTTCTTACCCTTCCTGGAGTTAACCCATCTATGTGACTGTATCTGAGACTTTCCCCCCTTCCTATAACTGCCATCCATCACATACTGTTTCTGTTGCAAATTCCTCATCGCTTCTATCTGTCTCTCCAACCGATCCACTCGATCTGATAAGATTCTGTTTTCTTGTCTTCCTGCCTATCTCTGCAACCTCCTTCAAGATATCCGCTTGCATCTGATTCTGCCTTTTTAAATTGTTCAACAACAAACACAGAGTAGGTCATTCATTTCTTTGAGTCTGTTCTGCCATTTAAGAAGATTGTGATGGATTCAATTGGAACTGCAAAGGCCCAATAAGACCCGCCACCCTATGCAGCTCTGCCTGTACCTTCTCTCCCTCTTTATAAAATGTTCACTAAAGCTGAGTTCGTTGGCCAAGCTCTTCACCATCTGATGTCACTTTCTTTATGTGATCCAGTGCAGCAAGAGTACAGCATGGCTGAAATAATTATGCAAATTATAGAATTACCTCAGCACTAACTCTTGTTCTTTTTTATCTGGGTTTATCATTTGTTTCTTTCTATCATCCCCATTTGCCTTTATATTTGCTGTGTGTTCTTTTGTATACTTTATCTTTTCATTAGCATTAAATATTAAGCAACCTTTTTATGTAGAAGGTGGTTTACATATGGAATGAACTTCCTGAGGAATGTGGGTAGAGTTACAACATTTAAAAGACATTTGGATAGATACATGAACAGGAAAGCTTTGGAGGTGTATGGGCCAGGAGCAGGCAGGTGGGACTAGTTTAGTTTGGGACTATGTTCAACATGGAAGGGTCCGTTTCTGCGCTGTGTCTGTGCTTCTGACTCGAAAGCCTGATAAGCAGCATTACATATCAATGTTTGGTCTATATTTGGGTTACAGGGTAGGACTGTGCATAGCAGTTTGTTTATATTTTAAGCTATGTCATTGTGTAACTACAAAATAAATTGCAAACTACACAAGAAGTGCATTTATATAGCACCAGAAACTTCAAACCATGTTAGAGGTAATGAAAATATTTTTGAAGTGTTGTAATATAGGAATGTATCAGCATCCTATACACTACAAACTCCCACATTATGATGGTTAAACATAGTTTCACACGTCTGTATCCCGCCAAGAGTTTCTTTTGATATGAATAACTTCTTAGAATGTTCAAAGGTTCTGATTTTGTGGAACTGATTGAAGGATAATCCTGATGGGTAACACTGAGCCAGTGATCCCTGCTGATGATGCCTTCAGTGATGGTGATTTCCGTCAACTTCTTATCAGAAATGCAGTCAGTTCTGCGAGAATGCGCGTTTCCTCAATGCAATTGGCTTTCATGCCGTTGAAGAACTTAGACGGTTATTTATATATCACTAACTTTCCTTACCTGTATTGGCTATAATGCGATTCTGGCCTCATTAGTTTAAATGGTGTGGCCATTGCGCAATTTTCTTATAACGTGAGACCGCACGAGGACAGAACTCTCAGAACTGACTGTACGTGATATTGAACAGATTGTACAAGAGCTTCATCACACAGTCCATTTTGATGAACAGAACTGTCCTTCCAACCAAATCGATAACACTTTCTCCCTGCTGTCTAATTTATTTTGTTAAAATGAAGATGCAGGCAAGTATAGCACTTGTCCCTGATTTATTTCAGAGTTTGGCAATTATCTGAACCTTGACTGCTCAATAGCATTCCTCAGTGAATGGAAATCTCAGTTGTTACGTAATCAACTGGTTACAGATCAATTAAAGAGGCTCAAGGTAGAGATTTAAACATTGACGTTTCTGATAAAGAAGTGACTTGGGAAAATACGTCATGAAGATGGTCCTGTTTTACTAAATCATGATAACTGAGACATTTATCGTGACTTCTGAACTGACCTGAGAAGTTTCCTAACAAGCTTTTGGTATGATGGTTTTAAGTAGGAGGTTTATTGTACTAATATGATATAGTATCAATCCAGGAGGAAGATGCCAGACAATGAGTGAGTTTCATTACTGATGTTAAAATGTTAGTTTCACGAAGAATTTCTACACTAACAATATTCCACTAAATCTTACACATGTTTAAAGAAAGAACTTGCACATTTTATAATGCCTTTCCTAACCTCAGGACATCCTACACATTGATGTACCAGGATTGTAATTTAGGAAATATAAGAGCCAATTTGAACATTGGAGTTTAAAACTTCCAACAGCAGCAATTAAATAGCAGCTAGAATAATGGTTTTTGTTAGATGTTGTTTGAAAGATAAATATTGTGACACCTGGGAGAGTGTCCTGTTTTTCTTCATGCCAGTGCCAAGGCTATACTCAATTGCTTGAATCAGGAACAACTATATTCCATTTATTGTTCTTCTGAGATGCAATAGTTAAGATTTTTCACCTCAATTCCAAAGCCGTTTCAATGGGAGAGGCAAAATAATGAAAGTTGATTGAGAAGTGTTAACAGGAGACTGCGCATCAAGCATTTTAATTGCATTGTTCCTTGGAGTGATTGCTGGCAAAAGGAAAACTAATTTCTAATTTTGTGCAAATGTGACATTTGCCAGAGGTAGCTATATTCTACAACATGATCAGCCCAAAATGTACTTTTCCAGTTTGAGCTGACTCTTACGATGACCTCAGTATTAGCATCTTGAGGGAGTCTGGCTTCATTAAGAGAGAATCTGAGTTGATGCTGTCTGCTGACTCGAGCTGTAGCCAGATCATCACATCTGTTGGATAAAACTGTCATCTGATCCTTGCTCTGTCAATTTGGTTCAAATTACTCGTCCCCGTCCTCACTCCAAATCTGTGCAAAACATCCAAATGGGCTCTAACAAAATTAACTGCACCACTGGAACCTGATTATGTTATGGACAACTCTTGTTTCTGCTGTCATGAATTAATCTGAAAAGCTTGTCTACTGACAATCCCGCAACCAAAAGGGGATTTGAAATGAAATTAGTGGCATCATAATACATTGCAATTCATGCTCCTTTTTACACTCAAAAGAAAAATGACATTAGCAAATGGCATGCTAACTTTTGCATCTAACGTTGTAAGGTAATTATGCTGCACAATGTGCAATTCCTTAAACCATTGCTTTGAAGTTTGCTGCAGGGCATTTAAGATGAATTGTATTAATAAGATGCCAAAAATGAGAAGCTTTTACTTCATCTTTGTCACAAATAAGAATCTAACAAAAATATGCCATTTCATTTAGATTTGTCTAACCCCAAATAATTCTGGATGAACAGAAACTAAAAGATCTATAGGTAGCACTGTCAGAAGTTTTTCATAATGCTAACCAGATGACATGTAAAGGTAATTGTTTGATCTGCATCCTGCTCCCAGTCCATAATTTCTTTTATGCTGATCTATTGTTGAGTCAAAATCCTGAAATTCCCTCCCTAACAGCACTGCACTGTAGCAGTTCAAGAAGGCAGCTCACCATCACCTTATCAAGGGCACTGAAAGACAGACAACAAGTGCTGGCCAGCCAGCAATGCTCATGTCCCACAAATGACAAAAAAAATAATGTCACCAGTAGGAAAGCGAACATCACTTTTTGTCACCCAATACCAACAGCAAGCACACTCAAACCAATGGTAAATTGTGCAGGAATCAATACATTATTTTCCATTTCCTGTTACAGCAAATCCTGTGAGCTATTCCGAATGGATTTGCCAAATTGGAAGGTGATTTTGCTATACTTTTCTCCATCAGGAACTGAACAGTAACAACTCTATGGTACGTCTTCCAAAGCTGTCAGCACCTTTTTATTTTATTAACAATGACAAGACATCTTGTGCACATAACATTGCATTGTGATCAATTCAAGTTGGATTTTACACTGAAGAGGGCCACTCGCTGCATGAAAAATCTGTGATATTTTAACCTGAAACAGATAAGCTGACAAATAATGATTTCCACTTGCATTGAATGATTGTTAATTGGAGACGTTGGAAAATAAAGCATTTTTCATTAGGTGCTATGAGAGTGTAGGTTACGTTTACTCATCTAGCCCTGAGCTGGGTCTCTGTATGTAGCAATGGGACCGAGGTGAATTTTTTATTATTTGAGTTTGTTATAGAGACAGCATGCCCTGGCTTTCAATCATTTATATTTCTGAATATTGTGGTTGAAAGTAATACATGACTATAATTCCATCTTATAAAAACCACTCTGAGCATTTCCAGCCTTGTTTAGCACAGTGCTAATACCCAGTCTGTGTGCTGTTACAGAGAAGTAAATTCCATCATGAGGAATGTAATTGAATTTTCGTTTTGAGAGTTTTAATTATTTGTAGACAATGTAATTTTCTCCAAGTATATTAGTCTAGATGCTTTCCCCACAGAGGAACACCATTTTGCATTATGTTTCCATGAGGCTTTAAAAGGGTGCATAGGAATATGTGTTGACAATATTCTGAATTCTCGTTGCCAGTCGTGTACTTCAGGAAACTCTGGGAACACTGCCTGTAATCTACTTTCAGTGGTTCCTAAGGGAGGGGAAATCATAAGCAATGGCTGTGAGTTTCCAACATTCATAGCATTGGGCAAAGCTGTCTGGCTGCATTAGAAAATTAAAATTAATTAAAAACCAATTAAAATCAGAAAATTAACCCAGGTGGTTACAAGAATGGGGAGAGCATAAATGGACATGCAATTCAAATTGGAGGTGTCACAATTCAGCTTCTAACACTTGGAATGTGCGCCTGACCGACTGTACATGTTACTAATGAAACCAACGGGTCCAACTTCTCATTAGAGTCCTGAAATGTTACAAATGTTTATCGGGAAGTATATATAAAGTAATGCTTGCTTGATTTCTCAATTCAAAAATATCTCTTTGTTTCTTTGAATGGGAACAAACCTAAACCATAGATGTGATTCTGTAATGAACATCAGGCTGTCAAGAGATTAACAGTTTATAAATGCACAATTCATGCTGGCTAAAGGCAAAAAATAAAACAAATGTGAACCAATGATCCTTAAAGAAAAACCAATGGGGTTTACTGTAACAGCATTTGAGTTTTACCAGACAAAAATGGTCTCTTCCAGTTCACCAAACTATATAGCCAATTAAGTAGAGCACTCTGAAGGTGTCTCGAGCACAATCACATTTTAGACAGTCTGGGGACTTCCCCTTTGACATTTATATATAATGACAGCTGTACCCCCCATCCCACTTGAACAGTTAGATTGGGCATCAGTCAATCTAATCTCTTACAGTAGCCATCTGTTACTTTCAACATCCCTCCCAAAGCCTATCATCTTGTCAGTAGTGACCTCTGTACTTTTATCATTGTTGAGACTTTTGTTTGTTTGTCTTTTAGCTGAACCTGCAAAATCTTTACACAGTGTAGCTGTGCAAGATGCCTGAGCTAGCCCCTAGTTCATCACTGACACAGACAAGCAACCCAGGTCATGAAAGAATGAGGGAAAGTTAAGTTGGACTTATATTCTGTTTTGGAACAGAAGAGATTTAGTTGAAAGTTTTAAGATTTGAATTGGGAATTAATAAAATCCCAGGAGGCGAATTAAGGCTAACCTCAGCATGTGATGTTATGGAGATGCATCATGGCTCAATAGGATGAATGGTCTACTCCTGATAAAGGGCTTTTGCCCGAAACATCGATTCTCCTGCTGCTCAGATGCTGTCTGAGCTGCTGTGCTTTTCCAGCACCATATTCTCGACTCTAATCTCCAGCATGTGCAGTCCTCACTTTCGCCTGGTCTACACCTGTCCCTGCACCATATCTGTAGTGATTGTAATGAAGTCAGCCAGCTAGACCTCATAGAATATGAGCTCTCTGATTGTAGCTGTCAATCTGATTCAATCAGGGAACCCTGGCTGACAGACAAAAGGGATGAGTGTCAGAGACATTGACATGCTGATACCAGAGCCTGAATGAGGCCGTCCTAAAGTCAAGGACTGTTCATGTGTAAATAAAGGATGGTCTGGCGATGAGTTACTAGCCTGTGTGGAATTATTTCAATGTTGGTTAATTTTAAATAAAAGAGGGCCGGTAATTTTAAAAATTACAAAATTACAACTGCTTCTCTTCATTGTAATTAAACCATATTTATTGGCACAAGTTTATTGGCACACCTAATACGAGACGTTTTGAGAAGCAATTTGATACATTTCTGAGGAAGGAAAGGTCTGAGGAATATCATTGGAGCATGTGTATCAGCATTATAACAGTGACTTCAAGTCAACTTACTCTACTATAAAATTCATCATATACCCTCAAGTCACAAGAAATGCTAAAATAAACTTTTGGGTTAATTTCCGAGAAAAAGGAAGGGGAAATGAGGTTTTCTGAATCATAACTTCTTTTTTGCACTGAGAAATGATTACAGCTACAAGTCAGCCATAAACTATGACAGGAGGAATGCTGTTTTTTTAAAAAGCAATTACAGTAGCGCCTCGACTTACGAACTTAATCCGTTCCAGGACCCGGTTCGCGAACCGAAAAGTTCGCGAACTGAATCAATTTTTCCCATTATTCGGATAGCATAAGAATGCTTGGACGGCTGTTCACAGCGCACGCGCCAAAGACGAACTGAATGAGATCACACGGGGCCCGAGAGCTTTTGCGTTCAACAAGCACGTAGCAAAGCAGAACAATGAAACCATATGGTCACACATGGGCTTTTTACGTTCGTACCTTCGTTCGTACCTTGAATTTCGTACGTACGTTGAAGCAAAAGTTTACGTACAATCCTGTTCGTAAACCGATTTGTCCGTGAACGGGGTCGCTCGTATGTCGAGGCGCTACTGTATACTTATATTAATGTAGTGCCTTTTGTAAACCTCAGATGTTCTAAAGCATCCTGATGAAGGGCTTTTGCCCAAAACGTTGATTTTCCTGCTCCTTGGATGCTGCCTGACCTGCTGTGCTTTTCCAGTACCACTCTAATCCAGACTCTAAAGCATCTCACAGTCAGTGAAGTGCTTTGAAATGTGGTCACTTCTGTAATGCAGCTGTTGTTTTAATGTGATAATTCCAATGTTTTACTTTGTGATGTAAAATTGGATAAAAATTTTCAGGTTGGACTGTATCCTGGCAAACTGAAGAGATTCAAAGTTGCTGTTTGTAGGTCTGCTCCCCAAATATTGGAATTTACTGAAATGAAATTATTCAACCATGTTCATTGATGGAAGACCATTTTTCTCTTGGAGAGACTGCACCCAGGAGAGTGTTATGTTTGAAACACAATTGAATATTGATTTGTGCATAGCAAGTCCTAATTGAAGCTTCTTCTGGTTGTGGCAATCACATACCATCAACAGGAACTGTGCCCCTTCATCAGGAGCAATCCAGCACTCAAATAAAGAAGTACAGCTCACTTTACCACTGCAATTACTATGATGAAAATGACAGGCATTCACTATGAAGTGCAGAAGATCCTTATTCTGTGGAAATGATTTGGAAAAGTTGGACAGTCATAACATTAAGTAGCAGGGCTGGGATTGTTACATAATTGACAGTCTTCACAGTGAAAGAATTTGCAATATTTCGCTAATTTTTCTTCTTAATTTGATTTGACGTGAGCTAGTTAAAACATGAATAATTTATTTGAAAGGAATGCGTGTTTTTGGGCAATTTCCTGGTGATCCTGTCCACAGGATCCTGCCCTTGATAATAGTTTTCCCTGCAATTGTTCTTTTTCATTTCATGTAATACTGTGGCACCTTTCCAATGTGAGGGAAGTGCCCTGTTAGAAAGAGCTTTCCAATGTAAGGGAAGTGTCCTGTTAGAAAGACCTTTCCAAAGGTCCATTTCAACTTTAGCCAAATCAGTTAGAGTTAATGGCTGCACATTACGAGGTCATTAGCCCTGGCTACAATGGATGCATAATCGCTCTGTCAATCATACATAGAAATATGATTGATTTTACATTTTGTATTACCAAAATATTTTCAACTGATTGAATTTTCTTCTGAGAAAAGCTTGCTTTGATTTGATTAATTAATTGTAGTCACTTGTACCTAAGCTTTTGTTTGTGAGCAGTACAGGCAGATCATAGTAAGCAAGGACATACAGATCACAGGGTGCTTAGACAGAGTGAGGGACACAGGTCACATTGCACAGGAGGTTCACAAAGTAAGATCAGCATTATTTGAAGTTAGAGAGTCCATTCAGCAGTGTAATAACAGCAGGGAAGAAGCTGTTCCTGAACCTGCTGGTGCATGTGTTGAAGCTTCTGTATCTTCTGTCTGATGGGAGAGGTTATGGGAAAGCTTTACTGGGCTGGGAGGGATCTTTGATGACGTTTACAACCTTTCAATGACAGTGAGATGTGTCATTGAAATGGAGTCCATGGATGGGAGGTTGGCTTCTGTGATGGCCTAGGCTGTGCACACAACTTTCTGTAGTTCCTGACAGACCAGGGCAGAGCACTTGCCATACCAGGCCTTTATGCACCCGGACAGTATGCTTTCTATGATGCATCTGTAAACATTGGTGAAGTGTCCTTATGGACATTCTGAGTTTCCTAAGCCGCCTGAGGACAAAGCGGTGTTATTGTTCCTTCATGACCACCACATATACTTGGGAAGTCCAGGACAGATTGTCGGTTATCATTACTCCCAGGAACTTGATACTCTCAACCCTCTCAGCATTGATACAGATGGGGCGTGTTCCCCTCCTGTCTTTCTGAAGTTTTGGTCATGAGTTCTGTTTGCTGCAGTTCATTGTGACTGTTTAAATTGTTTGCATGGTGTGATGTTTAAGTGGATCCCATTTGCTATCAAAACAGGTTCAGTTTGTTGAGAATACAAGGTTTGCTGTAGAGCCTGGCCCTCCCCAACTTAGAACCACAGATGTGTTCCTGTGCAAAGGGAAGCCACTCAGACCATTGTACCTGCACTGGCTCTCCACTGGCTCTTACACTATCACCTAGTGCCAATCACCAGCTCTTTCCCTGTAGTCTTGCACGTTACTTCTGTCCAAATACTCATATAATACTTTTTTGAATGCTGCATTATCACCACTGTGTTAACCAATAAATAGTTCAGAATGCTTGATTTACGAAGAGATTTTAATTGTTACGACTTGGAACCAGTGAGTGATTCTTTTTGCAGGAGGTTCAGTCTTTGATTTAATTTTTTAAAATTTGGTTTTTACTGTCATGTGTACGCAAGCACAAAAAGTACATGAGTACAGTGATAATGTCACCAAACAAGATGCCATCTTAGGTACCTCGATACAGAATCCTAAGAACAATGGAGAAAGAAAGAACAAAGTTAAAAGTTCAATATTGGAGTCATTATAGTGTAAAATATATGAAATAAGATTCAAAATTACACATTGCAGACCTTCTTAGTTTTTAGTAGAAAATAAAGAAATAAAGCTAAAAGTGATTGCTATTCAATGGCATCTTATGTTCAATGTCCAGATTAGAGTGGTGCTGGAAAAGCACAGCAGGTCAGCAGCATCTGAGGAGCAGGAAAATCGACGTTTCGGGCAAAAGCCCTTAATCAAAAATCAGGACTCTAATCTCCAGCATCTGCAGTACCACTCTGCCTATATTATGCTCAATGTTTATTACATAGGTATTCCCTGTTCCTGACTTTTTGGTCCCTAGAAGATCATCACTTGGATCAGGTGGCAGGTTATGAAGTAAACAGATTATGTGCTGTTAGTAGAACCTACACAATCTTTTATCCCATTTATTGCAGGTGGAGAAAGTAAAAATCTATCTAATATTGTTTGAACCATTATGTCTACTCTTTCATAATAGAACAGTACAGGCATAGGAGCAGACCCTTCCACCCACTATATCTGTTCCCACCGTGATGCCATTCTAACCCTATCCCATCTGCCTCCACATGGTCTATATCCCTCTATACTCTGCCTGTTTGTGTGTCTATCTAAATGTCTCTTAAACATTGCAATCATATCTGTTTCTACCACCTCCTCTAGCAGTGCATTCCAAGCTCTTACCTCCCACTGTGTAAAAACTTGCTTTGCACATCTTTCCATCAGGACCACATGGTTATAAAAATGCTGAATTTATGTCGCTGTCCAAAAGGACTGTTTGACCAAATGTCAAATTGCCACTTGTGTGTGGTGCAGACCCTGAATGCTCATATTATTGAGGTTCTGTTCTGTTCTGTTTTTGATATTCCTAACAACGGGGATTCATTCGAAACGATGGATCCAACCACAGTGGGACCCATTGTTACAAATGGAGGGAAAATGTGCTATCAAACCCAGGACCAGCAGCAACATCTACGAACTTCCAAAAGGCTTTCATATGAAGAAGTAACTGCTGAAAGTCCTCGTCACTGTGGAGGGGTTGTAGGAGGCCTAGAATCTATCATCTTCAATGCCATTTCCTCCAGATGAGCCAGGCACATTGACACCACAGACTGAGGATGTCCCAGGACACAGTCACAGATCTAGTCCAACTGCTAGATAGGTGGGTGGCCATCTATCCCGGTGGTCATCCAGGTGACAACTGCACTAAAGTTTTATGTAACTGGCTGCTTTCAAGGATACACTGGGGACCTGTGTGGGATCTCTCAGTCCTCAACCAATGAATGTATCACGGCTGTTACCAATGTAATTTGGCCAAATCATCACCCTTCATCCCGTTTCCCCGTAACAAGGTCAGTGCTGCAGCCTGAGTAGTAGACTTGGCCAATACAGTAGACATCTCCAAGGTGCAGGGTACTATAGACTGTCAACACATTGTACCGAGAGCACCATATCGTAATGCCCCTGAATTCATCAACAGAAAAACGTTCCATTCCATCAATGTGTAGTTATCTATGATCGTTAGTAACAAACTTTAGAGTCTGCATCAAGTACCTTGGGAGCTGCCATGATGCTAATATCTTTTAGCTGTCTCATGTTTCTACTTTGTTTCATGAGGCAGATGTCTTACTAGGTTGGTTACCAGGAGACAAAAGCTACCCTCTGCATTAATGGCTTAAGACACTGTCATTAGCTCCCTGACTAAGGCCAAGGGTAGATACAATGCAGCTCATTCTTTCAGCAGGGCCATGGTGGAGCAGAAAGTATGACTCCTGATCATGAGGCTCTGTTGCTTGGATTGGGGAGGCTTGAAGTACATTCCAGACATAGTGTCCCACATAATCCTGGCATGCTGTGCTCAGTACAACGACACCAGGAAAGGAGGGATGCGATGGCCACTGAAGAACTGAGAGAGCAGCAGTCATCTGAGAAGGAAGATGAGGACATTGAGCAGAAAGAACATCACCTTCAGCATGATAGATCAGTGCAGTGTTGGGTGTAACAGGACATAATTCAGAGCTGGGTCCAATAGATGAAACCCAGGGTCAGTAATGATTACTTGACTACAATTTTGTTGTTGTTCAAAAGGCAAGTCCTTGAATAAAAGTTAATATTTTCGAATGTTTGAAAATTTCCAGTATGAAATGTTTCCACATTAGGTAACGAGAAAATGTTATGCTTTGCCAGGCATTTGAGAAAGCATAGCGTTCCCTTTGACAGGGTTCTAAGAAGGTACAGTGCTGAGGGTAGAGGTATCCTGCGTAGCTTGATTCTTGTCATTGCAGTTATAATGACAGTCAGTCAGACAGGTGATGATGTAAAATAGCAAAACCTTTGCGAGTGTGAGCTTGTATTTGCAATGAAAGGCCACCATATACCCTCAGACACTTGCTTTTCCTATCCCCTCCCACTATGTGCACTATGAAGGGCAGCTTCATGCTGGCAGAGATGGACCTGCTGCACAACTGGGATTCCTATATGGCACCATGAGAGGTATCTTGGGAGATCCCAGCAATGGCAAATACTTCCATTGTTGGCTATTGCACACCTAGAGGGAGAAACCAGCAAAAGAAAAACAGTAATGTTTGGAAATGAATGTTCTGTTTGCATTGGAGCAGTGTTCTGTGGTATTCAGATCAAATTAGACTTGTATGCATTAGTTGCAAGCTCCTTTTACTTCCTTGTAGGCAACAGCACAAGCAAAGCAGCATAAAGCTGTTGTACATATACAATTAAATAAGCTGTAGAGAATTGTGTGAGGTAACACATTAGAAATCATACAGAGAACTCTCCAGTGAAATCTTCTTAGACAAGTTTTGGTAAAATTCATTCTAGTGTCTCTTTCTGCAACATTGAATATTTCTGTTTTTTAGTTTTTTGAAAAGTAAATGACAGCCTGCTTGATTCCCATTTTGTCTTCTTGTAGTAAACTGGCATCCATACTGATGATGCTGGCATCCATGGCCATTTGGAAATCTTCTTACAATTTGATACTTATAAATCCGGTCATGTTGTCAAAGCAGCTTTCAGATTCTCAAAGGCACTCTGGCATTCTTTTCTCCATTGAAATATATTACCTTCTTTCAATAAATTTGTTAAAGATGTCATTATAGTACTGAGTTCTGGAATAAACCTTCATCAGCAAATCAAAGACAGCAGAATTTTCAGAGCAGGTTTTTAGACGTGGATTAACCTGAATTCCTAATTCCTTGGTGATAAGAAAGCTCCACGTAAAATAGATTGAGATTTTTTTTCAGTTTTATAGTTATAGAGAATCAAACAGGCAAGGACAAGCTTTTGTGGAAGAGCTGTATGATTGAGAGATTGTTGAGTTCACAAAAGATGGTGGAGGTATATGCTTAATGAGTGTGTTCATTTGTTACTTTTGGAGTATATTCATAATTGCAATTACAGTATAGACATACAAGATTATGAAAGTACAACTGATAATTTAATATTTTTAAGCTACATCAAATCACATTGCAAGAGTACAAAATAGATTCCATAATATTAATTCTGCTTCATTCAATCTGCTTATACATGAGTAGTAGAGGATTGAGGAACAGCACACAGGAGGATGAATTCAGAGCTATATACAGAACATGAACGAGAAATTCAGAGTTGCACCAATTGCACTGGCATCCATTATAATGAAAAGTTGAAAGGCCGCAGTTAGTAGGGAAGTTTGATCTGGTGTGAGAAATTGATTGATTTCAGAGTACCAGCCTTTGTGTATCTGTACACTGAGAGACAACCTTGAAAATATGTATTCCAAATGGGCATACCCATGTAAAGTATTATAAATAATTAAGCTGTGAATAATATTACTCTGTATTTATTAATATTAATATTGTGCTATCTAAACATATCATAGTTTCTAAACCTTCTATTCCAACATTTATCCCTCACCTCGATCACTAAAGGAAATCATCTGGTCATTAATTTAGTTGCTCTTTTGATGACCTGCCTGTGAAAAATGGCCTGCTGCATATCCTATTGTAAACTGGGGGTAGGTTAATTCAGTTGGCTGGACAGCTGGTTTACAATGCAGAGTGACACCAGAATGATGTTCAGTTCCTGCACCAGCTGTGATTACCACGAAGGACTGTCTCCCTCAACATCTCCCCTTGCCTGAGCTATGGTTAAACCACCACAAGTCGTCTCTCTATAATGAAAGAGCAGCCCTATGGTCTGCAGCATTAGGATGACCATAACACCAGTGCCTATTCTTTAGAAGTGCCCCAGTGGTTGTGAAATCCTTTGGCATGTCCAGAGTTAGAGAAAGGCCCTGTTGAAATATAAGTTCCTATGTGCTATTTCTGCCACAGCCAAATATCAGTTCAATACTTGAATTTTATTCTCGAAATACAGAAAATGGGTAAAGCTGCAAACACATTGCCAAACCCAATAGATAAACAATAGGTGTATGGGGTCCCTCTATTATTGATAGCAGAGAAAATGTTGCATTGTGAAAAGAGAAGACTGGTAATTCCTCTTGTGGTGAGTCCTGCCATAGAAAGGTACCAACAGTATCGCAGGACTACCTCTGATTGCTTCTAATTTAGAGAACAATTGCTCAAAGATAGACTTTTCATCAACAAAGTTCTGGTAAAAGAGTTGGCAGAATTCTGGGATTACATTAGCTGCATAATAGATCGGCTATGAAAATAGTGCAGGGAAATCAAAACCAATATTAGGACAAGAGCTTGGAAAAATAATCTCTGGTTGTATATTTTCAATTGATGAGAATACTGTCACTGCTAAATATTTTGGACTGATTCACTCACTCAAAATACAGATCAGAAAAATAACAAGTAAGCAGGTCATATAACATGGTTTCCAGCTTCTCTTAATAATGTTACCTCATCAAAGACATGTCAGTGCTATAACCCTTAGAGACACAAATGGCAGCTGTGGTGTAAAGAGATGAAAGGGCTGAGAGTCTCACGTGTGCTGCTGAAGAGCTGATGGCAGAGTCTGAAATAAGACTCACCCCTGTGTACAGAAGCTACAGTGTGTGCCTGTTTGTGTGAGAGAGAGTGAGCCAGAGAGAGAGGTGGGGGGAATGTAGATGGGGATTGGAGGTCTGCATGTACTAGTCTTTGAACTGAATTATCTGAACTGAGGCCAGATTATTCATTCTACTGATGAATATTGTATACGAATTTCCATAAAGCAGTTCAACGGAGTCTGTGACCATCCCATCTGATGTCTCCTTCAGTTCAGTATCCACTCGGTTTTCTCAAACATGGGAAGTATTTTTCAGTGTTAAAGGGTATTTTATAAATGCACAATATTGATGATAGTCGGAACTGGGAGGATGAATCACAGATTGCTTTATTTGTTATTTGAATGTCATCTATTGAGTTTTGTCACTTCTAAAGTAAACACACAATTCAACCAAGATCTGGCAGCTATCTTTGAGTGATGGAGAGTCTGCTTATTTAATACAGTTGAATTGATTACATGAGTTACAGAAGAGTCTTTGTTGAATTGATTCTGCCGCAATGGTCAACAACTTATTTTCTACACCTACTCCCTATGTTACCCTGAGAAATTGTTTCATAAGCCATTTCAAATGGTATTAAGTGTCGATTATGCAGCATAGGAATTAAATTTACCATATACAGTGCCAGGTAGTTGGGACTGCAGTCTCTTTCCTGAAAGAATTTGTTGAATTGATTGTGTTTTGGTAAAAATCAAGCAGTTTCAAACCATCATTTCCCTTCTGATGCCAGCTCCCAAATGTTTAAATTCAAACTCACAAGCTGCCATGATGGGATTTAAATTTACAATTTCTGAGTTGCAAGGTCAGTTCTGTCGCCATTCTATAATGTTACTCCTCATCACACTGCCTATTATGAACTACACAACAACAGGTTTATTTGGAAGCACTAGCTTTCAGAGCACTGCTCTTTCATCAGGTGGAAGAAGCAATGCCTCGAAAGCTAGTGCTTCCAAATAAACCTGTTGGACTCTAACCTGGTGTTGTGTGATTTTTAACTTTGTCCACACAAGTCCAGCACCGGCACCTCCAAAGTATGAACTTGTAACTGACTTTCTGAGGCACAGTTTTGCCATAATGAATCCAAGATTGCAGTGTACAAGGATTGGACTACAGCCCTTATGGTATGTGTATGGACTGAGTGAGAGCTTGCTGTTAAAATTAATCTTGTTTTCCTGAACAACATTCAGAGCTAAGCACCAGTCATATTGAACAGGCACTGCAAAGTGTTTTCACCATGCTGAGCCAACAAAACATATGCCTCTGTTCTTGTTCCACTGCATGGTTAGTATCCAAGTGGGGAGTGTCAACGTTACTGGCCAAGCTCACACCTGCAATTTGCAGATTGAACAACAGTTAATGAGTGCTCACAGTTTCTAGCTAGAAGAGCCTTGCTCAGGAGCTGTCCATCATGCAAGCACTTTCCTGTCACAGCCAGCACCCCTGTGGAATCCTTCACTGCTTGACTGCCTTATGACTGACAATCCCCTGAAGGAAATATAAGCTTTCAAGTCAGCACTACACAGACATAATAAGAATGCAAAAGCTGCTTTGAATTTATTTCACCAGTTTACCAAATAATAGCAGAGTTTTTAATGTTTTACATTTTCTATATTGAATTGGTAATAACTGGCACTCTGTATCTGTCTTTGATTTTTACAATATTGTTGCATACTGCATGTTTCATTTGTCACACATCATCTGTAATATTTTGGAACAGATACAAAACAATCTTTAAAAAGAGGAAGTAAGCTCGTCATTTAATTCTGAATTCTTATACCCAAAATCTGAAACTTGCAAGCAAATTCAATCTGCATAGTTGCTCTACCAAGGCGTGTTTAAACTTCCATTGATTTAAACTCTGGTTCCAGAAGAACAATTAGAGCTTATGGCCTTAAGAGGATAATTTCACTATGGAAAATAGATTGTTCATTACAAATAGATTGTTCATTTAGTCAAAACAAATGTATTGGACATGTTGCCAGCTGTTGGTGATCGTATTCCTGCAAGTTTCAACAATGAATGATTGATTACAGTTCAGAAGTGTATTTGCATTTGACTTGTATCATCCCATTCATTGAATGTTTTTGCAACTGCAAATCATGCCCAGCAAGAGGAAATGGATAAGGAAAAGAATAGCTAAGAAAGATGCAAATCAATATCCTCAGATCCTAAAGGTAAGGGCACCAAAGTCCAGAAGACCATAGGGCTGCCCCATTTATTCAAGAAAAACTACTGGTTTAAGCTGAGGATTGCCACACCTCAAGCAAGAGGAGACGTTGAGAAGGAGAGTCCTTCATGATAACCTCGGTCAGTGCAGGAATTGAACTGTTGGCATTACCCTGCAAGTCAAACAAGCTGTCCAACTAACAGGTGGCAGAGGAGATTGCCTAGTGGTACTGTCACTGGACTGTTAATCCAAATACTCAACTAACGTTCTGGGTACCCAGGTTCGAATCTCACCACTGCAGATGGTGGAATTTGAATTCATTAAAAAAATCTGAATCTAATAATGACCATGAATCCATTGCCAATTGTCGTAAAAACTCATCTGTCTCTCTGAAGTCCTTTAGGGGAGGAAACTGTCATCCTTACCTGGTCTGGCCTAGCTGTGAGTTCAGACTTCCAGCAATGGGGTTGGTTCTCAGCTGCCCTCTGGGCAATTAGGGATGAGCAATAAATGTTGGCCCAACCAGCGACACCCACACACAATGGATTTTTAAAAAAGGGCGAACTGATTTGCGGTTTGTTCTTCAGCTGCTTATCCAATGGGTTCATGCAGGGTGAAGAAAAATTATGGGGAATCTACCACACTCCACATCTAATATCCTGCGAAACTCAAGCTGACCAGGGAGGCCAGAAAGAAATCCCTAACCGCAGAAATGACCTCCTAGCGACATTCTGGATGGCCCTGAGGCATAGATCCAGAGCATGGATACTGCAGCATGACCAACCACAGTCACATCATGAACTACAAGGTGACTGATGAACTTATGATTAGGAGATGCCAGTGTTGGACTGGGGTGTACAAAGTTAAAAATCACACAACTCCAGGTTATAGTCCAACAGGTTTAATTGGAAGCACTAGCTTTCAGAGCACTGCTCCACCTTCTGGATGGCCCTGAGGCATAGATCCAGAGCATGGATACTGCAGCATGACCAACCACAGTCACATCATGAACTACAAGGTGACTGATGAACTTATGATTAGGAGATGCCAGTGTTGGACTGGGGTGTACAAAGTTAAAAATCACACAACTCCAGGTTATAGTCCAACAGGTTTAATTGGAAGCACTAGCTTTCGGAGCACTGCTCCACCTGATAAAGGAGCAGCACTACGAAAGCTAGTGTTTCTAAATAAACCCGTTGGACTATGATCTGGTGTTGTGTGATTTTTAGCTGATGAATTTAGACCTTCAAAAGAGAAACTGCAAATGCACAACTTCCTCACAAAATGGGAACATGAATTTCTGTTAACAACTGTAAAGTATAAAAACTTATATGTCATCAAATTACATTAATAAGTAAAAAGGGGGAATTTGAATGCCAAAGTGCAATTGAAAGATAGATTTCCTTTGAAAACTCAAGCCTTTTTTTTCCAAATCAGCAACAAAATGTAAGGCCTGCACTCAAGCATCATTTTACATTTGCCATTTTCTGGCAAAGAAAAAACATCATTCTCAAATGATGAAGTAAGTAAAGAGGCAATGGCTGGTGCCGCTGGCTACTTATTCAAAGATTTGAAGAACACAGAAGAAATAACAATGTTAATCGACAGCATGCCTTCCCTGGAGGCTGAGGGGTGATCTTATAGAGATGTATAAAATCATGAGGGGCATGGATAGGGTAAATAGACAAGACCTTTTCCCTGGGATGAGGGAGTCAAGAATTAGAAGGCATAGGTTTAAGGTGAGAGGGGAAAGATATAAAAGGGACCTAAGGGGCAACTTTTTCACACAGAGAATGATGCATGGATGGAATAGGCTGCCAGAGGAAGTGGTGGAGGCTGGTACAATTGCAACATTTAAAAGGCATCTGGATGGGTATATGATTAGGAAGGGGTTAGAGGGATATAGGCCAACTGCTGGCAAATGGGACTAGATTAATTTAGGATATCTGGTCAGCATGGATGAGTTGGACCAAAGGGTCTGTTTCTGTGCTGTATATTTCTGTGACCCTATGAATCTATGTCACTGGGTGCTTCCATAGTAGCAAAGTGAGTGGAAACTACTGCAGAACTTAAAGGACTATAAATGCTTCTCATTGCAGTTCAATGAATCCATTGATGTGACTGACTCCAACTAATAGTGTTTGTGTGCATAGTTTTTCAGGACACAATAACTAAAGAGGATCTTCTCACTCGTTTTCCCTTTAAAGGCAGAATAAGGGATGAAGATATCTACAACAAACTCAAAATGTATGCACTTGAGGAAAACATTCCAATCAAGAAATTGCTTTCCATCATAAGTGATGGTGCACCAGTGGACTTTGTTGCATTTTGAAAAAGTGATCCTGATTTCCCCTCTTTTATCAAATACCACTCTATAATCCACTAACAAGTATCAGCGAATAAAGTTATGGACTTTGCTGACGTATTGGAAGTAATTGTTAAGATTGGGAACTTGATTTAGCAAGAGCCCTTCAGCACTAGTTGTTTAAATTCTTACTCAACAAACTTGATGCTGCGCACAGAAGATCATTGACTTCTCCACCTCCTGATACTGCCTGGCTTGCTGTGTTCTTTCAGCCACCTGCCTGACTACGGTGAACTTCAGGCTGAATTGAGAGCTAAGATAAAGTCAAGGACGGACCTTGCAAAGTTTTTTTTAGATCTGAAGGCTGAGCTCCTTACTTTCCTTAAATCAAAGAAAGAAGTTTGTAGTCAGCTATTGAAACAATAGGTGGTCGCTTGACTTTTGATTCCTGACAGACATAATGTCAAAAATGAATGAGCTGGACTGTGAACTGCAGGAAATGACACAATTGATCAGTGCTGTGAATACATTCAAGTTGAAATCAGGTCTGCATTCCTCCCAATTAAAAAATAGAATGCTGCAACATTTCCTGATTCTGGAGAAAATACTGAAAAAAAAATCAATGACAAAGAAAAAATGGTTTTACCCACAAAAGCTTGTGTGCAGATCTGAGGAAATAACAGAGAAATTCAACAGTCATTTCAGGAATTAGATGGGATGGCACAAATCATCATGTTTACCTTAAATCCAATCCTTTCAGTAGATATTGGTGGGTTTGTGATCAAATTCCATTAGGTAGTGGAGTCAATATGGAGATAATTACATTGCAAAGTCACGCTGAGCTGGAAGTTAGATCAAGGGACAGCAATGTTTGGGAAACATAAACAGATAATAATACCATTCCAATTATCCTGTTAACCTGAAAGCTTACTTCAACTCCACATACCTCTGTGAGACAGTGCTGCCCCAAATGAACATAAGCAAATCCAAGTGTCATACACACCCCCCATCACACTGAAACTTAGTGAATAGAGAACAAAATAAATAATCAAAAATAAATAGTTTTAGATTTATATAACAGGAAAATTAAACTGATTATTTCATATTTTCTTCAGAGTAGGTCCTGGATTATATTTAAATTCAAAAAGTGCACTTGTGTTTAAAAAGGCTGAAGACCACTGATTTACGATATGAATATTCACTTCATGCTTCAAGTTACTATTTGATGTCTTTTAATAGAAGTAACACAATAAACAGTATAATGTAGCATTTATGCACCAATTAAGACTGCTTTCCTCCTATCTCTCGAGGTTGCAAAATTTAATTGTATTATAATTGTGAATTTGAATTTGACATGACATAACAGGAAATTACTAATCTGAAAAGGCCCTGATGATGTGGATATGCGCGGAGTATAAAGAGAAGACTTTAGTCAGTTACAGTTTATATATGTAAGCTTCATTGAAAGGGTTTGACAAACTTTTTTTCTCCACAAGTGCATGACATGATGACTTTAATTGCATTGAAACACATCATTGCACTAGTGACATGTGACAACATAGCAACAGAAATAAGCTACACTTTTTTTGCTTCTTATCATTTCTGAAACAGAAATATTTTTCCATTTCTTTTAATGAAGGTAGCATTCTTTAAAGGAGCTTAGAGACAGAGCTGGAGGGTTTTATTTTCCTGTTAAATGACTATTTTCTCTTCCCAGATCATCTAAAATGCAAAAATGGCTTGTGGTTTCTTTGCCATACTGCAAATCATCTTAAACTTCTCTTCTTTTTTTTCCCAACAGTGAAATAGAGTCATAGAGATGTAGAGCATGGAAACAGACCCTTTGGTCCATGCCAACCAGATATCCCAACCTAATCTAGTCCCATTTGCCAGCACTTGGCCCATAGTCCTCAAAACCCTTCCTATTCATATACCCATCCAGATGCCTTTTAAATGCTGCAAATATACCAGCCTCCACCACTTCCTCTGGCAGCCCATTCCACACAAGCACCACCCGCTGTGTGATAAAAGTGCCCCATACATCCCTTTTATATCTTTCTCCTCTGACCCTAAACCTATGTCTTCTAGTTCTGGACTCCCCAATCCCAGGGAAAACACTTTGTCTATTTTGCCTTTTAAATGCTGCACCACTTCCTCTGGCAGCCCATTCCACACAAGCACCACCCGCTGTGTGATAAAGGTGCCCCATACATCCCTTTTATATCTTTCTCCTCTGACCCTAAACCTATGTCTTCTAGTTCTGGACTCCAATCCCAGGGAAAACACTTTGTCTATTTATCCTATCCATGCCCCTCATAATTTTATAAACCTCTATGAAGTCACCCCTCAGCCTCCGACGCTCCAGAGAAAACAGCCCAGCCTGTTCAGCCTCTCCCTATAGCTCAAATCCTCCAACCCTGACAATATCCTTGTAAATCTTTTCTGAACCCTTTCAAGTTTCGCAACATCTTTCCAATTGGAAGGAGACCAGAATTGTACGCAATATTCCAACAGTGGCCTAACCAATGTCCTGTACTGCTGCAACATGACCTCCCAACCCCTATACCCAATGCTCTGACCAGTAAAGAAAGCATACCAAACGCCTTCTTCACTATCCTATCTACCTGCGACTCCACTTTCAAGGAGCAATGGACCTGCACTCCAAAGTCTCTTTGTTCAGCAACACTCCTTAGGACCTTACATTAAGTGTCTTAGACCTGCTAAGATTTGCTTTCCCATAATGCAGCACCTTGCATTTATCTAAATTAAACTCCATCTGCCACTCCTCAGCCCATTGGCCCATCTGATCAAGATCCCATTGTAATCTGTGAAATAAAAGGTGCTCCTAGATTTTTTTATCACTAAAATTGGGACCATCCTAGCAGCCACCCCTACCACTTCCTTCCCATCCTTTGGTCCACGTTCCTCTGAAGTTTCACTATGACCCAGCCCAATTTACTTTTTCTCATATCTCAGAAATTGCTGGAAAGACTCAGCAGGTCTGGCAGCTTCCATGGAGAGAAACCAGAGCTAGTGTTTTGAGTCGAGTGATCCTTCCTCAGGACTTACCGAAACTCTGATTTCTCTCCACAGATGCTGACAGACTATTGAGCTTTTCCAGCAATTTCTGTTTCTGTTTGCGATTTACAGCATCTGCAGTTCTTTTGGTTCTGTCATGTCTCGCAGCTTTTCTTGACCACGAGACCCAAGTCTGTTCCCTCAACCTTACTGCGTCAAAATGACTTTTTCTCCTGCTCTCCTTGTAGCTGATATTTTTAACTCCTGTCTCTTATCACACTGTTTTCCTCCAATTAATCATTGGGAATTCTGGTGCCAGTGTCTTTTCTCTCTGCTCCAAATTTTCTTCCCTGGATATCTCTAAGATCAATCTCTGCTCATCCAATTCAGGATTCTCATCCAACATGCCTTCAGCGGCCAGGATCCTAAGTCCCGTCTAATTCTCTCTGCCTCTTCCTTTAAAATACTCCTTTTAACCGACCTGTTTGTCCAAACTTTTGGCTATCTCCCTAACGCCACTGTGTGACTCAGTCTCTAATTTTGCTTTGTAATACTCATGTAAAGTTTATTATTACTTTAAACATGCTTTCGACATACAATTTGTTATTGTTGTTGTATAGCAAATGCCAGCAGCAGAATGTATGAGGTTAGAATTTTACAAATCCTGATTTAGTATATCCAATAAAGATATAGGTTCCTCTGTTAAGACATTAAAGCCAACTTCTTTGACCAAGTAGTTGCTCGAATATCTCCTTCATCAAACTGTTTTGATTTGTTCATGCTCCAGTGAAGCATGTTGGGATGTTTCACTGCATTAAATGCACTATATAAATGCAAGTTGTTATTGATTCTCATTCTGCATGATACAATAACCTGAGCATTGACAACATAATTCAAAATGGTTGTGTCAATTTCATTGAAAAATCAATTTAATGAAATGTATTAATCCCAATTACAAAGACAGAATTGGAATCTCAAATGAATTAATTTTTATTCATGATTTTAGTTGTACAAACTGCTTACAGAGACTGAGAACTGCAGTAATCTAATGGGCAATAATACCTCACGTTCTGTTGAACTGGGTATGATTTCACAGATGTACTTTAAAATATGTATTTTGTTTTGCTTTGATCTTTGTTGAAGTATATCCAATTGCTATTATAGTTTCAACCAAATCTTAATTGAACTCCAAATATTTTCATACAACTATCTGCAATACATCAAAGTTTTAATGAAACTGGTACATATATATATATAGTGTAACCTGCTAAATCTTGAGATGATAAGTTATGTAATTATAATGTCAACATTAGTTATCCTGACCTTAAGGTAATTCATCAGCATTTGGAAGCTGCAATTGGTTGAATATAATAGACTCAAATAATTTTATTCACCATAACTTATCAGTTTGACGAGAATAATGCACCAGAAAACACAAAATAATCTATTATTTCAGAACATTGGACATTTATAAATATCAAAGAAATTAAATATTTTAAAAGGGTGAATAAATGTCAATGCCACATATGTATTATGAATACATTTAAATTCATGACTGTATTCTCCTTTATTTTCCCATGTGTTTAATAGAACATCGTTTTGACCCCGCATTGTTAAATAGTCTTGTATCTATTAAAAGACTTGGATTAATAAGGTATAAGATATTGTTGATGAAATAACAGATTGGTGCAAAGCAAAAGTGGACCAATGCCACAGTGTGGACTTTGGACTTGGAACCCTGGGCACAACTGCTTTTATTATTAATGGCCTGAAATTGAAATCTATTTATTTCCATTGAGGTCATTAGAAATATAAATTGACTTACTTTAAAATGCGAAACCAATTCATAACATCAGGATTATAATGGGTTGATTCTTATTGTTTTAAGGTGGTGGAAGGAGGGGAGAGGTAGGTGCATTTTTGATTAAGACAAAGTATCACAGCAGTAGTCAGAGATGAAATCACTGAAGGATCATCCAGGGAGTCTTTGTGGGTGGAGCTAAGAAATAAGAAGGGGATGACGACATTATCGGGTTTGTACTATAAGCCCCCAAATAGTCAATGGGAATTAGAGGAACAAATATGCAGGGAGACTGGGGAGACTTGCAGGAGTAGTAGGGAATTTTAATTTTCCTAACATAGACTGGGACAGCCATAGCGGAAAGGGCTTAGATGGGGGGAATTTGTTAAGTGCATTCAGGAAAGTATATAGAGGGGCAAAAGCAACAAACTCAGGAAGGCACAAAACTCAACTTACTTTTCGGAAATAGGGCAAGACAGATAACGGGAGTGACAATAGGGGAGCACTTTTGGACCAGTGACCATTGTTGTATTAATTTTAAAATAGTTATGGACAGGGACAAAACTGGTCCACAGATTCAAGTTCTAAATTGGGAATGTGAATTTTGATGAAATTAGACAGGAGCTTGAACAGGTTAATTTGAGGCAAAGGGACCTCTGGCAAGTGGGAGGCCTTTAAAAGCGAGATATTAAACTGCAAGATCTTTATGTTCCTGTGAGGGTGAAGGGTAAGATTGGCAGGAATAGGGAGCCCTGGATAACAAGAGATATTGAGGCTTTGACCAGAACAAAGAAGGATGTCTGGCTCAGGTACAGGCAGTTGGGATTAAGAGAATCCCTGGAGATAAACATGGAATTCAGGAATTTACTGAAGAAGGAAATCAGGAGGGAGAAAAGGGGGCATGTGATAGCCTTGGCTGAGAAGATTGGGGTGAATCTGATGAAGTACATAAAGTATATTAAAGGAAAAAGAAGAACTGGAGAGAGAATAGGGCCCTCAAGGACCAAAGTGGATATGTATATGTAGAAAAGTAGGAGATGGGCAGGGTTCTTAAGGAATATTTCTCCTCTGTGTTTACCATTGAGAAAAACATGAAGACCTGGAACTTGGGGAAGTTAATGGTCAGATCTTGGGGACAGTCCATATCACAGTAAAAGAGGTATTGGGTGTATTAGAATGTATGAAGGTGGATAAATCTCCTGGACATGACCAAATATATCCAAGAACACTGCAAGGAGCTAGAGAAGAAATTGCAGGGGCCCTGACTGATGTTTTTGCATCATCGTTAGCCACGGGTGAGGTCCTGGAAGACTGGAGAGTAGCAAATGTTGTGCCATTATTCAAGAATGGCTACAAAGAAAAGTCTAGGAACTATAGACCAGTAAGCTTAACATCTGTGGTGGGTAAGTTACTTGAGAAGATTTGTTAAAGATTTGAAGTTCAGGTTGAAGTTCAGGCTGTAAGTTTACACACTGAAGCGGAAGGTTTGTTTTCAGACGTTTCGTCACCACGTACGGTAACATCATCAATGAGCCTCCGGTGAAGCACTGGTGTTCTGTCCAGCTTTATGTTTATGTGTCTTGGTCTGTTTTGGGGGGGTGATATAATTTCTGGTTCTTTTTTTCAGAGGTTGGTAAATGCAGTCCAAATCAATGTGTTGATTGATGGAGTTCCGGTTTGAATGCCAGGCCTTTAGGAATTCCCTGCATGTCTCTGTTTAGCCTGTCCTTGGATGGATGTGTTGTCCCAGTAGAAGTGGTGTCCTTCTTCATCTGTATGTAAAGATTCTAGTGATAGTAAGTCATATCATTTGGTAGCTATCTGGTGTTCATTTATCCTGGTGGCTAGTTTGACCAGACCCACTATCACTAGTATCTTTACATACAGATGCACGCACGGGAATCCCTAGAGACCTGGCCTTCAAACCAGAACTCCAACAATAAGCACATTGATTTGAAATCCATTGTCATGATGACAAAACATCTGAAAACAAACCTTCCAGCTCAGCGAGCAAACTTACAATCTTACTTGAGAAGATTCTGAGAGGTAAGATATACATGCATTTGGAAAGATAGGGTTTTGATTAGGATTAGTCAGCATGGCTTTGTGAGTGAGAGATCATGCCTCACAAATTTTTAAAAGTTATTTGATGAAGTGACCAGGAAGGTTGATGAGGGCAGGGCGGCAGACGTAGTCTATATGAATTTCAGTAAGACCTTTGATAATGTTCCACATGGTAGTTTAGATTGCATTGAATCCAGGGTGAGCTGGCAATTGGATTCAAAATTGGCTTGATGGTAGGAAGCAGAGGGTAATAGTGGTAAAATACTTGTCGGTCTGGAGGTCTGTGACTAGTGGAGTGTCTCAGGAGTCGATGCTGGGCCCATTGCTGTTTGTTATCGATATCAATGATTTTAATGAGAATATACAAGGCATGATTAGTAGTTTGGGAGAAAATGAGGACAAATTCCTGATGAAGGGCTTATGCCCAAAACATTGATTCTCCTGCTCCTCGGATGCTGCCTGATTTGCTGTTCTTTTCCAATGCCACACTTTTCAACTACGATTTCAACTACGAAATTTGCTGACGACACTAAAATAGACAGTATTGTGAACAGTGAGGAAGGTTATCAGAAATTGCAGCAGGACCTTGATCAGGTGGGGAAGTGGGCTGAGAAATGGCAAATGCAGTTTAATATAGATAAGTGTGAGGCCTTCCATTTTGGAAAGTCAAATCAAGGTAGGAGTTTCATGGTGAATGGTAGGGCCTTAAGGAGTATTGTGGAACAGCAGAATCTTGGAGTTCAGCTTCACACTTCTCTGAAGTTGGGTGACAGGTAGACAGGTATGTGAAGAAGGTTTTTGGCACACTGGCCTTCATCAGTCAAGTCTTGGAGTATAGAAGTTGGGAAGCTATGTTGCAGTTATACAGTATGTTGGTGAGGCCACACTTGAAGTATTGTGATCAATTTTCGTCACCTTGTTATAGAAAGGATATTACTAAACTAGAAAGAGTACAGAAGAAATTTACAAGGATGTTGCTTGAACTCAATGGTCTGAATTATAGAGAGAAAGGTTGGACAAGCTAGGACTTTTTTCTTTAGAGCGCAGGAGACTGACGGGGACATTATAGAGGTCATGAGAGGTATGAATAGGGTGAATGCATTCAATCCTATGCCAGGGAAATCAAGGACTAGATGGCATCAGTTTAAGGTTAGAGGGGAGAGAATGAAAAGAAACATATGGGTAACTTTTTTACACAGAGGATGATATGAATATGGAATGAGCTGCCAACAGAATTTGTTAACAAAATTTAAAAGGCATTTGGACAAACACATGAATATGAACGATTTAGAAGGATATGGGCCAAGTGCAGGGAAATGGGGTTAGCATGGACAGACATTTTGGTGAGCACAAACCAATTTGGGTCAAAGGGCCTCTTTCCTTACTGTGAGACCCATCTCCGTACTGTAGGACTCTGACTCTGTGGCTCTAAGTACAAATTGCGTTGGGTTTTCTCAAGGGATTCTCACCAAAGACCCACACAATTTCTCATATCTTATCAAATGTACCCCACCTCAATGGCATCCCTCATAGAACGTCCAGCTCTACCCCCATTTTACCTAAAATAGGCACAGATTAAGGATTTAAACTTGCAACCTGTGTAATTGCAGTTTATAGAAGGAAAGACAGGAGATCTGTTTGAAAGTGTAACATGATCTTGGGATTTCCCCAACTAGATTGCAGACTCAACACACTCCAAAGTATCAACATCATAAGTGTATGAGATCAAATAGCATTGACTTCCCATTATTAAGTTTAAAACAAAACAAGCTTTTTAGAGCTTGATAATAGAGACCTTATACTATATAACTCAAGAACTAATTTAACATAACTGGCCTAACATCATTTCATAGATCTCACCAAGCTTATCTCTTTCAGTTTGTAACTCTAAGCCTAATTGGAGCTCTCCAGCTGTTATTCAGTGAATAAGAACTACATTCGCTGAGAGACTGAAGGAATCAGCTGTTTAATAATATTACTTCCCTTACATCTACTACTTTTCCTACCCCATTGTGATTGTCTGGTGATGATAAGGTCACTCAAAATACACTCAGTATGAAGTTTATTGTCCTTCACCAGGAGATCAAGTACACTTGGAAGAGTTCACTAGAGATAAAACTACAGAATCTGTGAAAACAAAACTTATTCAATTAGATGAATGGCCTTTTGTTATTCCATACTTTCTTATGATGATCAGATCATTGGAATATATTACTGATAGATATTTACTTAAATAAATCAAGCCCAAACTTTATTGGCCCAAATCATTATTTTTCTTTTTTTGTGGGCTCAATGTAAAATTACATTTGACTCTGTCACATTAAATAGGTTTTTATGGGATTTGACAGGAATTAAAACCATTAACTACAGCATAGAAATAGATGATACAGTCTCAAGGGAAAAAGTACATATTGGAAATCACATTTGCATATTTTCATGACCAACTGAAAATTTAATCAAGATTTTTCATTGTTTCCAATGAAATGGCTTTCAGCAATACCCCAAAGTAAGGGCAAAGTGGCTTAACATTCTGAAATATAACAACTGATCTTCAGTGTTACTGAAAAGAGACACATTTTGTTGAAGTTTTTTATCTTGCACTGATCAGGAAAATTCACAGGGAATCCTAAATTAAAGGGAGAACATGTATAATGTATGAGGAGAAAGTGCTGTTGGTAGAACTCCAATTGGTAGAAGCATTGCCACGGAGAAAGCAACAATTATTGAAAAAAGCTATTTAACTGCCAAACTTTGCTTAAATTTTAAACCACGCAGGTTAACTTTGTTAGTCAAGGCATCACTTTGAACTGTGCACCACCAAATGGCTGTTTTATTTAGTTGAAACAGACTGCAAATAACAGCGTTCTATGTACATAGCTTTCAGTCCACATATATACATCACACTACAACTCAGACTGATAATCCTTAATTGGTTGTCATGATAATTATTTACATACTCAGGATTATTTAGCAAATGCTGTCCAGTTGCAAAATCACATCAAATATTAGACAGTGTTATAAGCTGTTAACAGCCAAAGAAATATTTTATTTCATGCAATCTGCCAACCTTTGCAATGTACAGCCTACATATGTATAGTAGTTTCATACCAACATTGAAATCCATATACCACTTTACTCATTTGTGTGACAGCAGAACATCTTTTTGGCTTGATGGCAGCATTCTATCAGTGATGAACACCGTTTATGCTATTGCTATGTATAGTATTACAAATGGTGTTCACCACTGACAGGGTGCTAACATCAAGCATAATATTCCAGCAATAGTGTTGAAGACTTGTACTTCAGAACTTGCCGCTCCCGAGCCAAGCTCTTCCAGGACAGTTACAACACTGGCATCTACCCGACAACGTGGAAAATAGCAGGACATAAAAAGCAGGACAATCCAACCCAGCCAATTACCACCCCATCAGTCTACTCTCGATCATCAGTAAAGTGATGGAAGGTGTCATCACTAGTGCATCTCAATCTGCACCTGCTCAGCATTAACCTACTCAGTTTTGCCCAGTTTGGGTTCCATCAGGGCCACTCAGCTTCTGACCTCGTCACAGCCTTGGCTCAAACATGAACAAAAGAGTTGAATTCCAGAGATGAGGTCAGAGTAACAGCCCTTGACATCAAGGCTGCATTTGACTGAGTGCACATCAAGGAGCCCTTGCAAAACTGGAATCAATCGGTATTAGGGCAACTTCTCCAGTGGTTAGAGTCATACCTGACACAAACTAGGTTGATCATGGTTGTTGGAGCTCAATTGTCTCAGCTCTAGGAATTTTCTGTAGGAGTTCCTCAGAACCAACCATCTTCACCTGCTTCATCAATGACCTTCCCTCCATTATAAGGTCAGAAGTGGGGATATTCACCGATGATTGCACAATGTTCAGCACCATTTGTGACTCCTCAGACACTGAAGCAGTCCATGTTCAAATGCAACAAAATCTGGACAATACCCAGGCTTGGGCTGACAAGTGGCAAGTAACATTCACACCACACAAATGCCAGGCTGTGACTATCACCAATAAGAGGCTATATAACCACCACCCCTTGATATTCAATGGTGTAACCATGATTGAATCCCCATTATCAACATTGTAGGGGGTTATTATTTAACCAGAAACTCAACTGGACTCACCACATACACACTGAAGCTACAAGAGCAAGTCAGAGACTTGGAATACTGCAGCAAGTAACTCACCTCCCAACTCCCCAAAGCCACAAGTCAGGGATGTGATGGAACACTCCCCACTTGCCTGGATAAGTGCAGTCCCAACAACATTCAAGAAGCTTGACACCATCCAGAACAAAGCAGCCTGCTTGATTGGCACCACATCCACAAGTATCCATTCCATCCAGTGGTAGCAGAGTCTATTATCTGCAAGATGCGCTACAGAAATTCAGCAAAACTTATCACACAGCACCTTCCAAACACATAACCTCTTCCATCTAGAAGGACAAAGACAGCATATACATGGAAATATCACCACCTTCAAGTTCCCCTTCAAGCCAGTTACCATCTTGACTTGGAAATATATTGCCGTTCCTTCACTGTCGCTGGGTCAAAATCCTGGAATTCCCTCCCTAATGACATTTGGGTCAACACACAGCAGGTTGACTGCAGTGGTTCAAGAAGGTCGCCACTACCTTCTCAATGGCAAAAAGGGACTGGTAATAGAATGCTGGCCAGCCAGCGACTCCCATAACCCACTAATAAATCAATGAAAAAAAATTATGGTGTTCTACACTGTAAATATCTTTGGTTTCCTTGAGTGGTACATTGGTGAATTGGCAAGCAATATTAAATAATACACGACCCTGCATTGCTCCCATTCCGCAAGACCTGTATGGTCTTTGCAGATATCAAGGAATCTTTCACTTTGTGAATATAAAACTTCATCAAATAATTTGACCAGTCAACATTGGCATACGGAGATGCAGTGAACTGTTAGAATGGCCTCTATTTTATCAGATAACTTGATGATGTTACACAGGTCTAACTGGTTTTTTTAACCCTGTTTTTCAGTAAAGCTTTCCAGTTATCCTGAACAGGAGATCTAATGGATACAAGTTTGGACCTGTCTATTACAAATGGTGTGCATTTTGTTGCTATAGTCACAATTATTAAGGATGACTATACTAGTACCTTTGTCGGGTTTACTGGGATAAGTGTCCAGGCTGGCCTTGAGACCTCACAATGCGTGTGTAAATCTGACAAGTTATTCAGAGTCCTGCAATCTGCTTTGTCTTGCCAGATCACGAGGAACACTTTCAAGGATTCACCATCTTTGATGGTCACCCATTTGTGGTGGGAAAGCTGGGAGTAGGTGGAAGTTTGACCAAATACTTCTTCCTGTTTGATGTTGTGTGAATTGAAAGCAGATGCAAGGACAAACTCCTTGCTTTCAGAGAATACGTGGTCAGAGAGATTTATTGCATGAATACTTGATTTCATTGTCAAACCACTTTCACTTAAGTGAAGTTATGACGTGGCCATGTTTTAAACGTTTAAAGTACTAGTGCAAAAACAAACCTAGAGAAAATTATGGTGCAGTCACCTATTGAAGCAACATAGTGGAATTGTGGCTTAAATAGCTCAAATTGAAAAATAAAAGTATTTGCAAATTTCAGACCAAATGCATCAAATGACATGATATATGTTACCCTATCACCCATCTGTTCAATCTCATCTCATAAATGTCCATTAAATCAAAATACTTTGTCTCTCTTTAGCATAATAAATAGGTTTGGAAATGAAAAGTTAATACATCGTTGAAGATGTTCAGTAGATAGCTTACCTGTTCTTAACTTATCTGTAGTCAGCATTAACTGACACATTCTTCATGGTGAGGCATCAACCAATCAGGGACCATTTGCCAACAATCAGTATTCTCTTTTCTTATAGAATTAATTTCATTTTTTTACTTACTTTAGCATTCTTGTGAATTGTCCTCATGAATGCAAGATAAAAGAGCTTAAAAAATAGTGTCCTTATTCAGCAATGTGCTTGTTCTGAAAGTACCAAATGAGTCATTGATCTTTTGTTAATGTAGGCTATGGCTTTTCCAGAAAGCTTATCTGCCTAATCAATGGGCAACAGCTATTAATCTATATTATAGGACAAAACGATTATCCCACAGCATAATTGTTAGAATTACCTCTACCTGATATCAAACCACCCTGATTGTCCCTAACTTGAACCCTTTTTTTGAGATACTTTATCATATACCCTGTAATCTTTTATATTATGTATTACTGTTTCAAGACAAAATTAAAGAGAAATTCTCCAGCATGCTCAGTTTCAAGAGGGCATTGATTGCAGTTGGTAACAGGTTACTAATGGTACTGACAACAGGTTACCAATTGAATTAACAAATCCTGTTCCTAATTTTCTCTAGGTTTGTTTTTGCACTAATATTTTACAGCAAATAAGAAGGGGATTAAAGTCCTCTCCAAAAATGCAATGTTTAAGTCTTCCAGTTCATTGACTGTTCATTAAAAACAAATCCATAGGAAAGCATGTCTTATACGTTGGGATCTAGCAATCAAATTTGGTTCTGCTGGACACTATTCTCCATGACAAAACATGAAAAATATCATCAATTTAATGATTAACCAAGCTTATTAGACTTACACAAATTCATTTAGGTAACAACAATGCAACGGAAATCTTGTACTGTATCTGAGTATTTAAATATTTTTACAATTAAGAAATTTTAAATAGACAAAATAAAACTGCAGCTCTTGATTAATTTTAAGTCTATTAATGAATTAATTACACAGTGTATTGTGTATTAAACTGTTCTAGGAATGCTATTTAAAGCTTAACGCGGAGTTGATTTTTTTATTCACAAAAGCTAATGGCACTATAAAAATGGATGTTCTTTAATCACTAGCTTAGCTATACACAGCATAAATATTTCTGGAAATGAGTTTTTGTTTGAGAAGTATTAAATCAGCTCATGAGTGGAATCACATTTGAAATTCCCACTACACATCATGTAAATAATTACATTTCATAAAGCACAAAGCAATTTAGCTAGTTGATATATTAATGTCCTCATTCTGTTCGATTCATAACATTGATTATTACTTGTGGTAATATATACTTCAAATTTTTCTTCTTGCAATTAGGACTATTGTGAGGACAGATTTACAATAAATTAGGAGAACTCTATGAGTTCTTCAACATTGTATGCTGCATTGGTAAAGAAGCTGCTTTCCCTCCATGACCTATACATCAGTCCAAAGTGCCCTTAATTTTTGACATTATGACAGCATATGATTCTATCACACTTTTAGCTAGCATGTTCCAAATCTTTGCGTCTCTCTGTATGAAGAAATTTGTCCCACTATCCCTCATTAATTTGTCAATTATTTTAGAACTTCTGCTCTGCTAATCAGCTCACTAGAGGAAATCATTTATACCTAATTGCTCTAGCAAAGCTTTCGTGGGATTTTGAATGCTTTCATTAGCTCGCTGTTTAACCTTATCAGTTTCATCAGGATCAAGATTCCTATATAACTGAGATCCCTCATCCCTAGTATTATCCCAGTAAATCTTGAAACCTTTCCTAAAGCATGATAACCAGAATAATATCCAATACTTCATCTGAGGCTTAACCAGAGATTTGTAAATGCTTAACACAATTGCTGTGTTTCGGTATTTCAAAGCTAAGAATGCCATAGGCTTTCTTATCTACATTCATGACTTGTCCTGCCATATTCAAAGCTTTGAGTGTGTGCACTGCAGATATCTCTGTACTTTCAGTCCTGTTCAGAGCAGTACTATTAACATTGATATGACTCGCCATTCTCTGTGGTTAATTGCACCTGCCATATGTTGATCTATTTCACTGGTTTATCTACGTCCTGTCTCTAGTTATTATGTTCACTACTCACCACGTTGCTAAGCTTTAATTAGGTACAACCTTTGAAATTGAATGCCCTATACCAGGTTAGGGTCAAATAACAAGAAAACCAATGGTCGTAATGTTGAAATAAAACAAGTTAACTGTGGATGCGGGAAATCTGAAACAAAAATAGAAATTCCCAATACTTGCAACAATCCCCATACACACCCCTTGGCACAAAAGGTAAAATCAAACACAGGTTCTTACAGGAAAGAAGGCAGAGAGAGATGAGCATGGACCAGCAGCTTTTACAATACTGCCGTGTTAAAACCTAACCAAACCAAAGAAAAGCTGATCTGGGAGAACTGGCCACTCTCCTTTCATTGCACGAGTCTTTATTTTTAATTCAAAACCTTTTGCCTGAGGCAGTATCTGTTAGAGAAAATCAAACTCGGCCTAAAGCCCATCCAAACCCAGACTTTTTGGAGTCTGTGTATTTTTACGACCTCTTTGAAATGAAACCAAGGACAATATAACCTTGTTAAAGGAGCAGCATCATCACACCACAGATAATGGCTCTCTGACAATACCATCTTCTCCCATACACTATCATCTCCCCTTTACGATTTGGCTGGAGGGATAAAAATGCCAAAAGACAGGCAGGATGCTGTCAGCATTGCAATAGGCATAAAGTGATGAGTGTTAGGAGAGTGTCTACTTTCCCCATACGCAAATACTCCTTACAACATGTTTTTGAGACAGCTGCCAGTGTACTCCAGTGTGCAGTACTGAAGTGCAGAGTCAGACAGTAAGTAGGTCAGAGATATGCCATGATGATGCGGTGAGGCTGGTATGTATTGAATGCCAATTCCATGGTTTGGCGATGCAGGGAACGGCTTCCCTTGGACTGTCCAAAATGGAGGTCTGGCAGAGCAGGCTGCGTTGATAGGCACCCCTTGTAACTCTCATGTCACGAATTCTCGGCTTCTAATTTCCATCTGATGGTGGGAGATTGGGTAACTGCAATTAATAAGGTGAGATTAATCAATAATAGGATGTTAATGCATGGTATTACGTGCAAACAGGCTGCTCCCTAGTGATAATCTCATCTCGCTTTTGTTAGAAATTGGAACATTTTGGTCTTGACATTGAGAAGCTCCTCATTGGCCATCTCACACTGATTTTCCCAACTTTCTTATCATGGTCTACATTGTTCAGGTGCTGGGAAGATTCCACTTGTGGAAACAATGAAAAGTTTCTTAAATTAAAATTCAATATTGACCTCAATGGATGGAATAAAAAACTTAGAGTATTAATTTTGTCTGAGGAATATTCTCGTTTCTGCTGTGATCATTTATTAAATACATGTTCTTAAATATCCCCTAATTTAAAAGCTCCATCATTGTTAATTGTGCTGTTAACTTTCACTAGTCCACGTTCTGGAATTCCTGCCTATCTGTATCTCTCTTCTCCTGTCAGGATGCTCATGAAAATTTACCCTTTCATGAAGGTTTTTTTGGGTCACTTGCCTAATTTCTCCTTCGGTGGCTAAGTGTCCAATTTTACTTCATTACGCTCCTATGGAGCACCTTGGATACTCGATTACATTGGTGGTGCCATAAAAATCCAAGTTGTTGTTGATGTACTTGCTGTCTTTGGAATTTTAAACTTTATCTGGCAGATTGGAGATCAGTGCATCAATCAAAACATTTGCAGAACTCAATTATTGCTTAATACCCACCAGATTAATGTTGGTCTGGTTAATGACAAGGGTCTGCTGACTGCATTGCAGCTGGCAGATTGCAGTCTGTAATTGGTGCCGTCAGTACAACTATAGCCTCGGACTATCCAATCCAATTTCCCAACAGTTTTTTTCATTAACGAATATTCACTGAGTAATTATGCAATCATGTGTCCCAAAATAAAATTCCACAGAACAGTCAAAAATCATAAAGGACAGCTTTAGACTCTGTGTTTGAATCAATTTACAAAGTAACTGCAAAGTGGTGTTTAGATTACAACAGTTCCTGTTTCAGTTGCGGTAAGGAAGAGAAGGGGCAGTCTCACCTTTCAACCCTAATTAGAAATGATATTGAAAATGTTGACAGATTGCAGATTTACAAACAACAAAGGTGCCAGGACTGATCCCTGCAATATCTTACTAGTTACTGATCTCCATTCCAAAGAACACCCTCCCACTGCCACTCACTATCTTCTATGACTAAACCAGTTCTGTGTCCATCTAGCCAGCTCACCCAGGATCCCATGAGACTCCACCTTTTGTATCTGTCTGCCATGAGGTACCTTATTAAATGCCTTACGAGAATCCATGTAGACAAGATTCACTGCCCTCCCCTCATCAATCATTCTTGTCACCTCCTCAAAAAACTCAATCAAGTTGGTGAGACATGACCTTCCTGCACAAACACATGCTGTATCTCACTAACAAGTCCATTCGCTTTAAATGTGAATAAATCCTAACTTTCAGTATCGTCTCCAAAAGCTTCCCCAGCACTGATGTCTGGCTCACCGACCTGTAATTACCTGGATTATCTTTGTTTCCCTTCTCAAA
This sequence comes from Chiloscyllium plagiosum, assembly GCF_004010195.1. Taxonomy (NCBI): domain Eukaryota; kingdom Metazoa; phylum Chordata; class Chondrichthyes; order Orectolobiformes; family Hemiscylliidae; genus Chiloscyllium; species Chiloscyllium plagiosum. The sequence continues at coordinate 17,699,529 of NC_057747.1, read as the reverse complement.
TAAAAGAACAACATTGGCACTTTTCCAGTCCTGTGAAACCTCATTTGTGGCCAAAAAAGATGTGAAGATATCTGTTAAGGCACCTACTATTTCCTCCCTTGCCTCCCACCATATCTTGGGATAGATTACTTCTGACCCCAGCAACTTGTCTATCTTAATGTAGTTCATGACACCCAACACTTCTTCCTTCATTATGTTACCTGCCTGAGAGGATCCACACACCTTTCCCTAACCTTAAAATTCCTCAAATCCCTCTCCGTGGTGAATTCTGATGTAAGGTACTCATTAAAGATCTCATTTATTTCCTCTGGCTCCACACATAACCGCTCTCCTTTATCTTTGAGTGGACCTATTCCTTCTCCAGCTACTCTCTTGCTCCCAATATATGTATACGTGCCTTGGGATACTCCTTAACCCTGTTGGCTAAGGGCATTTCATAGACCCTTTTAGCCCTCCTAGCTCCCTGTTTGAGATTCTTCCTACTTTCTCTACATTCTTCAAGGACTTCATCTGTTTTTAGTTGCCTGGACCTTATTTTTGCTTTTTTTGTGACTAAGCTGACAATTTCCCCTGTCATCCAAGGTTCTTGAATCCTGCCATTCCTGTCCTTCATTTTCACAGGAACATGCCTGTCCTGCATTCTAACCAACAGGCCTTTAAAAAACTTCCACGTGTCAGATGTGGATTTACCCTCAAGCAGCTGTTCCCAATCCACATTCTCCAATTCTTGCCAAATTCAGTTGGAATTGGCCTTCCCCCAATTTAGCACCTCCATCCAAGGACCACGCTTGTCCTTATCCATAAGAATCTAAAAACTGACGGAATTATTGTCACCTTATTAAAGAAAAATGTATAAAAATAGATGTAAAGGATATCTAGTTCATAGATACTGAGATACAGTCTAAACTGTCAGAACCAAATCTAATAAAGTCACGAATAGGCTTTTTTTTCACTAGTTCCCCAATTATCAAATGATAAAGCTACATTTTCAAAGATTAATACTAGACCATTGTATTTCTTTGGCATCGTTGCTCAGTGGAAGCATTCTATTCTATTTTTACAAACTCACCGACTCCCACAGCTACCTGGATTACACCTCTTCCCACCCCATCTCCTGCAAAAATGCCATCCCATATTCTCAATTCCTTTGCCTCCACCGTATCTGCTCCCAGGAGGACCAGTTCCACCACAGAATACACTTTAGAGACCATAATTTCCCTTCCCAAGCGGTTAAAGATGCCCTCCAACGCATCTCGTCCACATTCCGCACCTCCGCCCTCAGACCCCACCCCTCCAACCGTAACAAGGACAGAACTCCCATGGTGCTCACCTTCCACCCTACCAACCTTCGCATAAACCAAATCATCCAATGACATTTCCGCCACTTCCAAACAGACCCCACCACCAGGGATATATATTTCCCTCCCCACCCCTTTCTGCCTTCCGCAATGACCGTTCCCTCTGTGACTCCCCTTCACCTACCTCACCCCAGTTCCAAACTTCCAGCTCAGCACTGTCCCTATGACTTGTCCTACCTGCTTATCTTCCTTTCCACCTATCCACTCCACCCTCCTCTCTGACCTATCACCTTCATCCCCACCCCCATTCACCCATTGTACTCTATGCTACTTTCTCCCCACCCCCGCCCTCCTCTCATTTATCTCTCCACTCTGATTCCTGATGAAGGGCTTTTGCCTGAAATGTAGATTTCCTGCTCCTTGGATGACCTGCTGTGCTTTTCCAGCACCACTCTAATCTAGAATCTGGTTTCCTGCTTCTGCAGTCCTTGTTTTTACCACTCTATTCCCTGCAGCATCCTGATAAATCTTTTCTGAATCCTCTCCAATTTAATAATATCTTCCCATAGCAGAGCAACCAGAACTATACACAGTACTTCAGAAGAGGCCTCATCAATGTCCTGTATAACCTCAACATGACATCCCAACTCCTTTATACTCAATGAAGACAAGCATGCTAAACACCTTGTCTACCTGTGATGCAAATTTCAAAGAATTATGAACCCAAACCCCTAGGTCTCTCTGTTCTACAACAATCCAGAGACAATTTCCATTCCCACACCCAACTCCAATTCACACTAGGCCCCAGTCCCAAGCCAGTTGTTTACCATCCCTTCAGACCACCCCCTCACTGAGCGTGGACAGTCAGTCCTCAGAAAAGGACTCACCTTCAATCCAATATGCCCGCATTTCAACAAATTTCACACGCATCTAGACGTCGAACATATTTCCTGCCTCTTCCGCCTCTATGCCTATTTCTTCGAATGTGAATCCCACCCACTCTCTGAAGACCTCTTCTCCCGCCTCCAACAAACTCCATCCACTTGGACACCTCGTCCTGGCCTTCTACCCTCCCCTGACCAATTCCCACCTGCCCAACACTACCCAGGGCCCTATCATTAATTGTATAAGTCCTGCCCTTGTTTATTTTACCAAATGCAATACCTCACATATATCCAAATTAAACATGATCTGCCACTCCTCAGCTCATTGACCAAATTGATTAAGATCGCTTTGTAATCTTACATAATATTCTTCACTGTCTACTTTACCATCAGTTTTGGTGCATCCATAAACATACTGACCATGCCTCATAAGCATTTTCATAATGATGAAGAGGCTCTCTCCCTCCATGCAAATGTTCAGGACTAAATGTCCGGATTATCCATTAGGTACTCCAGGAGCATAATGAAATATTATCCTCAACTTCATAATTTGAAACATCAATAGGCTTTGTGACTGGAATTGAGCATAAGGTCTATTGCTACAAGTATTTGGGAGAGCACAATGGTCTTTAAGATGCTGAATAACTTCTCCTCGATGTGCAGCAATGTTTCATGAATCCCTTCCCGTGTTATGGCATCTACACTTGCAGGTGAAGACTTCTGAATCTTTTTTTTAATCATGCCTCTTTCTGCTGCTGGACAACATTACTTGAGAAAAAATTCCCAAAAGAACTGCAGATGCCAAGAAAGGGTCACTGGACCTGAAACGTTAACTCTGATTTCTCTTGACAGATGTTGCCAGACTTGCTGAGCTTTTCCAGCACCTTCTGTTTTTATTTCCAATTTTACTTGAGAGCCAGGCTCTGAATGCTAATTGATTTATCCAAGAAATCGTAAATAACCTTTGTAAGGTCATTTATTTATTTATCTACATTGGCCTTTACTCTGTCAGCATATTCATCAGAAAATATTTTCTGCATTTTTGAGATAGGAGGTCCAGTTAGCAAACAAAATTAAATCAGCATCATACATTTTTATCAAACGTAAGAAGGCCTTCAGAATGCTGGATAGTTTGTGAATCATTAATTTCTATGAAATGTCATCTGTTTGTATTATTACAAACTATTCAGCAGGTGTATAACCAGACAAACCATTGCCTTCAAGACAATATATTGTCAATAAACTGGATCATGGCTTGCATGTTCCTCAATTCCATTTGCCCATTTTGTTAACTGTACCTAATATAACCAATCCCAGTCCAGTATCCGATGTTTTGGGAAGAGTGGATTCTAGATTTCTGCAATAATTTTTTAATTTTCCTGATGTCACTCTTGAAAGACCTAGCCTTCATTCTAATTGTGTTCGCTTGTTCTGGACTCTCCATTGCGGAAAAGAAACTTAGAATTCTGAAGAAGGAACATATTGGACTTAAAACATAAACTCTGTTTCTTGCTCTACGGATCCTGCTGAGTTGTTTCAGGATTTTAAGCTTTTCTTTGTTCTCCAGCATTTGACTTTTATCGCCGACACCGGAATTTACTTCTCTGTATCTACTGAATTGAATGCTTTCATCATTTTAAACGCATCAGTTGGAGAACATGACTATTAGAGCAATTGGTCAGTTCACGGTAGAACTGCCAGCTTTTTTGCCCTAAAGGATCAGCTGGGAAATTGCAATCAGTGATAAATTTTGCCTTATGACAGCAGTGCAGACAGGAATTTGTGGTCTCACAGTTGATTCAAAATGTGATTGCTTTTGGTATTTTAGTAGAAACTCACATTTAAAAATCTATTCATAATTTGGCCATCAGTGAGAATTCAATTGGTGCATTTAATACATATTCACCTCAAGGACTGTAGAAGGAAATATCAGAATCACCCCGCCATCACAAACTATAGAAAAGTCTTGTAGAAAGCATAGGAACGAGAATTGATGTCATCTCACTATCCCAACCACAAGCGGTTGGTATCCGGATATTACACTAGAGTACATGTTACCAGCATTGTGCCATGATTGCAAAACGCCACAAATGTAGGTTGTCACTATAGGCATTTGGAATCAATGAAGTGCCCTTATGCAATGGCACATTGACTTTGGGAACATAAAGAAGGGGCATCACGACTCTGAGTGGTGGGCTTACTGTGACTTGATCTGAATGCCCCAGAGCTGATAAGAATTAGGTACCTTTATCGAGCGAGGAGTTTCAGGACTAATGAATCACTGAATTGATCACAGGTCGAAGTAAGGGAAATGTTTTTTGACCTGGGTGCAATTACAGTGGGAGTGAATTACAGGGATATTGAAGGGGGAGGAGGGAACTGCAGACTGGGTGGAGGTGAGAGTGGTTTCCCAACAAGGGGTGGGTCAGTGAACTCCCACCCGCCCAAAGCAAGTGGAGGCATTATTGCCACAATGTGGATCGGGGCAGCAGGACGGACGGAACTTGGTTTGGGGTCGGTGGGTTGGTGGACCTTACATGTATGTGGGCGCGGCCTCGTGTTGGTGGGCGTGGCTTTGCTGGAGAGGGCGGGACTTGTGGATGTGGGCGGAGCTGGAGCAAATGGGCGGAGTCTCGGTGGGAATGGGCGGGCAAGGTGTAAGCGGGCCGTGTTTGAGGCGGAGTTCGAGGGGGCGGGGATTCGTGCAGATGGGCAGGTCTCGGGAGTTGAAAAGGCCCCGCCTCTGTGGGCGGGGCACGCGTGGGCACGCGTGGGGGCGGGATGTGAGTGGGCAGGACTCGGAGCAGCTGGGCGGGCGTGTGGGCGGGGTTAGCGTGGGCAGCGGGCGGGAACTGGCGTGAGGCGGGGAGCTTTGGTTGGGCGAGGCTTCCGCCAAAGCCCAGTGGGGTTTTGCATATGTGGGCGGAGCTTCGTATGCGGCGAAAGTTTGAAATGGTAGGGCGGCGCCAACCAAGAAAGGGAGGGGCGGGGTGGGTCGTTTCCAGGCAACGTGCGCTGTGACGTCCCCGGCGTCTGTCTCGTGCGACAAGCTCGAGCAAGTTTCGTTTCCCCCCCCCCCCCAGAGGCCACTGGGCGCGTGGGCGGTGCTGGTTTTGCCGTTTGCTGATGCTCTGCCTGTCCGTGCGTCGAGCGCACCTCACCGGCGGCGGGTACAGGGGGGAGGGGAGGAGAGGAGGAAAAAGGGAGGGGCGAGTTCGTTATCCTTTCCTCCGATCGTTTCTGTCACTTGGACCATCTGACGGGGGTCGGGGTGAAGAAACGGTAAAAAAAAAATAATCTCCCCACCCCCACCCCCACCGCTGCCCGGGCCCGGAGCCTCCGCCGTCGAATTTCAGCACCTCCCGGGCGGTCAGTACACCCCTCAGCATCTGCCGGTGTCAGGGGGTTGGGGGTGGTTTGCTGACTTGGTGGCTGGGCTGACCTCAACTCTTTATTCGCCTCACCTGTCGCTTCAAATTCCTGATTTTTTTTTTTATTTGTTTTGCTCCCCTTTCCAGTCGGATCTCGTTTTGTAATTCCTCATTCCTGAGCAATTTCAACCCAATTGGTTTCTGCTTCCTAAGCCCATCCCTGCTTGTGTTTATTTTTGGAAATCTTGCGGTCATGTTGTAGGGGCAGGGCTCATTCATTGCAATCTTCCCTAATGAGCATCAGATTGTTTCCTGACTTGCTGTGAATGTTTTCAGCATTTTCTGTGAATTGTTTTTTCTTTGGCTAAGACTGTGTTGTTTTCTACTAAAGCGCGCAAAAGCCACAGGATTGCCTGAAAAGGCTTTTTTTTTAATATCCCTCAGCCCACCCACTCCTCCTTTAGTATTTCTTATGGGCACCCACTTTCTCTCACCCCCCCCACCCCCCCCAAGATCCATCCTTCCAATTTGTCGTCTGAAAGGTCTGGATTAATGGTGCTGGAAAAGCACAGCAGTTCAGGCAGCATCAGAGCAGTAAAAATCAACGTTTTGGGCCAAACCCCTTCATCAGGAATGCAGGTCGATTTTACTGCTCCACTGATCCAGAATCTGGTTTCCAGCATCTGCAGTCATTGTTCTTACCCATCTGAAAGATCTGTAAGAGCAGGAGATGTATTACAAGCCCCTTGGGGTGTTTTTTGGGTGGGGAGAAGTGGTTGATAGGTCAGGTTGGTTGGATGGTTGCCTTCTGAGGTCACCTTTGAAAGATGATAAGCAGCTGCTAAAGATCAACAAGCCACTGACTGTTTATAAATAATTAAAGGTCAATTGAACTTGGTAAAAGTTCAGTTGATCTCAGTATTACCGTGTCCACATCATTACATGATTGGCATGGTCAGGCAGATGAGTATTTGCAAGGAGAAAGTGAGGACTGCAGATGCTGGAGATCAGAATGAAAAAGTGTGGCGCTGGAAAGGCACAGCTGGTCAGGCAGCATCTGAGGAGCAGGAGAGTCAATGTTTTGATCATAAGGTGTTCATCAGGAATGTAGGGGAGCCTGAGGAGGCCAAGAGATATATGGGAGGGGGTTGGGGCTGGGGCGAAGGTAGCTAGGAATGCGATAGGTGAATGAAAGTGGAGGGTGATGATGGGTGGACTGGAAAGTTGGGATGGACAGGTAGGACAGATGAAGAGGGTGGTACTGAGTTGGAGGGTTGGATCTGGGATAAGGTGGGGTGAGGGGAGATGAGGAAACTGATGAAATCGACATTGATGCCATGTTGGAGGGTCCCAAGGCAGAAGGTGAGGTGTTCTTCCTCCAGTCATTGGGTGGCTAGGATTAGGTGGTAGAGGCAGCCTGGGATCTGATTTAGCTTGGTGGAGGCAGAGTTGAAGTGTGTTAACAAAATTTTAAAAATAGTGGGTAGGGGGCTGTTTTTGAGGGTGTCCTTTGCCTTTTGGAGAACGTCCTCAGATGGTTGCATCCATTTTCCTGCCAACTGTCTGCACTTCAAAACCCACTCAAGTCACATTCATGTTTGCCACCCTCCCAAAGGTGGGAAAACCTATCCTATCCAATGCTTTTTGACCTATCTGGCTGGAGTTCTAGCCAATCTCCTTTACAGGTCTTTCTGTAGTCCTGGCAGTACCCACTACAAAGCTCTGCTGCTGTCAGGAATGTTGGTATGCTAGGCAATCAAGAGGTGCCACATGCACCAATGTAGCTCATCTGACTGCACTGTTTTATGGCTACAGGCATGCATGTCTGTTTGTTCGTTCATTGGTGACTTGTGTTCTAGGGGTGAGAAGGGGGAATGTCCATCTGTAATTTTCTCCCTCATGTGCATTGATAGCACTCAGTTGTAACCTCCACCCCACCACTGTCTTCAATTTGCTTAATTGCTTTCTAGAATATTTTTTATTCAGAGCTATTTTTAATCAGAATATTTTTAATCAGAGCTATTATTACATACCTCTGGAGCATATGGGATTTGAACCCAGGCCTCCTGGCTCAGAAGTAGGAACACTACCATTAAGCCACAAGATCCCTCCATCTGGCATCCAATATTGGATGAGTATAGATTTACTCCAAATAGTGAAAGATTGGGAAGACCTTTGTTCCTGTCTCAAATTTCATTCTCTAGCCATCATCATCTGAACCAGACTGTTGCAGCCTTTGTGTCATAATGACTCTATGACCAATTTTGAGCCACATTTATGCCATCAGTCAGATTCCTGTTTCTGTCTGTGTAATGTCATGTAACTTCATGTTGCCTGAGCTCATCTACTGCTGGAGTGCTCATTCATATGATAATTAACACTAGACTTGACCAGTCCAGTACATTCCTGGTTTATCTCCCATATTCAATTCTGTATAATCTTGAAGTTACAAAGATACTGCTAAGACACTTAGCACGATGGCTCGGTGGTTAGTATTCTGGCTCACAGCACCCAGGACCTGGGTTTGACTCCAATATCAGGTGACTGTCTGTGTGGATATTGCACATTCTCCCTGTGTCTGCATGGGTTTCCTCCCATAATCCAAAGATGTGCAGGTTGCCCATAGTGTTCAAGGATGTGGAGGTTAGGTGCATAAGTCAGGGGTAAATATGAGATAATAGGGAATGGGTCTGTGTGGGTTACTCTTCGGAGAATCGGTGTGGACTTGTTGGGTTGAAGGGCCTGATTCCACACTGTAGGGATTCTATGCTGCCTGTACCCTAACTTGAATTACATCCAATTCACCCACTGTCCCTGCCTCAGTTTAAAAATCCTTAGCCTTGTTCACATCTATCAGTGGTCTTACTGCTATATAACGTTCCCATTCTGGCTCTTTAAACATTCTGATTTTAATAGCTCTGCCATAGGTGTGCCTCAGTTGTGAAGATCCTAAATTGTTATTGTTGTATCTTGCATTTATGTATGTATTTCATAACATCATTACTGTATTTCATTTGCTGCGGGACTCGTTTATGAACTGTTATTGCAAAATTAACTTACGCAGCTCATATTTTCAAAATATCCATTGAACTATTTTGTATTTAATAATGAAACAATAATATTTAGTAATATATCAGTTTGTTGTTATAAAGTGTTGGGTTTAAATTACTCCATCATAAAAATACAAGTTTGTATCATCTAATAGTGAAGCACAAAATAGACCCCATGCATTTTATTTTTGTCTCCCAGTTTTAATGACTTTTTTCGGTTGTCCCTGTTAGACTGAAAACTGAGGAATAGCATATTTCTGATATTAATCAACTGATTGCTGAACACAGACTGATGATTGACCTTCAAAATGTCAAATGACCTGTCTTATTTTTAAGCTTCATATAGTCCATCTGACTGCATGTTGTAACTTGCATAAGGCAAAATTTTATTTCTCAAGTGAATAAACACACGTGTAGACTAAATTTGTTGAATATGTGATTGTGAACTACATAATCCAGAAATATGGTGGAGTATGAGTCCAGTGTTATTGGACTGTAAGGTTTTTTCTGTTCATCTGGAAATTTGAATCATGGTTGTGCTCCTTCAGATTATGCATTGAGTTTTGTGCTATCTTTGCTTTGAAATAAAAACATTTATGTAACACCTTTTATGATTCTAGGATATACCAAGGAGGTTTACAGTAAATAAAATACTTTTGAAATGTCCTCTTTTAATTTGGTAAATACAGTAAACAGATTATGCACATCAAATTCCCAACAACGTGATAATGATCAGTTAATTTGTTTTTGTGATGTTGGCTGAGGTAAATATTGGCCATGATGCCAGTGATTATTCCTCAGCTGTTTTTCAAAATAATGCCAAGGGATCTTTTACATCTACCTGAGTGGTAGGCAGACCCCCAGTTTAACATCTCATCACTAATACAGCTGTCCTTTAATCCTGCATTACTTTGAGAATATGTGTCCTTATGGTCAATCTTGGAGTGGCACATATAAGCATACAAAGTAGGAACAGGTGTATGCCATTTGATCCTTCAAACTCCCTCCACCATTCAATAAGATCATAGCTGATCTAATTGGATTCCAAATTCACATCTATCTCTAAAAGGCTTTGATTTTCTTGCCAACAATCTATCTATTGTTACCTTAGAATTATTCAATTAACAGTTTCCATATCCTTCTGAGACAGACAATTCCAAACTCTGTCAATCCTGAAATGGAAAAAAAAACTCATCTTTCCTATAAGGGCAACCTCTAATTTTAAAACAGTGTTCCCAAGTTCTGGACTCCCCACAATAGTAATAATTTTTTCTTCATATACCTTGTCAAGACCATTCAGGATCTTAGACATAAATCAAATCATCCTTTGCTCTTCTGAACTCCAGTGAAAACAGTCCCAGTCTTTCCTCTTAAGACAAGCAGCTAATTCCAGGTATCAGCCTTAACAAAAAATTCCCTTGAACCACCTCCAATGCATTTACATCCTTCCTTAAATAAGGAGACCAAACTTAGATGCACTTTTTAAGACGTGGACTCACGAATGCCATGTACAATTGAAGCATAACATCCTTCCTTTTATGTTTAATTTTTTTTTGAAATGCAAGATAACATTCCATTTTGTAACCCATGCACTAGAATTGATAGATATCTGCACCTCAGAATTCAGCAGTTGTTAAATGCTTAAGTAACATTCTGCTTTTTTATTCTTTAAGTGGCATGGTGGCTCAGTGGTTAGCACTGCTGCTTCACAGCGTCGGAGACTTCTAGAGTCATAAAATCCAGATGTACAGTAGGGAAACAGACCGTTCGGACCAACCATGCTGACCAGAAATCCCAACCCAATCTAGACCTGTTTGATTCCACCCAAGGGTGACTATCTGTTGGAGTTTGCACATTCTCCCTGTGTTTGTGTGGGTTTTGTTTCACAGTCCAAAGATGTGCAGGTTAGGTGGATAGGCCATGCTAAATTGCCAACAGGTGGATTAGTCATGGGAAATGTAAGGTTAGGAGGGATGGATCTGGATGGGATGTTCTTGGAGGGTCGGTGTGGACTCGATTGGATGAATAGCCTGTTTCCACACTGTAGGGATTTAATGATTCCATCAAAGTGTATAATTTCACATTTTCTGACATTATACGCCACCTGCTAGATTTTTGTTCATTCATTTAATCTAACAATCTGCAACTTTGTTGTGCCATTCTCACAACATACTTTCCTGTCTATTTTTGTGTTATGTGGATTTATAGCCACCATACCTTCATTATTCATGTAAATTGTAAAACTCTAATGGGTCAACATGTATTCCCATGGAACTCTATTTGAGTCCACACTGCCAATTTGGAAAATACCTTTTTATACATACTCTCTTTTCTGTCAGCCAGTCAATCTTCTATCCAAGTTTGTATGTTATTCCTCTGTTCCACCTTTGCGCAATAAGCTTTTACGTGGAATCTTGTCAAATGTCTTCTGGAAATCCAATTATATTATATCTACAGGCTTACCTTTATCCACATTGCATGCTACCTTTTCAAAGAATTTCAATGAATTGTCAAACACGATATCCCTTTCACAAAACAATGCTGACTCTTCTTGATTATCTTGAGATTTTCCCAGTGACCAGGTCTCCTTAATAATTGATTCTAATACTTTCCCTACAACAGTCATCAAGCTAATCGGCAAGCAGTATAATTAAAGCAAAGTTCTGCAGTTGCTGGAGACCTGAAATTAAAGTGCTGAAGAAACTCCGTAGATCTGCCAGCATCTGTGGAGAGAGAAACATTGAATAACCCAGAGTTATTCTTTTGAGTTCAATATGAGTGACAACTGAAGGATGCTGGAAAAGCGAACTTTTTTTCTGTTGACGGAACATCGCAGATCCCTATGTGCACAGGTCTTGTTCAATTGCTCCAGATCTTCACGCAGTTTATTGATCAGGCCATTGGCCAAGACCTGGCTGTATGTTCCATCCTTACATTGAAATTTAATGCTGTTGCAAAAGGTGGAAGGAGGAACAAGTGGAGAAGGTAGTAAATATGCACAGAGTCAAAGGCAGAGAGTGGGGCTAAATGGTAGAGGAGAGATATAATTGAATGTAGTGTTAATGGTAGGTGTGAACAGCAGAAAACAGGTCAGCTCTGCTGAGAGTAAACATGCATATAGATCACTGAAGTGATGGAGAGGTGATGGGATAATAAAAGTGAAGGACAGAGTTCATGGTCTGAAGACATTGAAATTAATGTTGAGTTCTGAAGGCTATAGAGTGCCAAAGCAGAAAAAAAAGGCTCTGTTTTTCTCTAGCTAAAACACTACAGTTGACCTAGGGCTGAAATGTTTGCTTGAGTACGAGATGGTTTATTGAAGTGGCAAGTGATTGGAAAGTCAGGCTCATTCTTGCAAACAGAGCTGAGATATTACACGAAGTGGTCAGCCAGTCCCCATTCTCCTTCATCTGACTGAACTTGTCCTCAATTTGAACAAGTTCTTCTTTAGCTTCTCTCACTTGCTCCAAGTAAAATGTGTGACTATCAGTACATTCATGAATCCCAGTTATGCCTACCTGGTGGTTGGGTACATGGAACATTTGTTGTTCCAGTCTCAAAGTCCCATCTCACAACTATATTTCTCATACATTGATTATGTCATTAAAGCTGCCTCTTCCTCTTGTCCAGAGGAAAAAAATAATCAATTTTGCTTTCAATTTCTATCTCTCAGTTTCACCTGGTTCATCTCTGACACTTCCCATCCATTCCTTGGCATCTACGTTTCCATTTTTGGGGTTAGGCCGCCTAACCATTAGAAACCCACAAACTTTCACAGTAACTTTGTCTGTACTTCCTCATACCCTAATTTTTGTAAGGACTACATTCCATTTTGCCAGGTTCTGTTGCATTGGTTGATGCCACCTTCCACAAGGGTGATTTTGACATGTCTTTCTTTTACCTCAACCATCCCTCCCCTACCCCAGTATGGTTGACAGGGCCCAGAGCCATGTCGATTCTAATTTCTGCACTTTTGCTATCATTCCTTCCCTTCACTCCCAGAAACAGAAGAGTTCCCTTGTCCTCACTTTCCACTTCACTAGCCTCTGTATTCAAAGGATCATCACTGCTATTTCTGCCACTTCCAACAGGATACCACCGCCAAATACATATTTCCCTCCACTCCCTTGTCAGCATTCTGCAGAGACTGTTCCTTCCACCAAACCCTGCTCCACTCTTTTGTTACTCCCTGCCAAAAACTCTTCTCCTCCATACCTCAAATTCCTTACAATGGCACCTTCCTATGTAATCACAGAAGATATAACATTTGACCCTTTATAATGTTTGTCCTCACCGTCTGAGGTTCAAAGTACACCATCAAGGAGATGCAATGATCATTTTTATACTTTCTTCAATCTACTCGAAAAGTATGGCGCTGGAATAAGCACAGCAGGTCAGGCAGCTTTTGAGCAGGAGAGTGACATTTCAGACATAAGCCTGATGAAGGGCTTATGCCTAAAACATCGACTGTCCTGCTCCTCAGATGCTACCTGACCTGCTGTGCTATTTCATGTGCTACACTTTTTGATTCTGACTTTCCAGCATCTCCAGTCCTCACTTTCTCCTTGCCTCAATGTAGACTACAGTATTTGCTTCTCACAATATTGATTCTTCTACATCGTCGAGACCAAACACTGATAGGCTAACTGCTTTGCAGAACACCTGCACTCTGTCTGCAACAATGACCCTGATCTTCTAGTCACTTGCCATTTCAATAAAACATCATGCTGCCATGGTAACATTTCTGTTCAGGGCCTGGTGCAGTGTTACAGTGAAGCCCAATGTAAACTATAGAAACAGTATTTCATTTTCTGCTTAGGAACTTTTCAGCCGTCAGGTCTTAACATTGAATTCAATAACTTCAGACTATTGACTCTATCCTCTATTTTGATTTCCATCCCATCCCACTCATCCCAATGTTTTGTTTGTGTGGGTTTGGTCTCAGCAGAGCTGACTTATTTATTGCTAATAACGTATCATTAACACCCAGCTTCCTTTACCATCTGTTCCACTTGCTCCACCTCTCCTTTTTCTTAATAGCCTAAAAACTAAAACATTTTCCACCACTCTTCAGTTCTAAAGAAGAGTCACTCCATATAGTTTCCTCTTTTTTTGACTGTTTTTTTGAATAATGGGGTTATGTTTGTTCTTCTAGTCTACTGAAATCTTTTCAGAATCCAACATGGGCCCCTATCCCACTGATTCAGAGGTGAGAGTTTACAAAGCTGTTGCCACTAACAGTGGCTCAACTATGCCCAAGATCTATCTTAAAATAGTGAATTTATTGTAGCTGGAGAAAAAAAGATTAAAATGGATTGTAATAATTCTGACTTGCTTGTGACAGACCTCATCTCTCATTCAGTCTTTAACAAAAATGAGCTCTAAGTCTAATCTTTCAGTTGGTATTAAGGTCACTGTCAAAGTCATGTTTAGCACTTCTGCTACCAATATTTGGAGTGAAGCAAGCTAAGCAATGTACAGGAATTGGTGAAAACTATAGTTTGTTAATTTATAATTATTAAATTCAGATTTCTCTGTTTTTGTAGGGTTGTATGTAGCACAGAAAACAGCCATGAATCACCTGAGAACATTGACTGCAAAATTTAAACCACAGACTGTCAAGAGATTTACTTGGCACCATGTAGTCTTGAGGTCGGTATTTCAGACGAGGCTTTACAGTGTATCTGGAACTCCAGAACCTTTTCTCAATGGAAATCATTCAAATTATCTTGAGGAAATGTATTGTGCCTGGCGTGCAAATCCAAAAAGTGTTCATGAGGTAAGGATTATTATTTAGTTCTCAAGTAAAAGCTTTTAATTTGAATGTATATTTCATTGCAAGATTAGTTTATCCAGAAAAAGGGCTGCTCCTTGTAAGTGAACACGAATCCTTCATTAAGTTATATGTAGTTGTATTTAAATGTTATTAATATTCAGTAATCAAGTGCAAAGAAACACCTTGTAGTATCCATTAGTGACAATAAAGATGTTGTGTGAACATTCTAACCTGGAGTGAATGTTAGTTGCTGATTTAACTTTTATGGTGCTGCTGTTGTCACCAGTAATGTTAACAAATAACTTTAAAAATAGTATTTTGGATACTATATTTTAAATAGTATTTAAATACTTTAAAAATAGTATTTTAAAAATAGTAATCTGGTTGGATTGATTTAAGCAGTGCAGCTTAGTGAAATGTATAAATCCATAAGTAGTGAATACAGATTGGCATTGTGTGACCTCTAGTATTTTATTCATCCTAACAATTCTAATACTGTCGTGCTGTTAAAACTACACTCATCCAAAACCCTGTTGTCCATATCCTATTCCATATCAAGTCCTCCTCATTTATCACTCCTGTATTTGCTAGCCTACATTGGCTGTTGTTCATTTAATGCCTCCAATTTGAAATTTACAACTTTGCATGTAAATCTCTTCATGCTCACTTTTAGTAAATCCTTCCTTGTGTCCCCTGCTTTTGTTTCATTGTGGACTCTACACTCTGGAATTCTTTTTGTATATATTGTTACTTCCATAAGAGGACGAGTGCCTGAAGAATAATTTTAAAACTCTTTGGCTGAGCTTTCAGACACCACCTCCATCACTCCACCTTCCCTAACCCTCAATTGCCTTTCAATATCTCTCATTCCTGGTATCACTTTTTGTCTGATCATACTTAAATACTTTGGAATGTTTGTCTGCATTGAAGCAGCTGTACAAATTTTGCATTGACAATAATCCAGGGGAGTGATCGGCATTGTTTTGATTGATTTTGATTTATTGTCATGTGAACCTAAGTAGAGTGAAAATCTTTATTTGTGAGTAGTACAGGAAGATTGTAATAAACAAGGACTTACAGATCATTGAGTGAAAGAAAAGCTTGGACAGAGTAAGACTTATAGGTTACACAGCCTAGGATGTGCACTAGACAAGATCAACATTAACAAAGTCAGTATTATTTGAATTTATAGAGTCCATTCATTAGTCTAACGATGGCAGGGAAGAAGCTATTCTTGAACCTGCTGATACAAATGGAGTCCAACCACACAAGGCACACACAAGACTTTCTGCCATTGGCACAGAGGTCGCCCAACCTGTGGTACAAAATTTTACTTTTACGTTAGCTGCAGTAATTTGCTTTTCGTTTTATTGTTTTACTGCTGTCGTTTATTTACTTTTGTAATTTGTATTTTTGATGAGAAAAAACAGTGTGTTTTTAACATTTTAAAAATTACCACTGTGGATTACTTTATTATATTTGTTGACATAATCCACTTTCACACTTTGAACAATGTTTGAATGCAGAACATAGCTTAGTAAGCTGATAAGTGTGCATGCTGAGAACAAACAGTACACAGATTAGATTCATTCTTTAAACAGAGAGCTTAGTGTTAGAGTAATTTATAATAGCTCATATAATATAATTTTTTCATAATACAAACTTTGATATTTTTAACAATATTTGGTACTAAGACATTCTTATAGATGTTATTTCAGGGGGAAGGGTCAAGATAGATAGTACATGTTACAAATGTATGGTTGGAAAATTAAGAGTTATCTCTACCAGACTTGGAAAAATAGCTACAATTTGTACTTCTACATCAACCTATCCATAACTTTTGGTTTGTGAAATCCAAATTCAAAAAAGTGTGCAGGTTAGGTGAATTGGCCGTGCTAAATTGCCCATAGTGTTCAGGGATGTGTAGGCTAGGGGCTTTAGTCAAGGATAAATTTAGGGTAGGGAAGTGGGTCTGTGTGGGTTATTCTTCGGAGGGTCGGTGCAGACTTGTTGCGCTGAAGGGCCTGTTTCCACACTGTAGGGATTCTAATAAAATTCTAATTCTAATAAATAACTCCACTAGGGCTGTTATCCTGTCACCACATCACCCTTTAATTACATATGCATAGTACATGACTGGAAAGTTAAAAACCAGAACAGACTGTTCCAGTTGTGGCACCACCAGTGGTGTATCTGTCAGTGGGAGGCGACTCAAGGCATCCGCATTTGTCATTTGGCCTCCTGAACAGTGTTCCAACTTGTAATTAAAAGCACTCAGAATAAGACCACGCTGCTGAATTTGACCTGAAGCAATGAGCAACATGGCCCCTGTCCTCTTTAAGTAGACCTAGCAGGGTTTGTGGTCTGTTACTGTTACAAATTTATCTCTGTAAAAGGATTGGTAGAACATTGTCAAACCAGAAATGACCGCCAACTGTTCAGGAAGCATCAACTATTGGGTTTTCCTCCCCACTGGGTTACCAGTGAGCCAACACTACCTGATAACTGTATAGGTACAAAGTTAAAAATCATACAGCACCAGGTTACAGTCTAACAGGTTTATTTGGAAGCACTAGCTTTCATAGCGCCATTCATTCTTCAGGTAGTTGTGAAATAGGACCATAAGACTCAGAACTTATAGTAAAAGATTACAGTGTCATGCAAGTAAAATGAAATATTTAACGAACCTCAATTGTTGTTAAGTGTTTCATCTTTTAGAATGGGTTACAGGTTTCGGTTCATTAATAGGTAAATCCCAGAACTTCTTTTAAGTCACATTCTCAAGATAAGTTAAGGTTTTATAAAAAAAAGTGACATCTCAGCTCAGTCTGGGAAAAGAAGTGGGATGTGGAGCATAATATTCCTTCACTAAATTTGTCAACTCCTGGAAGGTTTTAATACCTGATGTCTCCGGAAAAGTTAGACTCCTAATAACTGAAAAAGCTGCAGGTCCACATGCTACAAGGAGAACTATTTGTTGCCCCAGTGTCATTTGCCTGGAAAAAATAATGTATTCTTTCTATGTATTGGACCCAGTCTTTGATGACAGGATTGAATGAGTCATGCTTCCCAAATTGTGGCGTGATGCCAGAAGTTCTTACCCCAACTCAAAGAAGACTATTCTCAGAGAATCTCTTCACGAGTGTTGTTTTTCTCTTGTTATGAAGATATGGGTGTACTGTATCTTTAGGAGAGTTAAAAGCTAGCAAAACTACCTGCCTGCACCAAGTATTTTGAATAAGATACAATGTAATAAGTGGTCCAGCAGCTAGGGTAGCTGGTTGCCTGGAGACAAAAACAAATTTGAATTAGGTCAATCAGTTTAAATTATACCCAAAAAAAAGCTCCAATCAAGATTGAATTTAGTATATTGATAATATTAAAAGCCAATGACACAATCCGATGCTTTGGGAGTATAAGACCGGGAAAAATTGAACAGCTGGGGGAGAACTGCCAAAAGACGAACAGATGTAGGCTGCTAGTAAGAATTCTCTGACAGGTACCTATCTAGAGAAGGAGTTTGCACAGAGAAAAAACATCGACACAGACCTTGTGAGCAAATCTACAGAGGTTTTGGAATTTGGGTTTTTGGTAAATCTTACTCGGGGCTTTTATCGGACACATATCATAGAAGGGAAAGTAAAAGCTAGATTAGAGGAAGAAGTTGTAAATAGTTGTTAGTTAATTATTCTCTGTTATACTTTAAGAAATAGAGTTATTAATTTTTACTTTAAATAGTTCTTGGCCTCTCAAATTTTCACAGATTACTGCACGGGATAAATATTTTCTGTGTTGCTGGTTTAAACTAAGCAGGAGGGTTTACCTCGTGTCATAACACTCTCGTTGCCAGAGAAATAACTCTATGAAGGCCATTATCCTATCATCAAGTCACCCTGTAATTACGCATGCACATTACATGACTCTGTCCCAGCTAGCTTAGAGCTGGCTCCTAGAGTAAGCAGAACCTCTGACACTGCTATTTTTTTTTTCTTTTTCTTTTTATTTTTTTCTTCTTTTTTTCTTTATGAACAGAACTCTGACATAAAGACCGTGGTAGTGCTTATTTTATCCCCAGCACCCATGGTGTGTGTGTGTGTGTAGGTGTGTGAGACAGTGAAAGACACAAAGTGCACAAATCTTTATTCAAATTCCACCACCAGGAAGGTAGGAAAACACCCGGGTGGCCAGTGACAAACACTGCCCTTCACATCAAAGGGCAGTGCTGTGTGATCAAAACAGTGAGGGGGAGGGTCACTCCACTTTTTTTTCTTTAATCCCTGTTTATTTTTTATTTTTTTTCTCTTTCTTTTTTTTTCCCTTTCTTTTTTAACCCCACACTACCACCTAAGTGCGGTAGTGCTTATTTTATCCCCAGCACCCATGGTGTGTGTGCGCAGGTGTGAGACACAGTGAAAGACACAAAGTGCACGAATCTTTATTCAAATTCCACCACCAGGAAGATAGGAAAACACCCGGGTGGCCAGTGACAAACACTGCCCTTCACATCAAAGGGCAGTGCTGTGTGATCAAAACAGTGAAGGGGACACTGCTATTTTTTTTTTCTTTCCTGTTTTTTTTTTCTTAGTGAAGGGGAGGGGTCTCCTGGTTATATATATATTTTTTTTTCTTTTTTTTTAACCCCCACACTACCACCTAAATGCGGTAGTGCTTATTTTTTTTCCCCCAGCACCCATGGTGTGTGTGTGTCCAGGTGGGAGACACAGTGAGGTACTCCTGTTTATTTTTTTTTAGTGAAGGGGAGGGGTCTCCTGGTTATATATATTTTTCTTTCTTTTTTAACCCCCACACTACCACCTAAATGCGGTAGTGCTTATTTTTTTTCCCCCAGCACCCATGGTGTGTGTGTGTCCAGGTGGGAGACACAGTGAGGTACTCCTGTTTATTTATTTATTTATTTTTCTTTGTTTTTTTTTGTGTGCAGGTGTGAGACACAGTGGAAGACACAAAGTGCACGAATTTTTATTCAATTTCCACCACCAGGAAGATAGGAAAACACCCGGGTGGCCAGTGACAAACACTGCCCTTCACATCAAAGGGCAGTGCTGTGTGATCAAAACAGTGAAGGGGACACTGCTATTTTTTTTTCTTTCCTGTTTTTTTTCCTTAGTGAAGGGGAGGGGTCTCCTGGTTATATATATTTTTCTTTCTTTTTTAACCCCCACACTACCACCTAAATGCGGTAGTGCTTATTTTTTTTCCCCCAGCACCCATGGTGTGTGTGTGTCCAGGTGGGAGACACAGTGAGGTACTCCTGTTTATTTATTTATTTTTTTTTCTTTGTTTTTTTTTGTGTGCAGGTGTGAGACACAGTGGAAGACACAAAGTGCACGAATCTTTATTCAATTTCCACCACCAGGAAGATAGGAAAACACCCGGGTGGCCAGTGACAAGCACTGCCCTTCACATCAAAGGGCAGTGCTGTGTGATCAAAACAGTGAAGGGGACACTGCTATTTTTATCTGTCAGTCAGGACTCTCTGATTGGACCAGGTTAATAGCCCAATCAGGGAACTCATACTCTATGAGATCCACCTGGCTGACATCATTCCAATCACTGGAATTTGCTTTTCAACTCAGGTTTAGAGGAATTATTGCATACCACTTATTGCACTGAAACAGGTCTTTGCAGCCAACCAGTCACTGCATGCATTTTTCATCCACTTGGAGCTCCACTTATCCTTTCTCATTTAATCCGATCAATATTATCTTCTATTCCCTTTTCCTTCTTCTATTCCCCTATCTAGCCTCTTTTGTGGTGCACGCATAGAGCTCTTACTGTTGGACCAAGAGACCTGGGTTCACATCCCCCCGCTCTAGAGATGTGTAATAGCATCTCTGAAAAGGTTGAGTAGAAAAATAGGCTTAATAAAAAAAAAACTACCCTCCCTGTAAAGTCACCTATAGTATTCACCTCAACCATTCTATGGGGAGTTTCATATCTTCTCATGGTATAAAAGTTTGTTCTAAATTCTTTATTTGATATTGTACATTAATTTTTTTTCCCATTAGTCGAAGCTCTTTTCATTCCTACTGTACGTAAACACTTCCATAATTTTAAAGCATTCTATTGAGTTACTCATCAGCCCTCTCTTTTCAAGAGAAAAGAAACTCATAATGTTCATTTGTGCCATTAGGTAGTCCTGGTGTCATTTTTGTGAATTTCTTTTGTACCCTTCCCATGCTTAAATCCTTTGTTTATAATATTTTATGTGAATTTTCATCCTTTAAGATAGTGAAGATAATGGTGAGCGTGGTAATTTAATTGGGCAAGAATCCAAACTCAGACTCTTGCTGTCAAGATAAATTTTACAATTAAGTTCTCCCTCATTAGATGGCGAGATAATTCTCTCAAGTGACGAGAAGCCTATGGCCAAGGGGTTACATATCATTAATTATACAATTCACCAGACCTAACTTCCCTTTCTCAATTAACTTCTGCCCAATTGAGATACTCAATGCTTCAGAAACTTGACTGAATAAACCAAGCATCGACTGACAATTTTGTGTGAGTGCGTAAAAGGTTTTGGCTCCTTCTACTGAAGCCTTCTCAATGGTGCTTGTCTTCAATTTCACTTTGACCTCTACAACTTCTGCTATGTCCCAGGTCCATTATCTCACCTAACTAGAGAATGGCAAAGTATTACGTTCAACTTTGCTTGTGGCATTTTAGCACATAAAGTCAAGCAACAGCTTTAGTATTAAAAGGGCATTTTAGTCAGCATGCAAAGCAGGTTGCTTGTGGCTGAGAGGTTGATTTTAGCATAGAACATAAGGCAGATTTGTGTGACTGTTGGAAACAGTGAAACATCAATGTGGAAGTGCATTGCATGGCACAGTGCTGTTTCAAGAGCAGAGGTGATGCATGTGCCAACAGTTTATGCAGCAAAGACACAGAATATGCATGAAGAGCATGGTGATGTGTGAAAGTGGAAAAGGGCACTATGCTTAGTGGGATGTTGGTTTACTCCAGTCAGCCAGGGCTTACCACCATAGTCCAGGGGCTGGGCCAATTCCAGTCATTGAGGGTGGGGGTAATTAGCCGTCCAGTGTTTGGACCATGATCAGTACTGGAGGTCGAGCAAAATTGGTCTGAGCCATTTCTGGCCAGTCAGTTGGGGTCACCTTACAAAATCTGTCTGGAGATTGTCCTGGTTGTATTGTATACCTGAAGAGATGGTTACAATCAAAGGGAGCAATTGAAGTTAAGCTGAAAGTTAGAAGGATAGGAGAGGGGTCTAGAGAGACTTAAAATAGGGGTGGGAGTGGAGTCAAGCCGTGATCTACTGAGTGCAAATAGAACTTGCAGAGGCCAACCAGCAGTTCCTCTGGAATCATACATTTGTGCAAGAAACACCACAGAAAACAACAGAGACAACCCCAGGAAGAGCAACAGCTGCCTCCAGCAGAAAAGTAGCAGGACAAGGACCACCACATTGAAGGGAACAGAACAGAGACAGTAGAAAAGGAACTGAAGACCTTGCCACAGAAACCTATGGGAAATTTCTTGCTGCAGCTAAGTTCAGTTTGCATAATTTTAATTACATTTGTATAGCTGTTGTAACAAACAGTGCCATTTAATTAGTTACATTGGTGACACAATTTTAACCTGTTGATTGCCTTTATCTGAGTATGATACCTTTCTGAAATTTAAAAAAAATTAATTCAGAAAGTTAAGTTACCCCCACCTTCACCTTGCTTCTTTTTGCCCCTTTCTTGCAAAAATACATTGTTTGAATAAGATGTCTTAAGCTTTGCCCAAACCTATTTTGACAAAATTTGAACAATGCTGAAAAATGTGTTGCTGGAAAAGCGCAGCAGGTCAGGCAGCATCAAAGGAGCAGGAGAATCGACGTTTCGGGCATAAGCCCTTCTTCAGGAATTCCTGAAGAAGAGCTTATACCCGAAATGTCGATTCTTCTGTTCCTTTGATGCTGCCTGACCTGCTGCACTTTTCCAGCAACACATTTTTCAGCTCTGATCTCCAGCATCTGCAGTCCTCACTTTCTCCTAAAATTTGAACAATGACAATCAACATTATGCAAGTACAGAACTGCGGTTTAGCTGATAAAAAGACGTTTTATTAAAGTCTTTCATCATGCCATCGGCAGGACATTTTGCAAGAATGCCAATTTAGGGGGAAATAACCAAAATTTATACCTTGAGAAGAGAATGCTGATTGTAGAACAGTTGATGATGACTGATGTCAGAAGTGATTTATTTGTTTTACCTTTTTTCGAGCTAACTTAGATCAATAGTATTTCCTTGATAACTTCTGTCTGCTGAGTTCAAACTATCAATTTCACAACTGCTTAAAGTTTTGAGTTGTAAGAGTTACATAACAGTCCCACAGAAGAAGAAGCTGCCCAAGAAAAAAAACAGCGGAGTTAGACCTCTTAGGAAAAAAAAAGAAAAAGTAAACAGGAGTATCAGAGATTCTGCTCACTGAAAAAAAAACAAGAGTGCCAGAGAGTAAAAAAAATGAACAGCAGTTACTTTAGTATCAAGAAGAGCCAGAGTGATTTTACCATAGGGAAATCATGTTTAACCAGTTTATTGGAGTTCTTTGAAGGCGTATCATATGTAGTGGATTCTCAAAAGTCATTTGATAAGGTGCTGCATCAAAGATTATTGTGGAAAATAAGAGCTAATGACATAGGGGACCACATATTAGCATGGATTGAAGATTGTCTCGTTGTTCGAAAACAAAGTATGCATAAATCCTGTCTGATTGGCTAGAGTGATGAGTGGAGTCCTGTGCTGAGTTTGTTTTTTCCAGTTTATGTCAATGACTTTGATGAGAGGAGTGAGCATTGTGGTTAAATTTGCAGTGACGGTAAGATAGGTTAGGAAAATGTCTTATGAAGAAGATATAAAATGTTGCAGATGGATATAGGGAGCTGGAGAGCTGAGACAAAAATCTACCAGACGATGTATAATGTAGGATTTCCGAGGTGCTGAAATGTTCTGGTGCATGAGCCATAAAAGAGTTTAATGTGTTGAGGCACTATACCTTGTTGAATTCTGGCCTTTGCCTCTTGAGAACTTCAGAAGAGAAACTCAATACAGTACCATAATTCTACAGCTTTACACATTGCACTATAATTTTAATTGTACATGCAGTGTAACTTATCCTGACATTATTTTATTTCCATTCATGGTTTCTCACTATCACTTCTGAAGGCATTGGGGGGAAAAAAAACCTGGGTTACTCTCCCAGAGAGTTGTAATGGAAGAGCTCTGGAATTGCACCCCTTCATAGCATTGACTGCAGATGAGGTGTAATATTTTCCCAGTGTTTAATAGCCCAGTTACAATTTGTGTTAATTTTACCAGGTGATATCAGGAAATGTAATCTATCTTAATACATAATTCATGAATTTCATTACAGTTCATTTAACTTTAGCATTGATCAAGGATTTATCAAACTCTAATAGATAAATTACTTGGTATGAAATCAGCTTTTAGGTTTACACAACAACTACTCTTCTTTACCTTGCAGTCCTGGGATAAGTTTTTCCAAGCTTCCAATGCAAGTGCACCTTCAGAATTGTTGAACAGGCCATCGAGAAGCCTGCCAGTTGCGGCTCAGGTGCAAAACAGAACTCAAACATCGGCTCAAGCTGCAAAGCTGATTGAAGATCATCTAGCTGTACAGACGTTAATTAGAGCATATCAGGTAAGCTTTCTCTGTGTGTTGAATGCCTTTGCTAGCTAGTTAAATTCCTCTATGAGTCAGAAATTGATAAGACTAAAGAAACATGGCAAACAGGAACAAATTTGATGTACTGGGTAGTTATCCATGTATTCTTGAGATTAAATTAACTTTTCAACATGCAACAATTACATGCACTCAATAT
Source organism: Chiloscyllium plagiosum (assembly GCF_004010195.1). Taxonomy (NCBI): domain Eukaryota; kingdom Metazoa; phylum Chordata; class Chondrichthyes; order Orectolobiformes; family Hemiscylliidae; genus Chiloscyllium; species Chiloscyllium plagiosum. Next base: position 17,675,273 of record NC_057747.1, on the reverse strand, counting down.
GATCTTATTTTTGCTGGCATTGCAATATAAATAAGATGTTTTTGGGCAACAATCACTAGAAAGTGAAACTTATTAAACAAAATAATGAAACAACAAAGTGTTTGACATGAATATTTTTGTAACAAACTGAATTATATGCCTGTTATGCTAACTTGGAACCAACTCATTCCAACCTATGGACTGCACCCACCAGTCTTTGCCCTCCTCTCTCTATGCCAAATCACCTACTATCTATCCATCATGGGCAAACCTTTCCTTCTTACCTACATCAAGATAATCTGATGCCTGTAAGTGCACCTGAACCTCTCCAACCACCACCTTCCCTCCTCCATTCCCCAAAAAAGTGCTATGGGGGTGGGGGCATATCTGCATTGTAGCCAAAGGAGTGCATTGGCTCTCCAACACAAATTTACTGAAACAAAACTTCTCTGACCTGATCTGCTGGGTGCAGTCTGGATTTCAGACAATGCAGATACCAACAAAAATGGGATTTAAATGGAGACAACTCACCATTTAAATGTCCAGCTGTCTCCATAATCAGCACATGCATGTAGGGTTGGCCATCCCCATAGCAGCCCTTCCAAAAATTGGAGGAATGGGACACAAATAGTCATATACGAGTTGCAAATATGGCCACATGTAGTGGGGTGAAAGTAGGAGTTGTTGCACAGGCGACGAGAATTGAAGTATCGTGGAGTTCTTGAGATATTTGGGAATTTCAGGGCTGTAGGAGGCTTAGAGTAGGGTTGAACATAGTCATAACGGGATTTATCAAATAAATATTACTACTTTATATCGATAATTGAGAGCTAGGTTCAATGTGGAATAGAGTATGGATAGCTGTGTCATAGGAAGGAACCCTCATTGGAAAGCACTAATCATGTCAAGAGATAGAAAGGACATAGATGGGATTTTCAGCAACCATTATTCCCAGATCAGATATAGTATGTTGACGGCAAAACTCTTCTTCTGTAAGCCAAAAAGATGCATAACTTCAGATCATTGAATAACATGCTTTCCGTTTGTAAAATTTTGAATGATAGACAATTCTTGCACCTGAATCCATTATGTCTATTTGGACCGTTCTCTCAACAATTTGGTTGAATAATTTTAATACCAAATCACCTATAGAGAGTCAGTGATCCAAATTTGAGCATTAACTAAGACAGCCATGATGTTATATTACAAAAGCAAAATACTGCAGGAAGTTTTGAATAAAAGCAGAAAATGCTGGAGATATTAAGTAGGCTATATCCTTAGAAGCAAATTGATTTAACCTTTCAGATCTGACCTTTCCAGAACTCTCAACATTATTTTGTTTGAATATATGAACAAAAATCATTAGCTCTTTTGTAAAACTAGATTCCATCCTAAAGCTTGTTGATAGACACAGAGGAGGTTGTGAAAGCATTGGATTTCAGGTTACCTAACTTCTTGGTGTAAACATGGATTCTGTGACCAAAATTTGAATATGTAAGCACAATGCTTTTTCCATCTAAATGTTGGTGTATGAATCTACTCTAAATGAATGTTGTGCATTTCTGATCTGTCAAGAGCAATGATATTAAATTCTAGTAGATGTAAAATTGGTGCAGTTAACCAGACATCCTATTCTGTGTTAAATAAATAGTCTAATTGTAAGTCAGATGGTATTTTTGAAGCATGGGGAACTTAGCAATTCATCCTCCTGTTTAAAATTAAGCTGTTCCAAGAACACTTTGAGTCTCTTCATTTATTACTTTAACAGAATTGTTTTTCATTATACATTGCTGACATGCCCCTCTTGGCTCATGTTGAAGTTAACTTTAAGTTTGAAGACTTTGCCACACAGATATTGTTAGGGCTATTCTGGGAGTGTCAAAATGAAAACGCACCCCTCCTTTTATAATCGAATGGTTCAAGAAATATTGTAGATTGTTCAGGCCTTGCTCTTGAACATTATCTCATCTTAACCCAGCACTCGGATGACACTGCATTAAAATTTAAATTAATTCACCAAAATACAAAAGTGAGTGCTTGTGATGTCTGTCCTAGTTACAAACAAATCCTTGTTATTGAATTCTAATATATGGTTACTGCAATAAGGACAACCAATTGTGTATTTAGAGTGCTTTGGCCATTATCATGTGATCTGAAAATTAAAGCATTGCACTGAAGTTAGAATAAAGTTAGTAAAACAATTCTGAGCCATCTTGTACCCTAAATGTAGGCAACAAATTCAGCACTATTAAACATACAAATACAGCAATACGTTCTATGGTAAATTATAGTGCAAGCAATTGCTGTTTCAGGTTAGTGATCTGTGCGTTTGATCTGCTTGTCATTTTTAAGTTACTGTAGATATCAAATGTCAAAACTACAACTCTCAAAGCATGCTATCAACAGCCTTGATAAGCCAGTTCAGGGACTCTGTTGTACTTCAATTTCTTACTCAATGACTAATGTTTGAACATGTTGAACAAATTGGATAGATTGTTTCTTCTGCTATTACTCATTGTTGGATGAATCCCTAATCAGAATATTAAGACTTATTAGTACTATTATTGTGATATATGCAATTTAATGGGAATATGGATTTCAAACTCTATATATGGTGTACAGATCTCTGGTATGTAGCTCAGAAACCTATGAAGCAAAACATTTGAATACTACAGCTTCAGATGATTCAGTGTTTAAATTAGTCTAGGTTTGGATGTATTATACTGGGTCTTCTGGTAAAAGTTGCTGTCTGAAACCTCATCTCCCCATTTTGTCTATCTCTTCCCTTCCTTCCCTCCCTCTCCATTTCCTTTACAGATCCGAGGACATCATGTGGCTCAGCTGGATCCATTGGGAATTCTGGATGCAGACTTGGACTCGTGTGTTCCATTTGATCTAATCACTTCAATGGATAAACTTGGTGAGGGTTATCTGCTGACGCTTCCATTTTCTTCAGTGCTGCTGCCAATACTTGTGTAATTTTCAGCTTGTGTAAGTTCCTTCTATCAGTCTCTTTTTAGATTACAAGCCCCGGTAGCTGACTTTCAATTAGAAAAGTTTACTGCTTGAACTTTCTTTTTTGGCTTAAGTATTTAGTACCATCTCCCTGTTCTTCCTGTACATCATTTGAGTTCAAATAAATTTTACTTGTATTGTGCTAATTATTTACAGCCTTTTCCCCCATTTATGAGTTCTGTAAACAGAAAACATTTTAAATGCTGCAGACCTGATTTACTTATAATTAGACGTAACCCTCAGTTTGTTTGTTATAAAGGCAGCACTGATTAAGATTTGATCAGATTTTAAAATTGTTCATAAATTACTTTGACACTAATATGCTCTCACTAAATTATTTTACTGAAATATTTAATGATTCTGTATGTATGCTGAAAATCTGCTGAGATATGCAATGTAATGGAATCATAGCTTCCCAACTTTATGTGGTGTACAAACTGCAGTGCTCGTATCTGAATCTACAAATGGTATATCTGTAAAAACAACTGTATGATTTACACAAACGAAGTGCCAAGAAAGGCACACATAAACAAATATTGTGGATATGATTTTCCAGTCCCCGGAAGTGGCGAGAATAATAGTGAGTGTAATGAGTTGATAGGGCAAGAGTCCAAAAATCAGATTTTCTCTGTCATGCTGAGTTGTCACAATTATGCCCCCACCCCGGCATATTAAATGGCCAAGATCGCTTTCTCACTATCAGATGGTGAGAAGCTAATATATATACATTTCATTTCCTTAATTACTCTACTTGATGGATTTAACCTTCCCCTCCTAACTTCTTCCAGTCGAGTCCCACCTGCCCTGGATATGTGCCATAGCTTTTCTAAATAGGCTGATTACATTTTTCCTATTTATACCACTGAATAGTCTTGTGGTGCAGTAGCAGTGTCCCTACTTCTGAACCAGAAGGTCTTGCCCAACTGGAGGTAGGTATGTTATAGTATCTCAGATCAGGTTAAGAAAGAAAATTCCTCAAACCAATTTTGACGTCAACTGATGAGGGATTGAGTAAGAATACATTGAATGCTGATTGCTGTCTTGTGATCTCTGAAGTCAACAAGAGTCAATGGAGCAAGGCACATTCATTCAATATCTCAGCACCCCCGTTGATCAAGGCACACAGTCTTTAGGATTGAAAGCCATGACTTGCAGTGTCGTATCCTCACATACAGAATTAAAGTTGCAAGACGAGGCTTCTTTGGTAGATTTGGGTTTGGGTCAGTTTGTGATGGGGTTTCCTGGCAGCGCTTCATTCCAAGGTTATAAGGACATTGTCCAGCTTGAAGGTAATTCTGCAGTAGTATATGCTGCTCAAAGCTGCTTTGAGACTAGTTGCAAGGGACTGTCCTCTCAACAACCACATCATTTGATAATCAAATGGAATGCACATGTATAGAGTCTTGGCCAGTTGCAATACTACCCTCTGTGGAGGGCACCTTCTGAAGATTAATGGGGAAGGATGTCCAGGTTGAAGTACCCTTTACTAGAATTGTGTACTTTCACTTACTGTCCTTGCAGATCCACTGCAAGTTGGCCAGGTGTCATACATTGTTGCAATAAATGTGGTGATGATCAAGACCCACTAGCCCACAAATCATGCCATTTGTATAATTCAATCATTTGTATAATTTAAATTCAGTCACCAACGTGGCCACTTGTTTCGCTTTGGCACTGCTATCTTGAATAAAAGAGATTTTCACCAGGCTTCCTCAATAAACACAGCCTCTTTATTATAACACAAACATAAACACTGCTTAATTTCTAATGTATATTCCAGAGTTGGAATTATATCCCCTTTTATTCCCAAACAAACATATCCACACACATTGAGACAACAACAATTTTTCAGAAGTGATGCTTACAAAGGACAAAAGGGAAAATCACTCTTATTGACTGATATCTGAAAACAATGGATAGAGGTGGATGAATTCTCACAGTTCAACTGAGCTTCTTGCTGACAAAATCAAATTGCTGGTATCCGTATGCCAATGGAAGATCTGTTAAACAGAGCTTGTGTTTTATTGGAAATCCAGCTGGATCATTGTTTTTGGACGGTGGTTGCAGTTCAGCTTTTCAGGGTTTGCATGGTAGTTAAAAGTGAGGCATTAACTTTATCAAGTTCTCAACTTTCAACTAGAAGGAAGAGAGAGGCAAAGTAACCTTGCAGCCTTACTACTCCTCGCTGCTGTTGCTGCTTCTTTTTCTTTTTCATTTCACAGACATCTAAAACAGAAGTTAAATTGATCCAGGGTTTCTGTGTTGCATCAACATGGAAGCCCCTTATGTCTTCCAAAGACAGGTGTTTCAGCAATTTAAGGCAATAAAATGCTTCTGTATTGAAGTATACAAACAGTACAACGTGTTCCGTTTATTTCCCCACATAATCCATATACAAACTATCTTGTCACAGCTAACCCAGCTGTTGAACTAGGATCTGTGGAGACAGGAACTGGGTGGCAATCCCAATCTGGTAGCCCTAAAGCTGCCATTAATTTACTTGCTACAGGATTGTTTCAGGAGTCACTGGATACTTCTATGCCATTTTACAGCCCTCACCTCATAAATGTATCCAAGATGTTACTGATTCTCTCTTCAGATGGGCTTATCAATTTGCCTCGTTAGGTGTCTGGGGCATCAGGATTCTCATCCATCAGTGGTTTCCTGCATGTACAAAGTGCAATCAATAACACACAGATAACAATCAGCTCCACCATATCACTAGCCAGCAGTCTTCGAGAACATAAAATAATTCTATTCCCTTAATGTTCAAACTACTTCTGACTAAAGCAGCCAGGTAATGCAGGTCTATGTTAGATATCCAGATAGCTACCATTACAAGTACATTCTGAACCAGATACAGCTGTTAGCCTTTCTTGCTCTGTATAAGGATAGTTGCGAAGTGAGAATGAATTCCCATCAATTTCTGGTTGATAATGCCTGTAGGAAATCCTGAGACTATCCTTGAGGAGACATACAATGCTGCCTATCCTTTAATCAGGACTATTGTAGCCTTCAAAGTTGATGTTCCAGTGCCTGGAACCAGTACAACAGTGCCATTCAGTATATGCCAGACAAGATGTCCCTCTTCATAGTGATGAGTTGTGCCCTCTACAATCTCAGTCACTAAAGAGAAATTTGTTGAGGAAGAGATTCAGGAATGGAAAGAAACCTCTGAGGTGTAAATTAAGATTGAAAATCCTAAGATCTATGAGGGAGAAGCAATGGCCTAGTGATATTATCATTAGACTATTTATCCAGAGACCAATGTAATGTTCTGGGGACCTGGGTTTAAATGGCACATATAGAATTTTGAACTTCGTAAAAATCTGGAACTAAGAGTCTAATGATGGCAATGGAACTATTGTCAGAAAAAGAACATATCTTAATATCCATTAGGGAAGGAAACTGCCCTCCTTACTCAGTCTGGCCTCCATGCAACTCTGGACCTGATAGCAATGTTGTTAATTCTTAACTGCTTTCTGGACAATTAAGGATAGGCAATGAGTGTTGGCCTATCCAGTATTGCCTCTATCCCATGAATGAATTTAAAAAGTCTGGGAGTAAATTCTCTGATGGGAATCACATTTTTTGCAATATGATCATTTCAACACAAATATATAGGAGTGTGAAGTGTTGGAAAAATTAACTGTATCACAGCATGCTTTAGTGTCAAATTGATCCAAGGCAAGATTTATGCAGGCACTTTAGTTTTTACAAAGATGTGGCTATCAGAACCATAGTTGCCAAAGATGAGTTGAAATTGGAACGGTTTCGATGCAGCAGTCAACTGAAGGAGATGATGCATGATCTTGTTCTAAAATCAATCAATTAGACATAAAAAGGAAACACACAATTGCAATTCCACTGATAAATGAACTAAAATGATCAACTTGGCCTGAAATATAACTGAAGTGTATAAAGCTAAACTTTTGATTATACAAAGAGTTACTTGGTAGTACTGAACTTGAGTATTGCTGAAAAAGGATCAAATTTTGATCTGGTCTCCCAGTATCCTTCATGGTTTATTGATCACTTTTTGATTCACTTTTTTTTTCTTGGAATCTAGCACATAATTATTTATGAAAGTTATTGACTTGACTGTTGGTTTGCAGTTTTGAACTGAGCATACTTTACACTTTTGCTCAGAACTTTACTCAACATTTTCTTAAAAGTTATCAGTTTATTATAATAACTATTTTATTTCAAAATAATCTAGTTTGCTTATAAAAATATTCTCATTCTGTTCTGTCTTCAATCTACTGGAAAACTTAAACTCCTTAGAAGGGCTTTCTTCAAGTTAAAAATGAAAACTGGGCCATTTCAGTAATGAACAGCTGATTGAGTTGCTATTGTAAACGTAAATGCAAGTTGAAGATCTGCTTCACTAGTGTGGCATTAACTGTATAATTCAGAAATGCTTATACATTGTTAGACTTATGTTATGGTTGATGGTATATAAACTATTATAAAATTGATGTGATCTGTCTATTTCCCACAATTAATACAGCAAGCCGTTTTCTTCCCACCCCCACACTAAGAGTTTATCATGATGTTTACTCTGTTTTATTTTTTCCAATTTTCATTGTATTTGGTTCATACTTTTTTTATGGAACTTATTGTAAGCCTCGTTTTTTTGTAACTTATCGTAAAGCTGATTTCATCTTGGATTCTGATTTGCTTTATTTCTAGATTGATGTGGTTTATTTCTAATACAGAAACAAAAAGAAAAGTTTGAAAAAAAAAGTAATTTGTCATACATGTTGTTTCCAAGGTAGTTTTTTTTGTGCTTATCCATGCAATCAAATTAGGATATTATGACAATACAGCAATTAATATCCCATTTCATAAATTCTCCCAAGGGATGATGTGTTTTAAGTTTTGAGAAATTGAACTCTCTTTGTGAGTTTAATTACATGCAGTGTAAGTCGGGCTGAAACAAAATGGAGTTGCACATGTCACATATGCGAGAGTTACTCTATAGATTTTAAATTGCAACTCTTGGGTCGTTGACCCTCTTTTCCGCAATGAATACCCCATTTCTCCCCTTTCAGCAGTGTCATTATGATTATTACAAAGAGAAAAAATAAAGTGAAATTACCAGCTGCTCATCCTGTCAGATTAAATGAAAACCAAGTGATAACAGGACTTCTCTGACAGACTATTTGTAAAGGTTACCTTTTAACTAAACCAGCCTTTTCCCATGATTCTGTCAATCTTTGTTCTACAGCATTTGTTTTCATGACCTATAGTTGGCAATGAATTTCAAATATATATTTTCTGTATTTTACTTTTAATCCATCTGATCCAAAGTAATTTAGTTGCTGGTGCAAAGCACAGTATGGGTTGTGAAGTATTTAGTGACTTTACTAACAAAGCTGATGATAATTGCTGAATGTAAATTGCTACCAATGATAAATGTTGGCTGAAATTGCACAACTAGTTTTAATTATTTGGGTCAAGACATTTTTATGCTTGAAAGCAAATGTGAAGCTTTGCTCCCCCATTTCAATTGACAGTGTTGAGTGACCCAGAAGTTACAAAACCAAACAGTTTCCTGAGTTTTATCAAACTAATTCTAAATATGCAATTTCATATTAGCACATGTGGTCGTTGAAGGGTTACTGGAAAATCATATCAGCATTCCTTTGTCAGTTGGCTCACCTTATAGATTAGATTAGATTAGATTAGATTACATTACATTACATTACAGTGCTTGCTTTCTGAAAGAGCTGTCCAGTTAATTCCATTGTCCCATACTTTCTCGATAGACCTGAAAATTTCTCCTTTCTGGATACACATACAATTACAAAAAAAAACTTCATTCAATGTCTCTATGGAAACTGGTTTAAAGAGTGCAAACACATAGGACATTAAAGGAGTTTATTTAAGTTTTGCATGTTAAATGATGGAGAGATAACAACTGACAAGAAGTTTAAAATTCAAAAAGAAATAAGAGACCAGAATTACAGAGTAGTGAGAAGCAAACAATAAAGTGCGACAGGAAGGGAGAGAAAATATAAGCAGCAGAAGTAAGAACCAGAATTAGTAATATGGTTAAAAAGTCAGCACTTAAGGCTATTTATCTGAATCTAGCCTCAATTTCAATAGTTGCACCTCAGCGGCCATATTTCATCTGCCAGAGGCCCAAACCCTGGAATTTTTGCTTTCAGTTGTCCATCTCTCGATCTCACTTTTCTCTTTTAAGACTTCTTTAAAGCTACCTCTTTGCCTAAATTTTAGTAATCTGCCCTAATATTTCCTTCCATGGCTAAGTATTTGTAACAGAGAAAAGTGTACAACTATGGTATGATTTATTTGGATAAAATAGCAAAGAGCCAGCTCATACAATTGGCTGATTGTCTGCCTTTTATGTTTAAATCTTGAAGGACATAATTTTCACTCCCTGAGTTGGTGAGAATAATGGCGAGCATGTTGAGATATTCCGATTCTGTTCGTTTGAAATTTCACAATGAAGGCCTTCTTCCTTAGATGCTGAGTTAACTTTCCAACCATCAGATTGCAAGAAGCCTAAAAACATGTATCTGCATCTCACCAGAACTTACTTCCACTTCCCAATTAACTCACCCAGTCAAGATACTTGGTGCTTTAGGAACATGACCGCACATAGCAAATGCACACCTGATGACTGCTCCTGTGTTTCTAGTCTGCGTGATTTCATTTCTTTTGTTGCCTCTAACAATACCTTTGCAGTGCTCCTTCTCTTTGCACACTGCTGGAACTGCTACAGCTGCAATCGGTGCCACCTTATTGACTAAGGCATGCTGTGTCCTTGAACCATCACTCAACCCACTGAGTAATAACAGTACAACTTCTCAGGTAGCAGTTTAGTGGCCTTGGTCAGGCAGCAGCATCATCTTGTTGGGTAGCACTTTAGCGCAGATGGCAAGGCAGGTAGCTTGTGGCTGAAAGCAAAATTCAGTCCAGAATAAAAGGCAGGCAACTTGTGGTGGTGGCGGTGGCGGTACAGGTGCTGCCTCACTGCTCCAGAGAGTAATCACTGTCACAGAAGGCAATTGTACTTAGCGCATTGGATCTGGTAGGATATGGGAGGGGACTGCACAATCTTAAAAGATAAGTCATGGTCACCATGACCTCAATATGTGGAAAGTGCAGGGGCAGTAAGGCCATTGACTCCTAGGATAAATCAGAGACATTAATTAATGGTCATATGAAAGGACTCAACTGAAACGGTGGGAGGGTGAAGGGTTACTGAAAAGCACAGGAAGCGCTATACAAAAAGTGACTTGAGTAATGGGGAGTATTTCATGGATCATAAGATGAGTCTTCAAATCACTGCAGCGAATACAAAGTTTAAACCTCGCCATATTGATCCAAAACTCTCAAAATGGTTTGATGTTGATAGAGCAGCACCCGAAATGAGAAGAGTAAATAATAGTACTTTTCAAAGTGGGGCTGAATTCAGCGTAGGAATGTGAGTCTTTCAAAAGGGCTACCCCAGTAATCGTAATCTTTTTTAAAAATCAAACTATCCAGGGGTGTTATTGCATACCTTTGAAGCAGGTGCAACTTGAAACAGGCATCCTGGCTTAGACTATCACTGCACCACAAGTCCCCTAGTAATCGTGAGTCCAGTCATTCACAATGCGTACATCTATCTCCAATTCACAGTTTTTTAGAATGTCAATATTTTTCTGACCATTCAAGTGGTATGGAGTGAGGTGTAAGCAGATTGGAGGACAACCTTGTGAATCTGCTGTTAGATCTGACTGGTAGAGCTATGAACAGGACCAGGTAGTTGGTCTTGATCCAGCTTGACTGCCAGCTCCTATTCCGTTGTTATGTCTGTGTCTAGGTCCCCTTGGAATGGGATCATATTGTGGGCACTGGCACCCTTGAATCTTTCCATTACAGATAGGCACTGCAATGGCTGGGATGCATTAAAAAAAACTTCCTCATACCATTCATGGGCAGTTCTGGTGCTCTGGTAGTGTCCCTAATACTGGGCTAAAATGTTTGGGTTCAAGTCACACTTGCCCTGGAGTTGTGTCAGACACATACAAACAGGGTGATTAAAAGTAAATTTTTTTCCTTATACCACAGAGTCTTGTGATGCACAGGCAGTGTCCAAACTTCTGGGTTAGAAGGTTCAGGTCTGTGCTCCATTTGCTATGGAACTGTGTCAAAATCTGCCCAAATAGGTTGACTAAAATGTAGCTTCCTCATGACATCAATTCTGACATCATGTCATGAGGAATTGAGTGGGAGTTCATTATGCCTTGATTGGCATCTTGTGATCTATAAGGTCAAAAAGAGTCAATGGAACAAGGCACATTCACTCAATACCTCATCCTCCCCAGTAGTCAAGGCAGACAGTCTCTAGGGATGCAAACCATGGCATTGCAACTGCCATATTCTCACATACGAGATGAATGTTATTATGGCAGGGATCCTTAGTTTAGTGGGTGAGGGCAGTTGGTGAGGTCCCACTGCTTTCTTGAGCCACCTTACATGAGGTCAGGATTACTAACGTGCAAGGGAAGGGTATTGTCAGGTTTGAAGTTAATGATTTGGTAGTTTGTCTCTAAGCTTCTATAAGGTCAGGAGCAAAAAGCTGTTCTCTCAACAAACAGCAATGTGGAATCAGGTGTAGCACATGTGGCATAGGATCTTGGCCAGTTGTGACATTACCCTTTCTTAGGGCATACCCTACTAGAGAAGGATATCAAGGGTAAAGCATTTCTTTGCTACGATTGTGTACTTTATGTCATTGTTGTTACTGATCTGCTGCAAGTTGACGAAACATAACAGAGTTCAATCCAGCAATTTTTCAAACTGCAAAGGATCTACGAGAGAAGACAATAGAGACATCTCCAGCTGCAACTAAAACAGCAGGAGCCCTTAGTTGCCACACAGCTTCCAGAATGAGAATGAGCAGGACAAGAACCACAAGAGAAAGCATCTTCTGCAGAATAGGATTTCTACACCGAGATGCAATGATCTGTCAATGATTGAAAGCCAGTGCAGAGGGCTATTTAGGATGTCCCAAGCCATCCTGTCACATCAAAGCCCACTGCTAAATGAGAATCTGTAATCACAACGACTAGGTAGTGATGCCATCCCAGTAGATTTAAAGTTACTAGCTGCCCTCAATTTATTTGTCAATAGAACCATTTCAGGGAGCTCTTAGAGATGTCATTGGCATTTCACAGTCCTCAACTGTATTTGAATGTCACAGATGTCCTTGGAAGAGCCCACCAACTTTTTAACTCTTCATTTGTGGGATGTGGACATTGCTGGCTGAGCCAGAATGTATTACCAAACCTCAGTCAGCACATAATTCACCAGTTAACTCATGTAACAGCCTGCATAGATAATGAGTTGGAAAGCACATAATTGTGTGAGGTAGCTCACTCTTTACGTTGGCAGATATGATGCCATTCAACATGTTCAATGCTATATATAACTTCAAAGGGAAAATCTCAGCCCAATGTTCTAAAATAAATATAGTGTTGCATTTTACATGCAATCCCAAAGGTGATCAGAATGTTCCTATATATATTTTCTTAATGCCCTGACTATACTTTTTCTTTGTGATTAGGAAGGAACAGTATTGAAAAGTGTATTATGGTAACCAGATAGCCAGTGTAGCACAGATTTGCTGTTTGCCACCCCTATCAGTTGCTATTTAGTAAATTATGAACATTTTACAAACTGTTGCCGGATTAAGATATTGTTTGGATTATGTGTGGCATAGTGTTGTTGCTATTCCCTTTTGTGAGGAATGCAAAAAAAAAGTCGTAATCTCCTTGCAGCTTTCCTACTTCAGCCTTCCTTTGACGTTGCTGATGACAGCCAGCTGCGAAACATGGAAGCTGAACTTTGCTTCTATTGCACAGTGTCATTATACAGTTTTGAAATTCACTGCTCATATGCAGTGTAGATGCTATTTTGATAACTTGGTGCAACAGGGCATTCACTTTATATGAAAAGTGCATTGTAGAGATTTGGTAAATAATTTACTAACACAGCAGGTGTCTGCAGTGTGTCTTCTGCTAGAATGTATATTATTGAAGGGCAAACCATGGGCTGCATGCTATGAAGAGTAGCTGAGAGTTTGTTATGATATTCAGCTCTTCAAAAGGTTATGAATAGCACAGACATTAAAATATTTTAATGTGATGTTAATACTTTATAAAAACACATTATTATTATTATTAAATCCATTCCAAGTTCATAATGCCACTGCAGATTTGCTTATCTGGAAAGGTTTGTGTGAATATGCTGATATTTCTGGATTGCCAGATGGATTTTCTTTATAAAAGTCATCAAAAGATATAAAATTTTGTATTCAAATGCTACATATAATGGATTTTGGTAACATAATAAATAATTAACTTGACACTTTATTGGTTACATTATAAAGTTATAAGAAAGCAGGAGTAGGTCATTTGGCTCCTCAAACCTGCCCTACCATTCAACAAAATCATGTCTGATAAGCCTCAGGCCTCAACTTCTCTTTCATTGCAACTCCTTGTAGTTGTCAGTTTTATGATATTTACTTTCAGTGATATAACCCCTGGGGTTGAAAATTGCAGACGTGCACTATCCTCCAGGAGAAGAAATTGCTTCTCAGCTCAGTATTAAACAAGTGTCTCCTTATTTTGCAACTATGCCCCTTAGTTTGAAATTCACCCACTTTTCAAAATATCTTCCTAATATTTACCCTCTCAAGCCCCCTCACAATCTGTTATGTTACAAAAAGATCACATTCTTCTAAACTCAATCCCTGAGAAATCAATCTCTTCGTCCCCGCAATCAACCTAGTGAGTATTTTTTGAACTGCCACCAATGCAGTGCATATATATATATTTTTTTTTAAATGCAGTGACCAAAACTATTCACAGTACATTACATAATTGTACTAAATAAGATTCTGAAGGGAGTACAGAGTTGTTGATGTAAACTGTAGTGTAGTAATATTCAGGAAAAAAAAGCTGAAACAGAATGTAGTGCCTTAGTCTGCTTGCTTTGTAAATGAGATTAATGTGATGTTTGAGGGTGGAATTCTGTCTCTGCCATCATGATATGATACAACATTTTGTTTGCAGTCATTTGGAGACAATGTTGTACTCTTTTGTATTTCTTTCCAACTAGTTTTAAAGATGCTTTGGATAATCCACTTTCAGTCATATTCTCTATTTTGCTTTGTTCCAAGAAATTGCCTCATATTACTTTACACCTGAAATTCACTCTCTTGCTCAAAGTGATTTCAAACCTCTGTTCCTTGATCTGAACTTTTCTCTGATCATTTCCTCAGTTCCCCTGAGGTAAACCACTTAAATAACTTTCATCCAAATCATGCTATCACAGTCACACAAATCACTTAAAACATTCTTATCAAATTGACTCTCATTACTTGGAGCAATTTATCCTTTGACCTCATGCACCTTAACATGACTCCTGACATTGCCAGAATCTGAGTAATTTGTTATGTATGTGTGCATAATAACCAGCTTATATACTTCAAGAGTAACTCATTATCTGCCAAACATTTTAAAACATCCCAAGACTGTGAAGGATGTGATAAATGTAAGATTCGGTTTGCTTTGAGGTTCAGGGGCAAAATAGTAGCATTCTAAGGATGCTCTGATTAATGTAACATGAAAACATTTCTGTCAATGTTTGTTTTTGGAGTTTAATTTATTAATCTTTGTGGTAACATTAGGATTGAGATGATTAAAATTTGTACTTCAAACTATCATTCTTCCTTATTGAATTGTATTTAGCACATATTCCAACCTTCTTTCTTGGTATTGACAATTGTTATGAGGAATTTTTCATACATCTGTGCCCAAGTTCCAAAATCAGTATAACCTGACCTGTTTTGCTGAGACATCTAACTGTTGAAAATAGAAGTGTTGATTCCAATTGCACGTTGGATAGAAAAACAATCCTCCTCATAATATACACTTGTATTCAATCACGTTACCTATTGAAGTAGCAACAAGAAGGTTTGGCTTGGTCTTCATTTGGCATGGAAAAAGAAATGAGGAAGATGTAAAACCTGGGATCAGTGCTGAGCCAGACACAGTACTGACAGAGATTGGAAGTAGAGAACTGTGCTTTCACATCCATCAGTTTTTCAACTTTTATTTAAAAGAAAGGAGTGCTCGATATGTATATTGCTTATGATACAAACTTGTATCCCACTCCTTATTGTCTATCATTATTTGCTTTTGAATAATTTGTTTCTTTGAGGCTTTCAGTGTATTTAAAATTATCGGTGGAATTTAGTTGGCTTATTTTTATTCTTTTCAAACCCTCAGTATCACTAGCTTGGCCAGAATTTAATGTACATCCCTAATTGACCTTGAGAGGTGATGGTGAGCTGCCTTCATGAACTGCTGCAGTCCATGTGGTGTTGATACACATACAGTATTGACAAAGAAGGAGAAACAGTATAGCTCCAGTTCCAAGTGATGTATAGAGGCATACTTTTAAGGTGAGAGGAGAAAGATTTAAAAGGGACCTGTGGGGCAACTTTTTCACACAGAGGGTGAAATGAACTTCCAGGGGAAGTGATAGATGTGGGTACAGTTACAACATTTAAAAGACATGTGGACAGGGACATGAATAGAAAAGGTTTAGAGGGAAATGGGCCAAATGCAGGAAAATGGACTAATTTAGTTTGGTTGGGTGAACAGTTGGATGAGTTGGACTGAACAGTCTATTTCCGTGCTGTATGACTCTATAACTCAATACCTTGGTTGGAAACTTGCAGGTGGTGTTCCCATGCTGCCCTCGTTCTCCCAGGTGTTAGAGATTATGGGTTTTGAAAATACATTTTCTTTTTAAATTGTGCACATGTATCTACATTAAACCAGTTTGAATACCTGATGTTTTAGCAAAACTGATCAACCAGCTGATCAAAAATATATTAAAATTTCTCAAATCTAGATAGGAAAGAGGTTGCTACCAATTTAATATGAAGTCAATGATACAAGGTTTTCCTTTCAATGTAGTAACAAATACAACATGTGCCAATTCTTCTTACATTTAGGTTACCCCTTCCAGAAAAGTGATAATGATGTCTGTTTTTGGGACAACTTTCATCTATTGCCCTTTCTTTCTATCTTTCTGCTGGTTTCTGACATACACTACCAGACTATCTATTATTATTTGTACATTGCATACTATATAGTCATTTGTTTTAAATAATTAACTGGAAATATCACATTTGCCATAGGTTACATGCTGAGCCATTATTTATTAACCTCCCACCAGGGTGTATTATTCTCATAACAATTCATTGACTGTGTCTTTGACTGTCAGTTAACATATTTAAATTTGCTACTGTTTATCATATTATTTTGGTTACAGTAACCTTTTCCTCTTTATATCACCTTGAACTGTGATGGTTTAGTGAAGTGTTTGCATTTTCTATAGTGAAGCATTTAATCTCTGCAGTGAATTATTTTCCCAAAAACATTCACTAAAATTACTGTACATAATTAAATAGTTGCTTAGCAGTATGGACCAATTTGGAACTTGGGTTTTGCTGAAAAAGAGGCATCCTGTCAATCCTTTTCACCTTACAGTCATTAGGATCGAATCATAAAAATAACATACATCAAAGGGAACAAGAATTTATACTGGATGGAAAAGGGTACTGATTGGTTGGCAAGTGGGACCATAATTGGCAAAGAGAATTTGTACCAAGGATCAGTTAACTGCCAAGCTTTTCTTTAACTTTGAAGCCAGGCAGATTCATTCTGGTTGGTTAAGGAATTATCATGGGCTTGTGCTAAGAGTTACACTAACAACTAATTTAAGATCGTCAATTGGGCTGATAGTCTGGCTCACTTATGCTTGTGAGAATCCACACAAACACATTAATTTGCAGGGCCCTGTCCTTGGCAGACAAGAACACTTCCATGCCTTGGTCATTTTCAACTGATTAAAAATTCGACCAATCAGAGTTGACTTGCTTGATTTGAATTTAAACAAAAGCTTGTCAGTTAACTGTTCCCTGTTGCGTTCTCTACGGCATTGTAGTTATCAATCAAACTTAATTTCCAAACCAATCATCTTTCTCTCTTCTCAAGCAGTGTACTGTAAATTGCTGTTTTCTTTGAGCTTTGATGTCCTTGTTGTCTGTCCCTGACAAAATGTTTCAACAGTGTGTCTCTTTATTCAGAAATTACATAACTTCATTTCTGTGAATGAGAAAAGACAAGAAATGTAAATACTCAACAGTTTCTTTGTCTCTTTACTGTCTCTGGATTTTGTTTTAACCTTCCCTGCTTCTTAGTTCAGCTTTATTTACTACTTGTTCATATTATGGTCCATTGCTGCACTTGCTGCCATGCTAAAATGTGACCTTTTTGAGTATATTTTATAACCTGAAGTATTCTTTTTAATTAGCGAGTGGAGAGATATGCATGTGAGCAAAGAATCTATCGTTTGGAAGGGTAGCCTGGTGCAATTACATGAATAAATTATCTGAAGAACTGAGACTTCGGTTTAAATAACACCAGAAATAGTGGGAAATTATATATTTGTACCTGCAGATTTGTACAGGTAAAAGTAGGAAGAGCAAGTGCAACCGTCAAGATATATATTCTGATAGTCCAGAGTTGGGAGAGTAAGAAATTGCATTTAAATAGTGACTTTCATGGATTGACTCCAGATGTTTCCCTGGGGTGGGGGAATCCAGAACTAGAGGGCATAGTTTAGGGTGAGAGGGGAAAGATATAAAATGGACCTAAGGGGCAACTCTTTCACACTGGTGTGTGTATGGAATGAGCTGCCTGAGGAAGTGGTGGAGGCTGGTACAATTACAACATTTAAAAGGCATCAGGATGGGTATATGAATGGGAAGGGTTTGGAAGGATATGGGCCAAGTGCTGGCAAATGGGACTAGATTAGATTAAAATATCTGAATGGCATGGACGAATTGGACTGAAAGGTCTGTTTTTGTGCTGTACATCTCTGACATTCAGTACTTTTGAAATAGAGTCACTGATATAATGTTACACAGATTGCAGTCAATTAGTTCAAAGTAAATTTCCACAAACAGCAGAGATAAATAAACTTGTAATTTGATTTTGGTAGTGTTTGAGAGACAAATCTTGTCCATGATGCCAGAAGAATTACCTTTTCTTCGCATTGTGCTAAGATCTTTTATGTTCACTGGGAAGTCAGGAAGGACTTCGGTTTAATTTATCACAAAGGATAGCAACTTCAACAAGTCAGAACTCCCTTATTTTTACATAGATTTGTGAGGCTAAGTGAAGTCTCTGCAATGGGGGTTGGACCCACAAATTTTCTCAGAAGGTGAGAATGCACATACAAAGCAGAAAGTTCCATGGAGAGTACAGGAGGACATGCCAGGAGTAGCAGCACCAGGCAAACTAAAAAATGAGTTGTCAACCTGGTGAAGCTACCAACCAGTAAATCGCACCATTTCTTGATATCAGGTGAAGTAACTCAAATTGGTTGAAGATTGGTATCTGAAATACTGAGGACCACTGGAGAAGGCTAATGTGGATCATCCACTTGACATTTCTGGCTGAAGATTGCTGCAAATGCTTCAACCTTATCTTTGCAAATTACAAGTTTGCGTGCCAAACAGCATAAGCAGCAAGTGATAAATTGAGCTAAGTGATCCCACAACCAATGGATTAGATCTAAGCTCTGCAATCCTGTTACATTCAGTCGTGAATGGTGGTGGACAATTAAGCAACTCACTGGAAGAGGAGGCTCCACAAATAGACCCATCTCATTGATGGAAGAGCCGAGCACAGTGCAAAGATAATGTTGAAGCATTTGCAGCAATCTTCAGCCAGAAATGCCATGTGGATGATCCACATTAGCCTTCTCCAGTGGTTCTCAGTATTACAGATACCAATCTTCAACCAATTTGATTTACTTCACTTGATATCAAGAAATGGTGCGATTTACTGGATACTGTAAAGGCTATGGACGCTGACAACATTCTGGCAATAACACAGAAGACTTGTGCTTCAGAACTTGCTGCTCCCTAGCCAAGCTCTTCCAGTACAGTTGCAACATTGGCATCTACCCGACACTGTGGAAAATTTCTGAAGAATGACCTGTACGCAAAAAGCAGGACAAATCTAACCTGGCCATTTATTGCCCCATTAGTCTACTCTCGATCATCAGTAAAATGATGGAAGGTATCATTACCAGTGCTATCAAGCAGCACCTGCTCAGTAGTATCCTGCTCACTGAAACACAGTTTGGGTTTCACCAGAATCACTCAGCTCATGACCTCACTACAGCCTTGGTTCAAACATGGAGAAAAAGCTGAATTCCAGAGGTGGGGTAGAGTAGCAGCCCTTGACATCAGTGCCGCATTTGACCGAGTGTGGCATCAAGGAATCCTAATAAAACTGGAATCGGTGGGTATCAGGGAACAAATTATCTACTGGTTGGAGTCATAGCTGGCACATAGACAGATGGTTGTGGTTTTTGCAGGGCAGTCATCTCAACTGCAGGGTACCTCCAAGGAGTTCACTCAGGGCAGTGTCCTGGGCCCAACCATTTTCAGTTACTTTGTCAATGACCTTCCCTCCATCATAAGGTCAGAAGTGGGATGTTCACTGTTGATTGCACAATGTTCAGCACCATTTGTAAATCCTCACGTTGAAGGAATCCATGTTCAAATGCAATAATATCTGGACAATAAGCAGGCTTGGATTGATAAGTGGCAAGTAGCATTTGCACCACACAAATACCAGGGAATGACCATCTCCAATAATCTAATCACTGCCCTTTGACATTCAATGGTGTTACTATCACTGAATCCCCACTATCAGCATCCTTGGTGTTACCACTGACCAGAAACTCAACTGGACTACCGCATAAACATAGTGGCTACAAAAGCAAGTCAGAGGTAGGAATACTGTGGCAAGTAAGTCACCTCTTGACTCTCCAAAGGCTGTTCACCATCTGAAGGCACAGGTCAGGAGTGTAATAGAATACTACACACTTGCCTGGATGGGTGCAGCTCCAAAAATACTGAAGGAGCTGACACAATCCAGGACAAAGCAGCCCACTTGATTGGCATCACACTCACAAGTATCCATTCTCTGCACCACCAACACTGAGTAATAGCACTGCGTATAATCTACAAGATGCACTGCAGAAATTCACCAACCATCCTTAGACAGCAACTTCCAAAACCATGACCATTTAGAAGGACAAGGGCTGCAGATACTTAGGAAAAACAACTACTTGCAAGCCACTCATCATCCTGACTTGAAATATATCGCTGTTCCTTCACTGTAACTGTGTCAAAATTGTCCCTAATGGCATTGTGGGTCAACTAAAACACATGAATGCAGAGGTTCAAGAAGGCAGCTCACCACCATCTTTTCAAGGGCACCTAGGTACTGGTGATAAATGCTGGTCTAGCGGCAATGGTAATGTCTCATGCGTTGCATAGAGCAATCAGAAATCAAAGTTACTCCAGGTGATTAAATCTGAGGAAAATGAAGGAAACAAATTAATGAAAATTGAAATGTTCAAAAAGAGAAATAAGCATAGTGAGTTTTAAGAAGATTTGTAGCTCAGGTTGAGGTTCTGGCTATAGGTTTGCTTTCTGAGCTGGAAGGTTTATTTTCAGACGTTTCATCATCAGTGAGCCTCTAGTTGAAGCCTAGCATATTGAAACAAGCGTATTGAAACAAGAAAAAGTGAGAAACAAGACAACTACTTTATGTGTAACTGATTGACAAGGAAACTGACTGGGCAAGTATCCAGTTCTCTATCAAAGCATTCTACTTTCAGTGTATTCTTCACAAATAGGCTTGAATGTTCTCTAACATGTGTCTGCCTTGGAATTATTGCACAAAACCTGGATATCGGTATACAGGAAGCATTCCACAGTCATCAATTTGAAGTATATCATATTTTCTATGGTTTTACTTGTTATTTTCTGTTGACTTAGATTATTTGGAAATAACACAAATTTATTGATTCTTCCAGTCATCATAAAATTCCAATTTCTTAACTTTCATTCTTCAACACTTTTCACTTTGACTTTTACTTCTCCCATCTCTCTTCTTTGCCTCCCATCCACCATGTCTTCCACTCTAATTATTGCACTCCATGTTAAAGTCTATTTCTCTTCTTTGCTTGTGTTTGGTTGCCTCATCATAATCATAAAAAATGTAGATTCTGGAATTTGGATTAAAACCAGAAGAGTATTTTCTCAATTGTGTTGAACATTGTTGTATTCTAATTAACTGCTGCGTGAACTTAACAAGAATAAACATGGTTAAATTTATCTTAAAATACAATGCGTTTTTTTTTAAATGCAGCCAATTGCTTTTCATCTTTTTGTTCAATTTTTCGAATGATTGCCTGTAAATATAATTTTTATTATGAAATGATGTATTTTTGCTCAACCTTTCAGTGAAATAATAAAAATGTCTATTTGTGGTATAATATGCTTTCGAACTTTTGATTTTGCATCTGATTTTTATCATGAACACTAATATATATGGAAATCACTAATCGGATGACACTATTTTTATTTTTCCTTAATATCCTGTACTCTAAATATTTTTTCACATTAATCATGTTGTGCAATTAAGTATTGATCCTGCGTTATGTGCTTTATAATTGCTTCTTCTATTCGTTATCATGCAGGTATTTATGGACTGCATGAGTCTGATCTGGATAAGGTTTTTCGATTACCTACGACAACCTTCATTGGAGGAAATGAACCTGCAATCTCATTACGTGAAATCCTAAAACGTTTGGAGGTCAGTACTTGATTATCAATGGAATGCAGTCCAAACCAGAATTAATTTCTATTCACTAGGGCAAAAAAACAATTTGACAAGTTCAATGTGAGCCACTCTATTCTGTAGTCTGGTGGTCACCTGCAAAATTGACCATGTATCACCTTCATTATGGAACCTGAATATACTTGACTGGTGACCTTTCGGTTGACCAAGTGACTTTATTGTCTTGCCTTCCTTGTGCTTTTCTGTGACTGGCAATGCCCAAGACACAAACGAGTAAATTGTTTACCATTTCCAGGTACTTTTGGTGTTGAACTAACCAAATAACTTTAAAAATAAAATGGCTGTATCAGGTGAATCATGGCTAATTCAATTCTGACCTCAAATCCACATTCTCACCTACACCTAAGAGCCTTAAACCCTTTGCTTAACAAAGGTCTATCTGTGCCTCAAAAATGAATCATGTTCTCTGCTTCAACCACCTTTTCTGGAAGGGATTTCCAAAGACTAATGATGTTTAGTGATGGTAATACTATTGAATGTCAAGTGACAATGGGTAGATTCTCTATCACTGGAAATGGTCGCTGCCTGGTACTTGTGTGGCACAAATGTTACCTGCCACTTTTCAGCTCAACACTATTACAATGTATTCATTAAATATTCTAGCCTTGCCACATGCACTCCAAAGCTAATAAGTCCCTATTCTAATGTTTATTAACTGCTTATTATTTACACTAATGTAGATGATTTTTTTTTATTTAATTCACGTTTTTTTCAAGTGAAAA
Source organism: Chiloscyllium plagiosum (assembly GCF_004010195.1). NCBI lineage: Eukaryota > Metazoa > Chordata > Chondrichthyes > Orectolobiformes > Hemiscylliidae > Chiloscyllium > Chiloscyllium plagiosum. The sequence continues at coordinate 17,652,733 of NC_057747.1, read as the reverse complement.
CCTATTAAGATTAAATTTTTTACAACTAATTTTAGATGAAAATGTTTGTTGTATGTGATTTAATTTTCTTATTTCAATCAGAACACTTACTGCAGACACATTGGCTTGGAGTTCATGTTTATAAATGATGTGGAACAATGCCAATGGATCAGACAGAAGTTTGAAACTCCAGGTATCTTAAAATTTACTAACCAGGAGAAAAAAAGGCTATTGGCTCGGCTGGTCCGTTCAACAAGGTACAAGATATTTTAGTATTTAAAGAACATAACGAACATAATCGCTGTGTAACTTAGGCGGCATAGTGGCTGAGTGGTTAGCACTGCTGCCTCACAGCGCCAGGGATCTGAGTTTGATTCTACCCTTGGGTGACTATCTGTGTGGAGTTTGCAGATTGTCTTTGTGTCTGTGTGGGTTTCCTCCCACAGTCTAAGATATACAGATTGGGTGGACCGGCTATACTAAATTCCCCATATTGTCCAGGGATGTGCAGACTAGGTGGATTAGCCATGGGGAATGCAGGGTTACAGAGGTAAGGTGGATACGGGTGGGAAGCTCGTTGGACGGTTGGTGTAGACTCGATGGGCCGAATAGCCTACTTCCATACTGTAAGGATTCTATGTAACTACCTGCTTAAGATAGCTTTAGTTGAAGCCAGTTACGTTTTATTTGCTTTGATTTTTTACATGTATCAGTCTTTATTCAAACTTGCATCAGCAAATCCTTTCTATATAATAGAATCATAAAATCACAGAATCCCTACAGTGAGGAAAGAGGTCTTTCAGCCCCTCAAGTCTGCACTGACCCTCCCAATCAGATCTAACCCTGCCACCCTGTCTCCATAACTTTGTATTTACTATGACAAATCACCTAGCCTGCACATCCCTGGACACTACGGGGCAATTTAGCATGGCGAGTCCACCTAATCTACACATCTTTAGACACACATAATATTTATATCACTCTGTATCTGGGGATATTGAGGTCATCAAGTGGATCTTGTATGCTTTCCTCAAATGGTGTGGTGAGATTCTCACTAGGCAGCAATGTGTTCCCAGTTGACACTTATTGTTGCTTGTTAAAAGTCTCAGTAATAGCTCAACTCACTGCAGATTACAATCTAACCAAACTTCCTGTACAAAGCAGTTATAAGGGAAACTTGACATGGAAACCAGATTGGGTTCATTGTAGGTTCATTTCTGATCTCTGATGATTCTGCACATTACTGATGCATATCAGGCTGCACTGAAAGGTATTGTTACAATGGGATAGCAAGAACATTTTGTGCGCAGGGACGTGTATCCTGCTTGTCTGAATGAGGCTGCATCTCTCAATTCCCCATCTGCTGTCTTAGCAGTTATTCATACTGATTTCTTACCTTGCATGGTCTTGCCTTTTTGCACATTGCCACCTCAGCCCAAGATAACAGCTTCATAATGCTAATATTCCCACTGTGCCATTTAGCACAAAAAACAAAGCCAGGAAGCAGGGTAGACTTTGCTTAGGCAATTCCAGCACAGTAGGTCAAGGACACCTATGATACCAATCCTGGTCATGTTCAGGATGGTCAAAGTCAGGGCTCTGTCCTCATAAGGGATGAAAAGCTGAATGACGGGCAGCACATTACATATCTTGACCTTTTCTGCCCTATTGTGGGCTGTTTTCTTCCTGGAATGAGAGAGATGCTGGTATTGTAGAAGATAAATATAGGTGGAACAGCTATTATTGCTCGTGCAGGTGGTCAGGCTTCCTGGGTGGGCAGCACAGAGGGCAGGGTTAAAGGCATTGTGGGTCAGTGAGGGTGATGGTGAAGATTCTGCAGGCAATAATGTGCATGATAGACCATGTGCCCTGGTGGGAGATAGATCCAGGAGCTGAGAGAGAGTGCCAACATGCTGGCAGAGTGGCGAAAGATATTGATGTTCTTCTTTTTATGCTAGGATTTCTCCAGATAGTTGAGCCTGCTCTTGCCTGGATGGCAATCTTGTACCAGGCTGGCATTGTTTAGATAAGGCCTCCACTGCTGGTCCTAGGGAAGAGGACCACCCCTTTCAGCAGGACCCCAAGAGTATGCCCACAACGTGGGATGCTGACTTGTCCACCTGCCACATCCAGGGCAAATGTGAGGGACTATGCAGGAGTGCTCCAGACTGAGTGCTGATTTGGGTGCACAACTGATGGTTTCTGTGCCAGGGATGCTGGCTAATTCCAAGATCTCTGGTGACTAACACGTTACTCCAAGAATGGCTGGAAATTGGACGTGATACTGACCATGAGACTGAAACGCTAATTAATGTGGGAGTTTGGAAAAATACAGTGAGAAGATTCACTTTGCCAAACTTGACATGACTTGAATTTAGATCAAAAACCAAAAGACTGAGCCTCAAATTTCTCATTTTCTTATTGGGCAATATTCCGATAAGCAGTTTGGTAGTTCAGGATGTGAATTGCTATTTCCTGTACTCAATTTTGATATTGAATTATAATCTTATGATGTTGGTGACTTTGAAGTATAAAAGCTAAATATTTATATCAAAAACAATTGAAGTGTCAATTTTAATTATGCATAAAGTTATTTACATGATGCAAAAAGTAGTATTTAGGTTAGGTAAGTGGGGAACATTTTTTTGTGTGACTTGTAGGGGCAATCTTTAATTCTGCCAAGTGGAAATAGGGAATGAGAGTTATGTCAAAATCAAGTGGCTGACTTTACTATCATTTTAATTCAGTCCTCCTGCTAGGCACCTGACTCGAGGAAGTAAAGACTCATTAATTATTGAAGTAAATGTAATTTTAAAGACATATTGAAAAGAGTGTTCATCATAGATCTTCAATTTGGTAAAATCTGGTGGTAATTACATAGAGTCTATAAAAATATACACTAAGATAGAACAAAGAACTGCAGATTCTGAAAATCTGAAACACAAACAGAAATTGCCAAAAAACCCAGTTCTGATGAAGGGTCACTGGAACTGAAACATTAACTCTGCTTTCTCTCCACAGATGTGGAGATCTGCTGAGTTTCACCAGCAATTTCTGTTTCTGTTACAAACTACAAATACTTCTGGAACCTGGATGAGCAACAATCTGTCAGAATAATGGACATTGCTGTTACATTGGCTCTCCAATCCAGCAACACCCCAATCCTCATTTCCAAATCCTGCCACACATCCCATTCCAGCCCAAGGACCAATCTCCCTGCCAGCCAGTGAGCTTTTCAAGTACAGGATTGCCCATTTGTAGGCATAGAGCTCTTAGGCAACATACTGAAGTCCCATCCTCAAAATGCGCTAGGCATCCTCCTGAAAATATTGGATGACCAGCTCAAACATATTGATCAATCGTTAAAATTACCTCTCTGTGGTTTCAAGGTTTGAAGAATTTCTTGCAAGAAAATGGTCTTCTGAGAAGCGGTTTGGTGTGGAAGGATGTGAGGTATTAATTCCGGCTTTGAAAACCATCATTGATGTATCTATTGCCAAGGAAGTGGACCATGTGATTATGGGAATGCCACACAGGTAAAACAATTGGTTTTAACGTTTTCAAAAAATATGATTTCTCAGCTTATTTTGATTCAATTTGCAGAAAGTCGAAGATGCGTGTTAGCTAACAGGAAAGCTAACAGATTTTACTCCCACCTCACTTGATGCTTATACCAATTGCAATGCTCCATATACTACCCTGGATAAGATGAATAAACTCAGCATAGACTTGGAATTGAACTTACTGGTCTGTACAGCTAACTGCTACCCTTTTTTTTAACAAAGGACATTTTTTTTAACAAAGGGACAATTTTTCCATGGAGAATAGTATAAGTCTAGCAATGAAATAATACCACAGACATTGGACAATTTCTTTTTTTTTGTAGCTCCTCTTGGGACGTTTTAGCATCAGGTTCCTCCAACTCTGCCTCTGATACAGGCAGTGTGTAACACACAATAGCTCAGATTTTGTGCCCAGAGAGTCTGTGAAGAAATTTGTTCGCTTCTTCAGGTGGCAAAACTGTCAAGGCAGTGACGCCCAGGACCAGGAAGATCAGATTTAACCTGGTCCAGAACCTTCTCCCCATGAGTAACTCTGCTAGAGCTGTCCCTGTAGTCGCATGAGGGGTGGTCCTAAAATCAAATAGGCATCTGGACAGTTTGGTATGTAGTGAAGCTATAGGCTGTTTCTTTAAGCCTGCCTTCAAACTTTGGACTGCTCTTTCTGCCAGACCATTGGATGTTAGATGGTATGTAGCTGTTCTAATATGTCGAATACCATTCAACTTTAGGAAATCTGTGACCATCATTTCCAGAAGAATCTTTCTGCTATTGTCTGATATTGTCAGTTTTGACTAAAACTATTACAGATTTTTCAGTGGCAGTACAACTGCTGGCATATCTGACAGTGGGAGGTAGTTCAATGTATTCACATTTCCTACTTAACCTCCCAGATGATGTTCTAACTTGTAAATATATGCACTTAGTATTAGAGCCCATTGCTGAATTCAGCCTGAAGCTATGAGTGGCTGTCTCTTGTCCTCTTTAAGTAAACATACCAGGGGTTTGTGGTACGCTATTATTACAAATTTACATCCATAAAGGAATTGGTGAACTTTCCAGGGTGTGCACTCTCCTGGATACTGGTCTGTGAATTATTTTACTCCAATAAGGTCTAGTCGAACTCTTTTGCTGTCTCAAGTCAGCATATTGGCAGCAATTACAATGGCTTGCAGCCAGATCCTGAAGAAAGATTTAACCGTTTGGCCGAGGCTTGGCTTTGGTTTGGGCTTTTGGTATAATCTGATCTTGAGTCCCTCTGTTCAGGATATGATCTGAGTAAGGCTATTCAATTGCTTGCTCCCCAAGCTCAGTCAAACTAGCAAGAGCATCCATGTCCATTGGAATACCCTGTAACTCATATGCTCCACTTTTTACATTTTCCAATGATAAAGCCAGCTCTAGTGCTTGTTCAAAGTCCAGTTTGGGCTTCAACTAGTTGTCAAATTTGCATTGTTACATAATTAATCCTCAAATGATCTCTCAGCATCCCACTCTCGTCGCCACTGAAACAACTCCACAGAGGCCAGTATCCCATCAAGTCACTCTTTATTTACACGTGGAGAGTTCTTGACACTGATCTAGCTCCTACTCTTATATGTCAGCGAAGACTCACAGATTGCACCAGCCCCAATCAGGTAACTCATTATATGCGGGCCACCTGGCTGACATTGTTACAATGCACCACAAACTATTGTTTCAGGTAAACTTAAGTTATAATAGTTTGACTGAAGGCTCTTATGATGCAGTGGTAGTGTCTCTAGTGTTTAATAACATCTCTGAACAGGTCAGTTAGAAAATATGTATCATAGTTTGACTGATTTAAGGCACAAAATAATCATCTTCTATAGTTTGCTTTGTTCATGTTCAGATATACTGGCCAATATGCAGTAATAGCACTCAGTTCAGAGTCAGTTGAAGAGATCAAATGAAAGCTACACCATTGCATAAAAATGTAAAATTCCTGAACCAAAACTTTTCAATCGTATTTTAATTCTGTAGAAAAGTAATTATCTTGGAATAGTAATTTGTTTGTCAGTTATTTGATTTGAGGGTACAACAGTTTTGCTTACAGAAGTAACTATGGATTGGTTATACTCTTTTATTCAAATTCAATTGTTTTTGCAGATATTTTGTTACAATTTTATTGCTGATGTATGTTTTTGCTTTTTACCTCAGGGAATTTAAAAAAGTTTTAGATACATGTACACATGTGTTATCAAGATAGTTAATAACAATGAGAGTGTGCTGTTCCTTTGTTTTTAAGAACAATTCTGAAGCTTTGGGTTTGCTCTCCTGTCATTACAGTTAAATGTATTGAAATAAAATTGATTTTTATTGTACTGCAAAAACTCAGAGGAAGCCTCACTTTAAAAGTCTGATGCTACGTTTTCTAATACTTATATTTTATTTTATACATATAAAAATTTGGTGACACTTCAAACTGCATTTAAATGAGAAGAAAGGATTTTACAAAAGTGTTCTATTTTTAAAAAGATAAAAATTCTTAAGTGATAGGAAACATTTTGTAGCCTCTTGGTGAATGGCATTTTTCCTCTCCTGTTGCTCAAACTATGCAGCAATACAAGTAAGCTATTTCAATCAGGGAGTGCATGCTAACATTTTGGTTAACGTTGCCACTTCATCTTTTTAATCCCAATTTCCTAGCAGACTCCATATTCCTTATTAACTTCACAAGTTGTGACAATACTGTGGCTTTAAGAGGTATGTTTTGTCTTTTTTTTTAATGAAGAAAGGTTGAGACAGAGATGCCGAGTGTTATGTTCCAAGCCAATAAAGTAAACAGCTTGAAAGACCTTCAATGTATTTTTAAAATTTGGAACAATAGAAGCAGCATGAATGGGTGGAGTCAGGCACCCACAGAACCAGAGTTTAGTTTAGCATTCAGTCGTTACTAGGGTTTTGAAGCTGTCTCCCTGCTACAGCTAAAATGCTTGAATTCTCTTTCTGCTGCCAGAATCACACGTGAGACAGTATATTTTACTGAACTTGTCTTTGTCAAGGATTTGTTTATGGGATGTTACTATATTGGAACAGTTGTTGTTTCGTAGTTAAATAATCCACTTTATTCTGTTAAGTTTCCCAACAGATCTAAAGTTATAACAATTCCTGTTCTTTTGTTTATATTTTAACTGGGGTAAGAATAAAATGTGTTTTGCTCAAAGCTGATCAGTGTGACCAATCAAATTACATCTGGAAAACAACATCTTACACTTGCCTTTCAATGCAATAAAAGTTAGGATCTAGGCTATCTCCTTGATATATTTGCAAGAGGTTTGGTCTGGTCCATAACAAAGTGGATATTCACCTTACTATTACAGGTATTTGTCAGAAAGCTGGTCCTTTTTCTAAAAACTGTTCCTTTTCTCAAGGATAATGTGTCCTTGGTTTTTTTACAGAGGGTTGTAAAACAGCCCAGGCTCCAAATCGGCTGAAGTGGTACAGAGATGAAAAGGATATTGGGAGGCCTTTTTGTGGATATGTAAACAGATGAGACTTTAGGCCAAAGCTTTTATGTTTGAGAAGTAACCTGTGTAATGAAAGGGGAGTGGTCAGTCAGGGAAGCTGAATTCTGGTTTTAAGTCAGTTCAGCAGTGGTGTGTGTGAAGAAAGGCTACTGTAGTCAGTTGAGAATGGAACTTCTCTATCTCCTTCTGCCCTTCTAACTTCGACCTGTAAGCCTCTGTTTCAGTTTTACTGTGTGTTTAAGGGGTTTGTTTATTGGAACTGTTGTGCATTTTTGGAACAGCATAATTAAGTCTAGTTTGGATCGACTGAGTTCTGTGGGTATTCTGTATTCTATTCTTTGTGTTTCATTCCGTATTTTGTGAATACATTTTTGACTCTTTTAGAACCTGGTAATTTTCTGGGTAATTTTCACTGCACACTTACCGAAACAAATAGCAAAGTAACAGTCTGGGCTGCCTGCTAAAGAATATTTTCAGTGGTCTTCTCTAGTCCATAACATATTTAACTTTGTATCTGTGGCTTTCTTGGTATATGTGCCTGAAATTCTTTCAAGCCATTGGCGAAGTCTTTTCTGCACTTGCTTAGAATAAAATTAACCAAATTTCTCATTATGTTTCCACATGCTGTACTTCTGACTGGAGGGAAAAAATCCTTCCCAATGTATCCTGCCAATTTATTTTTATCATTTGAAATGGCATAATCATATTATGTCAACTTCCTTCAACAAGAAAAGTAACCTAATATATGTAGTCTTCCATCATAATTCAATCTCTTACTCCCCCATATCACTATGTTAAATCATAGATGGACTTTCTTTTTTCAAGTCCAGTATATCCTTTCTGTGGAAGTGTGGCTGAAATTGAATATTGTATTCCAGTTTGTACTAAGAACCCCTGCATGCAATTGAAATGTTGCTTAGATTATAAAATCTAGATGATGAGGGCAAATTGCAGAATGATTCTCTTCTATTCAGGGAAAGCTTACATTTTGAATCATCTTGGAAAAGGGTAATCCTTAAGCCACCCGATCTCAGTGACTAGGTATTAAATTTTGTTATATTTCCTCATAATTAATGGCTATTAATTTTGGGATACATTAAAAGACTGATTTAAAAATAAAGCTAAATATTTACTTTCATACTTAATAAATAATTTGAAAACCTTTCCAGAGGCCGGTTGAATGTTTTGGCCAATGTAATCCGGAAGGATTTAGAGCAAATTTTCTGCCAGTTTGATCCAAAGCTGGAAGCTTCAGAGGAGGTAAGCATAAATCTATTTTAGACACATTATAAATCAATGGGTCATGTTTGTAATTTTCAAAGCAATATTTTTATATTTTAATTTTATGATAGCATGGTACTTGCACATACTGTGATATACTGTTGGTCAAAATAAGATAAGAATCTATATTAAAAAGTACATTTTGCTGTTTAAATTTGTAAATTTTCTCATGGTTTTAAAATGCATCTGGGAAGTGTGGGCATAATTGTTTACCACGAAATTAATACATTAAGTAAACAAGTTTTTATTTTAAGTTTCACAATTAATGTTTTATAAAAATTATAAAGTTAATTTATGGTGATAAAATACCCAAGTGCAACTATCCATGTCTAGAATGCTTTCCAAATGTCAGTGAGCACTGGGTAATGGTGTTGTTGGAATGAGCTGTGCAGACAAAATAGTCCCAGAAATCAAGATACCAACAAGCAAAATTATGCATAATAAGGTTGAGGGCACATATGCTTAAATTTTATTTTATAAACACAAATGTGTGACAACAGACTTTCGCACTCAATGTTTTATTTAAATCAGATGGGATATGAATCAAAAAGTGTGATTATTTTCAGATATGCACTCCCTTTGTACATTGACCGTGCCAAATGAAAAACATTTCGTGATTCTTTTCTCAGAGGTTGTGTATTTGTAGAATTCTTTACCATAGAGGGCTGTTGAGGTTGAGTCATTAAACATATTCAAGGCTGAGATAGTCAGATTTTTAATCAGTTTGGGAATCAAGGGTTATGGGCAAAATATAGGAAAGAGGAGTAGAGGAATATCAGGTTAGCCATGATCTCGTTGAATGACAGAGGGAAATCAATGGTCTAAATGGCCTATTTCTGCTCCTATGTCTTATGGTCTTATGATATTCTTGTCGAGTTTAATAGGTTTTCATTAATGAATAAGGAAATGGGCCATGTCAATTAAAGTAGTATTCATTTTTAGATTGGTCACAGGAAAACAATGAAACCTTTACATCCTCCCCCGTTCAAAATAATCTCACAAAATTATTTAGAAACTTGTTTTAAACAGTTTTCCCAAGCATCAGTTTTAATATGGAAACCAACTGCTCTGACAGCATTTAGTATCCAAGAATTTAACACACTGTTCATATCCTAGAATGTGATATATTTGTAGCTCATATTTGATTTAGTCTGACAACTGTTTATTTAGTGATTCTCCTGTCTATATTTCAAAATATGAATAGCTGATGCACTAAATGTCCTCAGTTCTTGAATGATTATTTCGTAGGTTTTGCTTTGAAACTCTAATTTTGTAGCATTTTCCAGCACTTTGTTGCAGTTCAGTAGAGTGTGAATATTTTTCCAAGCCTCCTATTTTCTTCACTGTGATAAAATTGCTACCCAAAAATCAAAAAAAAAATGAAATCTCAGCCTTAACAACAAGCTTTCAAACAAACATCTGAGGAAAAGAAAGGCTCCCTTCAGGTTTCTTTCCATGACATTGGGCAGAATTTTGGCAAAAGGAATGGTGGGTAGGTGAACTTAATCAAGGCAGAAGCAAAAAAAATCAGATTATCGCCATGGAGATGAACTTGGCAAGTAAGCTCTCCCTCTTCAGGTGGCAGGTTGACGATCTTGCCAGTTAGTGGTAAGAGGCATATCTGCATGCTTTTATATCTCATTAGTTCCACAACTTGATTGAATTAACCCTGCTGTCGCAATTAATATCCACTCAATTGAGTAAACACAGCATTTCAGAAACTTAACAGCACAAAGCAGATGCATACCTGGTGAGTTGCACTTCTTCATCCACCTTGGGTTAAGTACTTGGCTGCTTCATCCTTATTGCAAGCCGGTTTTAAACAATGCTTAAAGTCACTCATATGCCATTTCTCCAAATGGAGCTTTTCAAGTGGTCCCAGACATTCCGATTCCCCGGATCATCTCCAAATCCAACTGTCACACAACAAATGGAGCAGTTTATAGTCTACCAGGTGGTGATTCCTTCCTAGTAAATGAATAGGAATGCCTGGGAAGTATGAACGATTGTCAGCTGAGGCGGTCCTATAGAGCTTATTATGCATGTGATGGTGAGGTTCATTCAGTGATAGCAATAAAATGTGTGAAATCCCTATGAGTGTGAGTTTGTAGTGTGAAGATGGTGGAACTTATTCTTGCAGAGTGCAGGAGATTGTTTATCCTGTTCTTGCATTGCGTCCTGCTTCTTAGATTTTTACTTGAGGCACTGGCCCCTGGTAAAATCTAGGTTCTGGCCACCCAGGATTGATGGTAGGACTTTTCTCACCCATCAGTGAGAAAGAGACCACCTTTCTGGCCCTGATGACCTGGAGTAGAATGTTCAGTGAGGAGTCTATGAAGTTGGGAGCCAGTTTCTGGCACCTTGCAGTCATCTCCAGGTTTTGGATGGTGACGAGGGCATGATGGTCAAAGGCCTTCAGGGTGTTATTTTAGCTCTTGACTTTTGCAGTGAGTGAAGGAGTGCCTGGCTGACCTTCAGATATGGTGCCAGAAACTTTGAATCCAGAAGGTGCACATGGTTGGCCAGTTAAGTTGGCATGAAGCGAGCTAAAAAGGAAATGATTCTATGGGCCAATCTCATTTGCCGACTGCCATACTTTAACTTTGAAATGGAAAATTCCAGCCAGTACTTCTTATAAACTAAAAGGTATTCAGTTAATTAATGACAAGTAATCATACACTGGCAATGTCAAACATGGTTAATTTATTGATTTGTCATAAGATTCAGGATATGACCACATGGTCAATTCAAGGTGCTTAAAATGTCAGGCCAATATTTGCTTTGACTTTCTGGCTTCCATTGAATCTTGGATTTGTTTTCTGAATTCATTCTTTTGTTGGGGATAACACGAGTGATTCTAAATGCCAAAATTATTTGCATTTTTCTGAAGTTTATTTAAGAGAAAACAAGGAATTAAGAGTAATTATGCCAATATGAGGAATTACAAGCAAACTCCATAATGTATCATTTAGGGATCAGGAGATGTTAAGTATCATCTGGGGGTTTACCATGAAAGGATCAACCGAACAAATAACAAACACATTACCATGTCACTTATGGCAAATCCATCACACCTTGAAGCAGTGAATCCAGTCGTACAAGGAAAAACCAAAGCAGTGCAGTTCTACCGTGGGGACACCAAAGGCAAAACGGTAAGGGCAAACCAATTCTTGTAAAACCTTATAAACAGTTTATATTTATGCTAACTTTTATTAATTCTAAACTACTTAATCTGTGTTCATTAGGTCATCAGAGCATGTTGAAATAAAAAAGTTGAGTCAAACTGAACCCCTAATATTCAACAACTTGTGTTTGTAAAGAATAGGCCATTTTAAAGAACAAGATTTAATTTTTATGAAGGTGACTAAAGTAGTAGAAATGAAGTAGTAAAATGTTATGCATAACATTTAAGTGGACTTCTGCAAGGCATCTAATGATGTTCCACATAAGGTTCTGTTCTTTGTTGATTATTAAAATATTTTCTTCCCTATGCAGTGTTGTAGTGCAATTCTCATTGAACTAGGGCTGTCAACCAGTGCACTTCAGTCGAAATGAAATGCAGCCGTCAAAATTTAAAATGTGGCCTATTCAATCAGAATAGAGATAGCACGTGAATATTTTGAGCAGTGGGTAGAAACAAAGGCAGCAGCTTTCAGCAAAAATACTGCTGGTCAATTCATAGAAGTCGCCTTTGGTTCTTGACACCACTTTTAACTATTTATTATTTGGATACAAATAAAGTAATCAGGCTTAGCAATTGATGTTTGTTAGGTTTTTCAGATAATTGGTGATGTAAGGTATATTTGAAATCAGAAACAAAACACTGAAAGTGCTGGAAAAACTCAGCAGGTCTGGCAGCATCTGTGGAGAGAAATCAGAATTAACATTTTGGTCCGGTGGCCCTCCTTCAGAACTAACAGTAGCTAGGAAAAGGTTGATATTTAAGCAGAAGACTGGATAGGATCAAGGGTGGGCTGAGAGTAAAAGATAGGTGAATGTAAAGCTCAAAGAGAGAGAGAAAAATAGTTGGACAGACAAAGGACTAGTGAAAGGTCATTTTGGGGAATGAATAGCTGCTTTCAACCAGAAGGATGTGGATGCTTTGGAGAGAGTACAGAAAACATTTACCAGAATGTTGCCTGGTATGGAGCATTTTAGCTATGAAGATAGCTGTGTTAGACTGGGTTTGTTTTCACTGGAACGCAGGAGGTTGAGGGGCAAGTAACAGAAGTTTATAAGATTGTGAATGGCATGGATAGAGTGGAAAATATTAGGCTTTTTTGCCAGGGTGGAGGGGTCAATTACTAGGGACACAGGTTCAAAGTGCAGGGGGTCAAAGTTTAAAAGAGATGTGTGAGGCAAGTTTTCACACAAAGGGTGATGAGTGTCTGGAATGCACTATCAGAGGAGATGATGAAAGCAAACACAATAACAGCATACAAAAGCTTCTGGATGAATACATGAATAGGAAGGGAACAGAGGGATATGGAACCGATAAGTGACGATAGTTTTAGTATGGAAGAACAAAATGTATCAGCGCAGGCTTGCTCGGCCGAAGGGCCTGTTCCTGTCAGGTGTTTTTTTTTGTTCCATTTTTAAGGGGGCTATTAGCTGACAGTGGGTTGTATGTGGTGGCAGTGGGTTGAACTTGATATTATGTTCAGAAGGCCGCAGAGTTCCCAAGCGGATTGCAGAACACCTATGTTCTGAACTTAAAACAGACCCTGCCACGTCAGCTCTCCACCATGTTCCCTGGCCAACGTCTCTGTCTCAGGCTTCCTGCAATGCTCCAGTGAAGCTTGACACAAGCTGGAAGAACAGTAACTTCATTTTCCGCTTGGAAACTTTGCAGCTTTCAGGACTTAATGTCAAGTTCAACAATTTTAGGGCTTGAGGTCATGTCCTTACCCCAACTCCCACACACCAGGCCTTGTCATCACATCCATTGCAACCGCACACAATCCATTGTGAGCTACTAATAGCCCCTATTAGCAGCTATTCATTCCCCCACAACAACCTTTAACTACTTCTTTGCCTGTCCAAGTTTTTATCTCTCTTTGGGCTTAATCACCACCTATTGTTTACACTCCCCTCCCCCATCTCCATCTTCTGCATTAATATCAATCTTTTTCTCACTATAATCAGTTCTGAAGAAATGTCACTTATCCTGAAACATTAACTTTGATTTCTGTCCGTAGCTGCTGCCAGACCTGCTGAGTTTTTCCACCAATTTCTGTTTTTGTTTTTGCTTATTATTGCCAGCATCCACAGTTCTTCCGTCTTTTGTTGAAACTGAACTCAAGAATAGATCGAGTGGATGAGACCTAAGTGGCTCTAGAAAAGGCAAGATAGTATTTTTAGGCTACACCAGCCAAAAGTATAGTTAGAAATAGTTTTTAACCTGAATTGTATGGTTTGGTGTTCAACAAGAATTTTAGGTTTTTATAACTTGGATTGTATGTACCTTAAAAACAATGTATGAGAAGCTACTTTATCAGGTTTGGACTTATTCTTCACCAGGGTTTTATAGTTATAAATAAAAGTATAAGTTTTACTGTGTAAAAGGCTTAAAAAGTGAAATGGGTTAACTCAGAAAAAACATTTTTTTTTAATTTCAAGGTTATGTCCATCCTTCTACATGGTGATGCTGCTTTTGCAGGGCAGGGTATTGTGTATGAGACAATTCATCTCAGTGACCTCCCATCCTATACTACACATGGTACTATCCATGTAGTTGTTAATAATCAGGTAAGAAAACATACATCTGAGCTAACATGAATTTGTCAAATGTATTAGGAAATTGCTAAATTATTTCTGATCAGTGAAATTAATCTGATACAATTGTTAATCTTGGAAATCAAATGCTGTTGCAGATTGGATTTACTACAGATCCTCGCATGGCGCGCTCATCTCCATACCCAACAGATGTTGCACGTGTCGTGAATGCGCCTATCTTTCATGTAAATAGTGATGACCCAGAAGCAGTGATATATGTCTGTAAAGTAGCTGCAGAGTGGAGGAACACATTCAATAAGGATGTTGTAGTTGATCTGGTAATTGTTATATATTACATTGAAGTTACGGACATAATTCCATGTATATTTAGACAAACTATATTGTACAATTTCATCGATCGTTAAATAGATTTAGCTTTTTTTTCCTCATTTTACTGGAATGATATGGTTCAGAATAATTTGTAGACTGATAGCTGTTTACAGTATAGAAGGTGGCTATTCAACCCATGATGCCTGTGCTTGTAAAGAAAAATCTGATTAGTTTAATCTCATTTACCAGCTCTTGATCCGTAGTTCTAAAGGCTATGATAACACAAATTAATATCTAATTCTTAAAGTTTACGAGTTTATGACTCAACCACACTTTAAGGTGTTGAATTCTAGACTCTATACCTCTGGGTAACAAAAATTCTCCTCAACTTTCCTCTTAGCCTTATGCTTCTTACCTTCATTCAATGCTCAAGGTTATTACCCCTCTACTCATGAAAAACGTGCTTTCCTATCCACCTTATCTGTGCCCTTCACTGTCTTATAAATCTCAATCCGTGGCCTCTAAATCTTGGTTGCTTCAAGGAAAGAAGCCCAGCCTATCCAATCTTTCCTCTCACGTTAGATCCTCCACCCAGGTAGCATCCTGTTTTTTTTTTAGATTACTTACAGTGTGGAAACAGGCCCTTCGGCCCAACAAGTCCACACCGACCCGCCAAAGCGTAACCCACCCAGACCCATTCTCCTACATTTACCCCTTCTCCTAACACTACGGGCAATTCAGCATGGCCAATTCACCTAACCTGCACATTTTTTTTGGACTGTGGGAGGAAACCGGAACACCCAGAGGAAACCCACGCAGACACAGGGAGAATATGCAAACTCCACACAGAGAGTCGCCTGAGGCGGGAATTGAACCCAGGTCTCTGGCGCTGTGAGGCAGCAGTGCTAACCACTGTGCCACCGTGCCGCCCACAATGATACTTTATGTTGGTCTTCACAATGGAAAAGGATGATGCAAGTATAGACATCAGGCTGGAAGACTATAAAATATTAAAATAAATTAACATAGGTTAACTAGTGTTTACACAATTCAGCACAATCTTCTTGCTTTTGTATTCTATGTCTTAGCTAAGACCATCTGTAAGAGCCCCTGTGGGACCCCATTCAGATTTCCACATCCCTCTATCATCACCCTCTGCTTCCTGCCTCTTAGTCAATTTTGGATCCACTGTACTATTTTACCTTGAATTCCATGGACACTTAAAAGCCTTATTAAAGTCGATGTAGACCACATTGGATACATTAACCTCATCAATATTCCTGGTTAGCTCCTCAAAAAATTTGATCAAATTTATCAAACACAACCTTCCCTTAAATTCATGCTGCCTATCCCTGATTTACCTAGTAATTTCCCTATCATCAATGTTAGACAGACGGTTTATAATTTTCTGGTGTAGCCCTCCCTTTTTAAATAATGAGACATTGTTAGCAATCCTCCAGTCCTCTGGCATCTCACCTGTGGTCCCTGATATCCCCTTCCTTGCCTTTCTCAACATACGTTGAGATGGACTGATCACCACACCTATGGTAGATAAGGAGCAAAATTCTTAAATTACATCCAGGAGAACTTTTTTAGCTCATACGTAGAAGGGTCAACAAGAAAGGGGAGGTTCTGGGGACCTAACATTCAGAAAGCTTGGATTGATCGCCACATCTATGGTAGGTAAAGAGCAAAATTCTTAAATTGCATCCAGGAGAACCTTTTTTAGCTCATATGTAGGAGGTCCAACAAGACAGGGGATACGTTTTATCTGGGTTGCATATTTAAATACTTGGATGGGTGCTAAATCGCTAGTACCTCTTTTCTATGTTAATTTATTTTAATATTTTATAGTCTTCCAGCCTGATGCCTATACTTGCATCATCCTTTTCCATTGTGAAGACCAACATAAAGTATCATTGTGGACTGGGCTCAAGGCTTCTATGCCTACACACAGATTACCTCAATGGTCTCTAATTGGCTCTACTCTTTCCTCGTCATCCCCTTGCTGTTCATGTATTAAAAAAGTGTTTTTGAGTTTTCCTTTATTCACCAATGCCGTCTCATGCACCATTTTAGTTTTCCTAAATTTCTTTACAAGCTCCCTTGAACATTTTGTACTGCTCCAGGGTCTTTACTGTATTGACCCATTAGTATATGCCATAATTCCTCTTTTTTTCCCTTAGTCCTAAACTTTATGTCCCATGACATTGAGGATTTTCTGGCCTTTGTCTCACATTTTGTCTTTAGAGGAATGTTTTTTGGTCCATACTGACACAATTTCCTTCTATGAATGCCTCCCACTGTTCTAGCACAGTTTTATCTGTGAGCACTCCATCCAGTCTACTTGAGTCAAATTGTATCTTATCTCAGTAAAGTTAGCCATTCACAGGTTTAGAACTTTTATTCACAGCCCATTCTTTTCCATACTATGCTAAATTTGGCTGAGTTGTGGTTACTACTCCAAAATGCTTCTCTTCTGCTTTGCCTTCAACCTACCTGGGCTACTTTCTGAATATTAGGTCCAAATCCTCCCCCCTCTTGTTGGGCCTTCTATATATGAGCGAAAAAAAGGTTCCTGGATGCAATTTAAGACTTTTGCTCCTTAACTACCACAGGTGTGGAGATCAGTCCATAATTTTGGACAAAATGGGGAGAGCTTCAGTGTGCATCTGAAAAGTTCCATTTCACCTCTCAGAATAAGCCATCAGTATCAAAAATAATCAACTTGATCATACAGGATCATTTAAATAGCTCAATAAATGACGTTTTGAGTGTTCATGAAGATTTTTGAATGTTTTGTTGTCACATTTTGACTAAAGCAATTGAAATAGTAGGCTTGATTTTCTTTTTCAATCAAGCTTTTAAAACAAATTCTGACACCATCTGAGGTCCTAATAATTTTGCAAAATAAATAATGCAATACAAGAAAGGTTTTGAGCTTGGATAATTATATCCTCCATCTTAATGTAACTGGTAGGTTTGCTATCGTAAAAGGGGACACAATGAAATGGATGAGCCAATGTTCACTCAGCCACTGATGTACAAGCAGATCCAACAGCAAGCATCTGTTCTGAAGAAATATGCAGATAAATTGATATCTGAAGGAGTTCTGACACTGCAGGAGTATGAGGTTTGCACTGTGTACCAGTAATTAGTTGTGTCTCAAATTTGTAGTCTTAATGAAGGAAAATTGCTTGATTGGGTGGATTTTAATATACTTCCCATGACAAGTTTGATGGTAGCGGGCATTTACTCAATTGAAATGTAATGGTTGGTATCCCCAACATCATTCCACCTCTGCTGCAAATAAAGTTCCGATGGTAAGGCCCATGGCTTACCACTTCTGCCTTGTCACTAATTAAGACCTTTAAGTGGGGGTGAAGTGAGCAAGGGGGAATCTTTCATCCAAGGACACAGTGCCTGGTTAGGGGACACAGCCTCGGGAAGGGGAGGCCCACTGAAAGCTTCCTTCCTGTCCTTAGCTCCTGCCGCTCCTCCTACCCACCCAATACTTCTCATACCTCCATCACTCACTTGCACATGGGTCCCATTCATTAATGAATCTGGCCAAATGTGTGTATAGTACCAGCAGCTTCGCATTGGCACTAACAATCAGTTGAGAGCTCTGTCTGGCCAGCAACTTCCAGTCGGTGGGAAGTCTGGCTCCAGGATCCTTGATCCTAAGGAAGGCCCAGCATGTCTATGTGCCTAATTAGCACTTAAATCAGCAGGTTTCCCAAAAGGAGATGATGCGGGCCTTCTGCCAGTTATCCAGCTTGTGGCAAGACTCCCATTGCCACCATTAAATGCAGCTGACTGTGGGGCTCTTTAACCAGATTGCTATTACAATTCTGTACTTACGACATATAGTTTTGATCCACAGTTGCAATTCAGTATCAATAACCCCCATGTTTTTCATGTATACACTGGCTGATTTGACATTCTCCAGTAATGGTTTGGACATGTACTGCCAGATCTCGTCAGGTAGTGCTTGACTGACTTACTTTTCTCTTCCCCTCCTGTGGGGAGCACCTGGTCTAATTTCAGGTGGCTCCTCTTTGTAAATTGCAGAAATTGTAATGAGAACTTAATTGGAATGAGACTTGCTGTAATCATGACTTTATTAAAGATTGTGAATTAATAATTAAATATAAAATAGTGATTTTTATTCAACTTATATTGTGCATTTTAAAACAATCAACCAAATTCTGCTTTGGTTTTCTGATTGTGATTTTTTCCAGCTATGTTACCTGCAGACATTGTACCTAGTTTGGCATAAACTGATATATACATTTGTTGACTGTGTATGATTCTAGGAGGAAGTAGCAGACTATGACAGAATTTGTGAGGAAGCCTTTACCAGAGCAAAGGATGAGAAAATTCTGGAAATCAAAGAATGGCTAGATTCCCCTTGGCCAGGTGGGCAAAATGTGATAGCCTAATAGGAGTTTAAATGTCTCAGACTCTTGTAAAGTTACACAAAGATGAATTGATGAATTGGTTCTATACAAAGGTATAGAAATAAGCCAGTAGAAACTTATAGCTATTTTTAAAATTTGATTCACAACAGTTTATTTTATTTGTTATGGGGACGTGGGCTTCACTGGCTGGGTCATTATTTATTGCCCATCTCTAATTGCCCCAGAGAATGTGCTGATGAGCTCCTTGAACTGGAAAGAGGGTAGTTTTAAAAATACAATGTAAGTAAAAACAAATTATCAAACTGGTTTCCATTTCAAATATAATATTATTATATTTGAAATATAACCTCAACACTTTGTTAACCTAAGTCTCAAAATAAGCATTGACCTTGTTTTGCTGTTACACTTCTTGATAAATAGTATCAGTATTAAATGATACCTCAAAGTATTTAAAATTAAGTTAATTCTTTTAGTGAAATTTATCATTTTTCCTTGTACCATCAGCTTAATGATTACAAAGACATTATACTTTTATCTTAGGTTTCTTTACTCAAAGTGGAGAGCCAAAGAGTTTGACTTGCGCCCCCACTGGTGTTTCTGGAGAAGTCCTCCAGCATATTGGGAATGGAGCCAGCTCAGTGCCAGTCAAGGATTTTACCATTCATTCAGGTATAAGTGAACAAATCATGGATGTTTGGTGACATTATGTTAAATGCAAATATTTTGTGTCAGAAATATTTCTGGAGATTAACACTATCAGGTATGAGCTGATTTATTTTCTAATTTGGGCTTGAACTTGTTTTTGTTTATCAAAAACTTAACAGTGTTAGCTGCTAGCTGACTAAACTGCCTGTGGAGTGGGAGGTGGACTGAAAAGGAGCAGTGGGTCAAAGCAAACACCATCTGCTGCTCAAAGGAGCACAAATGAGCTGCTTTCCTAATTTGGCATGAATGTTGAATTGCTTTAAATGTGAACTTTCCACAGTCAGCCAGCCAAATACAAGCTTATGTCTAATATTCAAATAAAATACATTTTGAGCAGAGCAGGATTCATATTACCCCATTAGTCGTTTTTATGCATTAGACTACAGCAGTATGTTTTTGGCCATCTGCAGCTTGTGCCCTCCCCCCCCCCCCGCCAATCCATGCTGGGCTTGGTAAAGTGACAAATCTGTCACTGGCTGAAATAGAGGCAGAATTGGATAAAGGTGGTTGCAGGTGTGTTTAATTATTTTAATATAAAAAAAGGAAATATAAAATTTGATTCATGTTGCACCTTTGAAGTGACCTGCCAGCCTGACAGTGTTTCTTGTACACCGATATAATTAGTCTTTTACTACATATTACAAAAGTAGTATTGCAACTTTTAAACTGATGCAATCATTAAATGGATTTTTCAGCAGCTTATAAAAAGATGGAATAGGAGTACAATAAAATGAGGAAGAACAAGAAACCCAACTGTCAGTTTTGTAATAAGTCAAAAAGCTTACAGGTTCAATCTGTGGTCTGTGCAATTATATTTCAGTTAGGATGGTTGTAAGAAACCGTGAAACTAAGCTTCAAATCCTGAGCTTTCATATTGTTACAACACCCTTACTTTCACATTACATAAACTTCAAGCTGAAGCAGGTTGCCTGCCACTCTGAACCCTACCTAGGATGATGACCACAATGCTAGTGTAATTGGGGGCAGTCAGTGACATAACACCATTTTCTGCCATTGGTCATTTATACTTGACAGAGTGATTGAGAATCAGTCCTTTAGCCTTTGCAAATTATTGTTAAAGTCAAATTAGTCTACCAGTAAAATTCACAAACAACTGTTAAGGGCACCAGTGATTGTTTCTCCTTTTCTCTGGAAAGAGAAACAATATTGTAAAAAGGTTGTAAGTGAACACAAATGCAGAACTCCAGAGCTAAATTTTTCCTTTTTTTCAGCTAAAATTTATTTCAGGGATTTTCAGAGAGGACTTCCTACCAGAGTTTGTGGTGAATTTTTGATGCATTCTTCTGCTGCTCCCCTAATTAAGTGTGCATTCGGGCTTGAGAGCACCCTTCTTATGCAATCATGCAGCAGCAAAGATGGAAATGCTTGCCATCACTAGGACCTTGCATTGTTCACACTGCTGGCATCATATTTGGGTAGCACGGTGTCTCAGTTGCTAGCACTGCTGCCTCACAGTGCCAGAGACCCAGATTTGATTCCAGCCTCAGGCACCTGTCTGTGTAGAGTTTGCACATTGTACCTGTGTCTGAGTGGGTTCCCTCCAGGTGCTCTGGTTTCCTCCCACAACCCAAAGATATGCAGGTTAGGTGAATTGGCCATGCTAAATTGCCCATGGTGTTCAGGAATGTGTAGGTTAAGTGCATTAATCATGGGAAATATAGAATAATAGGGTAGGGGAATGGGTTTGGGTGGGGTACTCTTCGGAAGGTGATGTGAACTTGTTGGGCCAAATGGTCTATTTCGACACTAGGGATACTATTCTATATTTAAAACTCACTGGACACCACTTCAGGGAAAATTCTGCTGTTGGCGGAATATGTAACACAAAGGAAGAATTAGAGATGGGGAAGAAATACCTCAAAGTAACCCTCATCCCATGAATGAATTAAAAAACAGCTTTAGCTATTCTTACTTGGAGCTGTATTATCACTGGATCAGAATCCTAACACCCCACACACACACACACACACACACACACGATGGATTGCAACAGATGAGGCAGATCATCACCACCTTTTCCATTTAGAGATAGGCAATAAATTCAGGGCTATCCAGTGACACCCATATTCCATAAATGAAAAGAAAATAAGTTGTGAAGTCTATCTGGAAAAACGTTGCATCTATATTTTCCCTGGCCTGGTAAAATTGAGACAATGACATTCATTTTGTCAAAGCAGGGTTTATCAGTTTAGTCCAACACAGTGAGCTCCATCAAGTTCCATGCAACTAAGAAATTACTGTTCCATTTCACTGTGCACATATTTTTCCAGGTGGAGACATAAACAGTAACACATCCTTACCGATAATGGTTTCAGTAATTATGCTAATCACAGATTTATTTAAAGGAGATAATTATAGCTTGATAGCTGAAGAAATTCTCCAGGGTAATATTTGCTAAAGTCTTTGTTCCATTTCTGTTCAGTATGGAAGTGAAATTTACATGTATTGGAGTGCTTAAAATAAAACAGGTATACCTGTTGAAATATTCTAGGCTACGACACTCATGTTCAAGTGAAATACCCAGACTTTTCTTAAGTTTGAACCATCAAAACTTGGTAACAAGATTGTTGGAACACAGATATCATGCATAGGGTGTCTGATAGGACTTCAAAAGCTGACAAAAAACAGAGCTATTATGCTATTTATTATCGATGTGCCAGATGTGCATGAAGGATTTTATCAATGATGTATAACAGCTAAGGGCTGTTTCTTAATTGTGTTATTTATCTTCATGTCTTTAATCTAGATTCTTAAGCATCATATCATCTTAAAAGAAACCTTAGTAATAATGTTTTTAAACAGCACTTTCTGGTAAATTTTTAAGTATATATGAATTCCAATGGAAACAGTCATGCAGCAATACCTACTAATAATCCCTGGATTCTGAAGGATTCACTGTATGTTTTGCACACAACACAATGATTGGCAGATGTTCCTGGGGAAAATATGCCTGATAACCATCTATGTGCCTATTATATAGCTATTAAATTAAATTCTTTGCTACATATTCTAAAAATGTTTGTGGGAAATGGTTTTCTGTCATTACTTATATTTCACTGCAGACAAACACTTCCGTGCATCCTCAGTGGACTTTGATTTCTGTTTGTTAATTCGTAACCTAATTCAAGCCCATAATGGCTCAATGGGTAATTTCACTGGCTGTTATGAATGGAACCAGCCAGACTGAAAGAAATTAGATACTACTGAATGACTAGTTTCAGTTAATTGGTGTTGTGGGGAAAGAATATTGTAGTCGATCTTTGTGTCTTCTGACAAGAAAGGAGAAAATCAGGTACGGATTTTGCTGTTATCTGCCCCACTTTGCCTTGCTGGAGTTCATGTGTTTAGAGTACTCTATATCTTGAATTACCTTTTAATGCAGGCACAAAGTCAAATAGCTTGTCATGATTGCCAGCAGTGATCAATCAAGAGAGTGGACATATTGCTGTATATCATTGTGCTATGTCAATCTCACACCTGCACTGTGTGCCAGCCCTGGTCCGAGTGGTGTTATTGCTAGATAAGTAATCCAGGGACTCGGTTATATTCCAGGGATGCAGGTTTGATTCCTGCCATGGCAGAAGGTGGAATTTGAATTCAATAAAAAATTTGGAATTAAGAGTCTAATGCTGATCAAAAGACTATTGCCAATGGTTGGAAAACCCCACTGGTTCACTAACATCCTTTAGGAAACAGCCATCCTTACCAGGAAGCTGTGGAGGACAGAACATCTGACCTGATCAGTTACATCCTGGAAACAACAGCTTGATGTTCAGTGGTGTCGTCATGATCTTGAGGCAGATTGGAAGGAGAGAGAGTTGATGTTCAGCTTCTGCAAGATGGAATTTACCATACCAGACAACAACTGCATCACCATTGTTAAAACATTTGATAACAAAGAGAACGTTTGATAACAAAGAGAACAAAGTGCAACAAGTCGGAGGGAGAGAAGTTAGAATGGATAAGGGAAACAGAGAAATGAGGGTGGCTGATGTCACATCAACAGTTTTTTAATGAAGAGATCAAGCAGTTAAGAGGCCAGAAGAGGGCTTCAGGTGGGAAGACTGTGGAAATGGGCGAAAGAGTCTGTGGAGCACAGAGATGACTCCTGTCCAAAGAATTAAGCAGAAGGGCAAAGATGACAGAAGAAGAGTTTAGTTTCATACAATGATTTAAATTCATTGAGATAGGGGTGGAGAGGGATAAAACTGAGTCCTTTGCTGAGCATTAATTATAAGCTGCTTTGAAATTCTGAGAGTTGCCAAAAGCACTGTCTAAATGCATGCCTGTCTGTCTTTCTTTCAAATATTTTGCAAAGTCTTCTATCAAACACAGTATTCTATCTTGTAAATGAGTGCGCTGGGAACCGTCTTCTTGACCATACATCTGCAGAAGTTAACATTTCAGCCAAAATCACTCAAAATCTCTTAATTGGATTCTCGCCACTCTGGGATCCTTAAGGATATTGATATGTAGGACTTTGCTTTCCATCTGTTCATGAATACTAAGTAATTTCACTTGTTATTCAGGAAAAAAAGGATTTGTACTAAATTGGATCATACCACATCCTTTAGAGATTGAATCTATTTCTTATACTATTCAAACAATAAAATAGAATTGTAACGTACAGAGTAGGTACAGCTTGCATTTATCTGGGACTTTTTATGTTTATCGTCAGGCCATCCAGTTCATTGCAGACAGGATTGCTCGGTAGGGAACTGTGACGGCCAGTGTATGCTGTATACGAATGACCCACAAAGCGAAAAAGAATGGTCAGATCATGTGCTTTTGGTGGTTGTGCCTGAGAGGAGAATGTTGTGCATGGTATTGGTATTATATTCTGCTGTTTGAATAAAGCCTTGAGACATTTTACATCTCCCTCCACAGAAGTAGTTTTACTGACAATACACTGCTTTCTCAGTACTGATCTCATGTATTAGCCTATGTATGTTATGCCCACAAATTCTTCACTGCAACGTGAACAAATAACTTATCTTGGAGGCTAGTGTCTCAGGCAAGATGTCGCCAACTAAAAGATGAACAATAATACTCTCAGAATAAAATGTTAAAAATATATTTAATGGGAGGGAACAATTTGAATCTTTTTCCAGATTGAAAGGTTTGATTTATACCATTTAAAAAAAAGGATAATTAGTCTTTTAATCACTGATATTTACATCTTGTTTCAATTTCTTTTACCATTTTTTGTTATTTACCTGAACAACCATTGATAACTTTTCCAGGTTTGTCTCGTATCCTGAGGGGGCGAGCGGAGATGGTCAAGAATCAAATGGTTGATTGGGCATTGGCAGAGTATATGGCGTTTGGTTCTTTGCTGAAAGAAGGAATACACGTAAGGCTAAGTGGACAAGATGTTGAGCGAGGCACCTTCAGGTAAATTGAAGTATTAAAATTAGTGCGCAACCCAAACTTCCACATCACATTGTGTCAAATTTGTAATGTGAAATCTATGGAAAGCTGAGTTATTTTTGTCAGTTTACACTTTTTGATTTTGAGATAATAGAGTCAAATATAGCCTGCTTTGTTTGCATTCAATTATTCCAAAACCTGTTGCTGTTGAATTTATAATTTACACTTTCTTAAAGGTTAATGTAATTTATTTTTCTTGAGTAAATAGAAGACTGACAGATAGTTAACATAATTTTACATTTAAAAACAGCGATAGAACATAAGCCATTATAGATTGTAACGTAACATTGATAGTGGGAAGATAATACAGAAGAGAATATAAGAACGTAAAAGAAAAATGTAACAAGAATATTCAGTAAGAATTTCAAAAGGTAGAAAATTGCTTGACCAATCTTACTGATTTGTTTGATAAGATAACAGACAGAGTAGACAATGGTAATTCAGTCAATCTAATTTCATCTGGATTTCCAAAGAGCCTTCGATAAGGGACCCTATTAAAGAAAATGTAGATTCAGGTCCAAGCACCAGAATGGATTCGTATAATAGAACAAAAACAGAAAATGCTGGTGAAACTCTGCAGTACTGGCAGCAACTTTGGAGAGAAAAACAGATTTAATGTTTCAAGTCCAGTTATTGCTAGTTGGTTTCAGGAACAAAAACGGCGAGTGGGAGTAAAGGTTAGCAGATTTGAGTGGTAGCAGTTGAGAAATGGTGCTCCACAGAGTCAGCAATAGGATCATAGTTATTCACAATTTGTTCACAATTTGCATTAACAACTGGGACCTTGAATCTGAACACCCAATTTCCAAACTTATGGATTATATCAAATTGAAGGAGTGGAGGATTGCAACAAATCAGATTAGAGTTGGCAAATAGTTGACAAATGAAACTCAGTGCAGATAGATGTGAGTTTGTAATTTTTAGTCAGAAAGCAGGAATGTCACTTAAAACTAGGTGGATGTGAGACTGGATGGGATGGGGGAGCAAAGAGAACTTGAAGTACCAATACCTTAATAACTATAAATTTTGCCACAGATTAGCAAGACCATATAAAAAGAAAACAAACAAACACTGGTATTTATTTCTAAAGGGACAGAATTGAAAATATCTTAATTCATGCTTTGTTACTTTTGCAGCCATCGTCATCATGTATTACATGATCAAGATGTAGATAAAAAAACTTGCGTCCCCATGAACCATTTGTGGCCAGACCAAGCTCCTTACACTGTTTGCAACAGCTCACTTTCTGAGTTTGGTGTGTTAGGTATGTGAAATCCTTTCTCTTTGATTCGAGTGAGTGCTGCACCAGAACTGGTGTCGAGGTAACAAGAACTAGATTATTAAGGATTCAAAGATTTCAGTTAAGTGGTTATTTACCTATCTAAAAGAGGGAGTGCAGCGAAGATTGACTGGCCTAATACCAGGAATATTTTATAAGGAGAAATTAGTTTAACTAGGCCTCTATTCGTTCAAGTTTAGAAGAATGAGAGGAAGTCTAACTGAACTATTTCCCCTGATTGCAGAGACTAGAAGCAGGAGTCACAGTCTCAGGATAGACTAAGTCAACCACTTAGGACTGAAATGAGAACACATTTATTTAGTTAGAAAGTGGTCAACCTGTGGAATTTCATACCAAAGTGGACTCCGGATACTTGATAACTTTTTAATATATTAAAAATATGAGGGATGGGGATTCAAGCTGGCAGCGATCTAACAGGTCTGCCTTGCTGAGCTCTGCACCATAACTCAGGCGAGGTGGTGCTTTTACCCTCCATATCTCAGCTGTTTTGGAAAAAAACTGTAGGTTTAAGCTACTAGAATTGTTATATATCCTTTTTAGCAATTAGGGAAGATGACTAAAGGCAAAAGGCCACGTGGATCGCAACAAGCAGGGCATTCCTCTGCAGCAATGGATGCACCCACAGCTGCAGCGTCAACCACCGTGGAACCCCCGCTGGATTTACCTGCACAGCAAGGTCTGGCTTCAGAGTTCGTGAAACTTTGGGAAAAGATCGAGGCAGTGATGGAAGAGACTCGTGCTGGGCTGGAACGATCTCGGCCATGCTACAGAAGAATGAGTGGGAGATGCAGAGTCTCAGACAGTGCATAAAGGAGGTCAAGTAGCAGACCATGGCATCAGAAACCATGGCCAAATCCTTGGCAGGACGGATCCAGACCTGAAAGAAGCAGGTACGGGCCTGAGAGAAGCAGCTCGACGATTTCGAAAATCAAGGTTGAAGAAAGAACATCCGTAGTATTGGGCTGCCGGAACAAGAAGAAGGTGATCAGCCAGTCAGTTTTTTTGAACAGTGGCTGCCACACTTTTGCTTCTCCCCACCCCCCCCCCCGCCAGTCCATCACATTTAATCAGAGAGGGCATTGGGACTCTTACTTGTGACTCCAAAAAGATTAAAATGGCATTTTGGAAATTTTATTCCGAGCTGCATTGGTCGGAAGGCTTGAGGACATGGTTGTTAAGATGGAGTCCTTTTTTTAAGAACTTAGACTCTTCCGGCTGTGACTTCAAAACAGAATATGGCATTGAGATAGATGATCAGTCATGAACATATTGAGTGATGGAGAAAACACAAAGGGCAAATCGGCCTACTCCTGCTCCGAGTTTCCAATATTCGCTCCTCCAATTACAAATTTCTATTTACTCAGTCATGTTTTAATCCAATGTTGTATAGTTGGATGACTTTCCAATTAATAGTTTTTTCTCTGTCACCCTTCTGGAAGACAAATTGTATCAATAGCTAGCATTGGCAGTTGACTTATTCCAGGTTCTCTGAATATCTTTATTAGTTTACCTCCTTGATTCAAAGAAAAGGAAATAACTCTCCCTTTAAGATAAAACATTCAGATTTGATTCTTTTTATTAATAGGTAAGGAAGGAATTTCTTGATTGTCCTACATAATCTCTCCGTTCTTGGTGAATTCTAAGAAAACATTCCTTTTGTATGACAGCCAAGTTTTCATTACCTGTCACTAAATGCATTGCCAGTACATGCTTTACAGTAGACTCTAACATTTTCCTAAAAACAGATGTTAAGGCAACTGACCTGTAGTTACTTGCTTTTTCTTTTTTCTTTTCAACATGTTTTAATTTGCATTGTCAATTTTCCAGTTCCCCCAGGGTTGGAAATGAATTCAAGAATTCTTGGATTACTACCACCCCATCCACAACCCCTTTTGCAAAAGACTTGTGTTCCCTATAAACCATTTGTGGCCAGATCAAGCTCTTTACACTGTTTGCAACAGTTCACTTTCTGAGTTCGGTGTCTTAGGTATGTGACATGAAGTCAAAATCATTTTTCTTTGAGTTTAATTACCTAGGACAAACCCATCTGGATCAGGGAATTTATCTGCTTTTAGCTCCATTTCTCAAGTGATAGCTGTCATATTTATTTCCTTCCCACCTTTGCCTTTTGATTATTGAGTTAACCCTTGGGCTCCACTCCACCCTCAGGATTTACTTCCTTAGCCGTCAACTTTTCCATTGAATGTACAAGGCA
Source organism: Chiloscyllium plagiosum (assembly GCF_004010195.1). Classification (NCBI taxonomy): domain Eukaryota; kingdom Metazoa; phylum Chordata; class Chondrichthyes; order Orectolobiformes; family Hemiscylliidae; genus Chiloscyllium; species Chiloscyllium plagiosum. The sequence goes on along the minus strand of NC_057747.1, from coordinate 17,624,285 downwards.
TTTCATATACTGGTCCATTTCGTTATTTGGACATTCTGAACACTTGTAACTGCTGTTTAACCTGCTGTGTGTTTCCAGTTTTAATGTTTCATTTTGCATTTTGCCATGTTTATTTTGCATTTACAGTATTCCATTCTTTTGAGAAATTTGTTATTATTTCTATGAAATGTAGGCTCCTTTTTACTGCTTGCAGCTGCATTTTCCTGTGAGGATTTCTGCATTTGGCCTAATTTTCAATTTAGTTTTCAATGAATTGATCAGCGTTTGTGTTAAACAACAGGCCACATTTCTGTTTTAAATAAAACTTCTGGTATGTGAATAGACTCCCAATAAGTGATTAATGGAGGTTGTAAAATATGGATAATTCCCAATTGGTCTAACAATGTACTGCCGTTTAATGCCATGAATGCTGTAAAGTAACCCATTGATTCAGTATTACAAGAGCATTTGAGGATTTCCCTAAAGTTCTGTTGTTTGGGTGACAGTCAAATAAATAGGTACAAGGAAGATTCATTAAAACAGCCTTACAAATAGCTGGGCTGCCAGATGTTGCCAGATTATACTGGCACCGTTTCAAAACTTGGATGCTTTCTATCAAGTTAATGCCGAGTATAAAATGAGTACCTAGGGCTGTAAGTGCTGCAACGGGAAAACTTTCTGACTAAATGATATGAAGCTAAATATGGAGTTGAAATAAAATTTCACCTATAACAGAATTCAAAAATTGGTTCAAATTCTAAATATTCAGTGATCAAGTAATATATAATTTAAGGAGAGATTGCTTTTTTTTACAAACATGAGCATATGCTCATAAGTTTGGAATGATATTTAGTAATTACACTCACTGCCATCCAAATACGCATGATTGACTTTTCAGTTTATTAGTTTACATAAAAATGTGTTTAATTTTAGATTATTTGACAGGTGTCAGGATGAAAGCTACTTTGCTTATTTTTCAATAAATGGCTAGTAGGTGGGACTGTAATTGCTTGTTTCCGCATTCAACCTGATAGCATTTTCTCTGATAGCTTTTCTTCTAAACCCCTTTGTTAACTTCAGAGTATCCCAAAGACTTAGTGTTCTTCTCTGTCTCTATGTGCTGCCCCAAGGCCATAGCATTCACAGTCATGGCATCTTCTACAGGTATATCAATGATACCCAGTTGTATCTCTCCATTGCCTCTCTCACAATCAATGATGTAAGATTGCATGTCCCACATTCAGTCTTGCAGAAACTGAAGCTTTTCAAGTTTAATATTGGTAGGAGAGAAAGCATTGTTCTCAAACTGCCTTGCCACTAATTTCAAACCTTTCCTGAGAAAATGCCATGGGTTAAACCAGACTTTTCATAATGTCAATATTCTTTGCAATGCTGAACAGAGCTTCTAACCTTCTCAACCACATTATTCCACCTATTTTTCACCCTTATAGATTGCCTTTTCTGATTCTCCCTCAGCTGTCTGTTGCTGAAATGCTTATCCATGCTCTTGTTAGTTTCCGTGCTGGATAATTTCAATATTCTTCTAACCCGGTTTTCAACCCACATTTCCTTAAACTTCAGCTCATGCAAAATCTGCTGCCAATTTTCAATACCATATTACATCCCATTGCCTCTGTCCTTGCTGACTGACTGTGCCTCAACAGCTCCAGTTTCAACTCATTGTCCTTTGTCATTTCTCCTCTTTCCGTTTCTTTCCTTCTTCCGCAAGCTCCAGACTTAGCATCATCCTCCCACACATCATGCCTACCTCATGCTATTCCATTCCATTCCAATTTCATCCAACCAGCGCTGGCCTCTTATAGATTGTGTCTTCTGCACCCATCCTGCACTTGATTCTGCCATTGACTGCTGTGTCTTCAGCCACCAGGACCACTATGCTCTGAAATTTCCTCTCTAAACCTGTACCCCTCTCCTCTTTTAATACCTTCTTGAAAACATTATTTTTCTTTAATCAGTTATCTGATTCTCCCTTTGATTGTTTGGATCAGTGCTCATTTTGTCTGTATGTTGTTTTGAGACCCTTTTGTGATGTTTTTTAATGATAAAGCCACTACAAGTTGTTGTCACTGTTGCATCAGTTTGAAATGTTACTTTCTTTCAGAACACAAGAAATGTTTTCAGTTTCAAAGTTTCTTCACAATATGAAAATTAGCATATATATATAGTTAATTTTGCAAATAAAATAATTAGTGTTCGTGTAATGGTTAATAAACCATGAGATAAGTCACATATTAAAATGAATTACTGTATGACCATATTTACCTGTGTTCTCACTGTTGATGCAAATATGTACTTTTTTTTTCTTGGGATATGAGCATTGCAAGCTAGGTCTGAAATTTTGCTCATTTGCAATGTCTTGAGAAGGTGGTAGTGAGCTTCCTTCTTGAACCACTGCAGACCAAATAATGGAAGAACACCCATGCTATTATAAAGAGAATTCCAGGATTCCCTTGGATAAAAAAAGATTGACATTTATGTAGCATCTTTCACAAACCCAGGATTGCCCCAAAATATTTTGCTGTCAATGAAATACTGATTAAGTGTGTAGTCACTGTTGTAGTGTAGACAATGGGGATGTAGGGGAGGTAGAGGCATAGTGGTGAAGTCACTGGATGAATAATCCAGAAATCCAGGCAAACACTTTTGGAATATAGGTCTTAAATCTCACCAGAGCATATGATGAAATTTATATTCAATAAAAATCTCAAATTAAAAGCTGACCTAATGATTGTTGTAAAAATGCATCTGGGTCCCAAATGTCTTTTAGGAAAGGAACTCTGCCATCCTTTCCTGGTCTGGCCTGGATGTGACTCTGCACCCCAATATGGTTGACTCTCAAATGCCCTCTGGCATCCAGAGATGAGCAATTAATAGCCAATGATGCGCATATCCCATGAACAAATAAAATAGAAGTACCTCTACACATAATGCTCTGAAACAGTTTTCCCCAAACCTTTTCTCATCACAATCCAATACTGGTGGTTGAAAGATGCCAAGACTCTTTGAGAGCAGGGCAGAGGGTGGGGGAGTGTTCTAGGAGAGTGGCATGAGGGTAAAGCTGTTCGATCCATGGGGTATTTAGATAAAAATAACCAACACTGCTGTACACTTTCTTAAGGAGAAGATTCAGACAGACAGATCGGGCAGTTAGGCCACACCCACTATTTAAAAACGTATTTACTGAGAAGTCTAAGAAAAGGAACTTCTGCAAGTTGTAATTAATTTTGTTCCTAAAGATGTAGAGGAAACTGTAGTTTTCAGCAGGTCTCTAACCTATGGATCAGGCTAGAAACAGTTTGTCTGCTTTTATTAATTGAATAGTACTTCCTTAGCTTTGTCACATTATTAGGCTCACTAATTGCACCAAACACTCTGATATAATCAGCATTTACATTTAACCCAAAAAAAATTCAAAGTAAGGGATAAAGCTGAAGAATTGTCACATTTCCAGCAACTAGTAGTTTTAAGAAGTGTATGGTTAAAGACATCAAAATTTGCTTGATTTGGGGCTATGTTCTGTTGAACTATTTAATATGAAACCAAATACAAAGCTTTTGTATATTTGATGTGGAACGGAACTTTTGTCATTGATGCAAATGTAACAAAATGGAAAAACATTGTTCCCATATCTAAGAAATCAACAAATACATTATGCTTTTTTGGTCAAGGAGGATGATTTATGGAAATATGCATTGTTTTAATTAAATTCCATATTTGAATTAAAATGCTTGTTTCATATTGTGTGAATTCAGTAATAAAGACTATTAAATTCAATGATCTTCACATATTTTACTGTAGTCAAAAAACTGAAAATGTAATGTCATGTGGTTATTTTTATTTTAAGTTATTTGGACCTGTCTTCTGATCCTAGGCTTTGAACTTGGATTCGCAATGGCTAACCCTAATGCTTTGGTGTGTTGGGAGGCTCAATTTGGTGATTTTAACAACACTGCACAATGCATTCTGGATCAGTTCATAAGCTCAGGCCAAACAAAGTGGGTTAGACACAATGGAATTGTGCTGCTTCTGCCTCACGGAATGGAAGGGATGGTAAGATTGGTTTTATGTAAATCTACACATAGGTTTCATTGTTGAGATACCAAAAGCTAGTGATTTCTTGCTGTTTTTCTTGACTAGACCTTCCCCTCATAATAAAAATCCTTGAGGATTTACTTACTTTTAATCAACCTGTTAAGACAGACTTGTTATGTTACACCACAGGGCCCCTTTAACAGTGATCAGCATTTCCTGCTGCTGCACTGTACAGTTATTTTCATCAATCTGTTTGGAATATTATGACACACATCCAAAAAAATTGACTTGAACCTGAGCCTCCTGACTCAGATGTAGGGACATTACCATTGAAGTTACCCAGCATATTTTCTAAGAAGTCCAAGGAAAGGAATTTTAAGTTGTAATTGATTTCTGCAATTGAAGAAACCACCATTCCATGACTAGGAATTGAATTCAGGCTGCGCAATGGAAGTGCCATAAGTATAACCACTAGATCACCCAGGATAACTTGCCTGCAGCAGTATTTTTTAATCAACCTGTTCAGATGTGTTATGACGCACATCTGGAGCTGATGGGATTAAAACCTGGGCCTTCCATCTCAGAGGTTAGGACACTACCACCAGGAGATAGTAAGAACTGCAGATGCTGGATAAATCAGAGTTGATAAAGTATGGCGCTGGAAAAGCACAGCAGGTCAAGCAGCATCTGAGGAGCAAGAGAGTTGATGGTTCGGCATTAAGCCTTCATCAGGACTGGACTGATGAAGGGTTAAACCTGAAACGTTGACTCTCTTGCTCCTCAGATGCTGCCTAACCTGCTGTGCTTTTTCGAGTGCCTCACTTTAACAACTCACACTACCACTGTACTACAAGAGCCCTGATGAGGATTTATTAGTAGCTACTAATCTCCATAATTTAGTCACTAATTAACCTCCAGATGAGCCAGTTTAGATCACCACACTATATGAAGGATCTGAGCAGTGACCCTAAAGGAATAGACCAAGTTAAACATAGCTTCATCTTGATAGTGTTATAATTGACATATAAAATTTGTTATGTTTTAAGACTGTAGCTTTAATTGAGTGTAAAATTAAGAGATTCAGATGACCTTGCTGAAGTCTGCCTGACAACAGACATGGGTGATAAAGCCTTTCATTATCCAAGGAAGCCCAGCATGTTTTGCTGGGAAAGCAGGTGTATGGTGTTGACACTTGGAGACAGTGGCAACAGCCATATGTGGAGATTATCAATGAATGCAAACCTTAAGAATGCATAATAATAACTTTAAATGCAGATGAAAGTTATCAACTAGAAGTTAGAATTGCTTGTCTATAAAGTTGTTAGTCTCAGATTGTGACAGTAACTATTACAAGCATTTTTAAACCCCAGATTCCATACCCAGAGCAACAGAACATGAAACAAGTTTTTAAAAAAATGCAAGCGTGCCTTTTTAAAAATGTATTATTTTATAGAGTGTGAGTATGAATTGTGCGCCAGGCAAGTAGACTGCTCTGTCCTGGATGGTGTAGAACTTCTTGAGTATGGTTGAAAGTGCATATGTTCTATTTCATTATACTCTTCACTTGTGCCCTATGGATGGTGGAAGCTGAGTTACTCACCACATAATTCCCTTAGTCTTTATCGTACAGTATTTTTAGCCTCGGCGTGTCCTCTGGCCTTAAGAATACATTTGCACATTTCTGTTGCTAAACATCTCTCATGCCTAAAAAAACGTTTTTCTTATCCTTGCATCCCCCTTACATTCCTCTATCATTCACTGGAAAATGTTTGCCTGATAGCGGAGATTTTTCCAACCTTTATCCCTCTCTAATACACCTTTACTTGAGCTTCATTTTAAGTATTTTTCCAATTAGTATTCCTCTGAGTTGCTACCCTCATCATTCTAAGTTTCAAATGTGATCCTGAAACATCTCTCTTCTCCATACAGTACCCAAAATATTGAAAATAAGACTGATTGTAAAGTTTTGTGCTTAAACTTACACTCCCCCACCCAGACCCTGATGACATTGTCATGTCTCTTCCCTCCTATGACATTATTTTAGTATTCATTACACATAACTTTTTTTTTAGAATAGTGGTACTGCCCTGCCAATTGGGTCTTCATCCCTGCTTATCTGCAAATTGAACACATTTCAATACAGATGCATGCTGTTTAGCCTAATTGTTCTGGTTATTTCCACAAATGTTCTGCATTTGACACAAAATTAAAAACTCGACTTTTTAGCTGAAATAAAATATCAACAATGATCAACAATACTTGAACTGCATATGTGGTTCAGTGACTAAGTTATCAAGAATTGTACTAACATAGGGATGCAGGCAAAGCAAGGACTGCTTATATTTAGCTCTAATTGTGTTTTTTTCGAAAGGACTAGCGCATTGTCAGAGATTTTATTTCGAAGCGGTTCAAACCCACTTTTCAAAATCCTGTCAATCTACTGTTAATGTGACCACATTTACAGTTTTATTTCCTCTAATTTACTAAGCTGATTTGTGCTCCTGACTTATGCAGAGGTAATTAATACCAAGGCTTCATCCATTTTGTAACTGGAGCCTTGAAATTAATATCACAAATATCAGAAGCTGAATTGAAATTGTAATGATATGAGGCTTATCTTTGATTCAGCTAGATACCAGTTTAAAATAACAGCATTAATTACAGTATTGCAAAGCTAATGTGGAATGAGTCATTGCAAATGTAATTTAAAAACCGTTGTATTGAGCATGTTACATTAATATTGTGACTTAATTAGTGCTTTTAAGCTATGCAGTTGGAAATATTTCATGTAGTCTGTTTTCATTCTTAATCAAACTTTTAGCATTTAGTTAAGTAATAACCTAATGGGAAATCTATCAATTCTACTAGATTAATTGAATCGTTTCAGGTTCCACTGTCTATATGCTTGACTCAGCAATTAATGCTTCAACCTAAGTACCAGTTTATAATGTCTTGTATGCCTGTTTCACTGGTACAGATGGACATTAAACAACTCTGTGCTATATTTGAAGAAGCAGCGAGTTCCACTGATATTTTCACAATTAGGTCCATCAGAAAATTAACAGCTCAGTGAAATCAATTTTGGTTGTCATATTACGTTATGCACATTGATTTATACAATATTCCTTCATAAATAGTAATTCTTTAAAATTGATGGGATATGAGAGTCATTGGCTTGAGAGTCACTGGCTAAGGCAGCATTTATTGTTCTTCCCTAATTGGCTTTGAGAAGGTGGAGGTGAGTCACCTTCTTGAACTACTGCTTCCCGCACTCGGGTGTAGGTGCAATAAAGTGCTCTTAAAGCCAAGGTCCACAATTTTGAGCCTGCAACAATGAAAAAGCTGCATCATACTTTCAAGTCAGAATGATGAGAGGTTGGGGGTGCCTGTAGCTGCTAGTTCATCTGCTAGTTATATAAATAGTAGATCCACATTGGAAAGAATCTTAGCAGGTTTCTGCAGTGCATCTTGTAAATGATTCATGATGCTGCCTTTGTTTTCCACTGATGGAAGGAGTAACTCTTTATGGTGGTGGATAGGAGACTGATCAAATAGGCTGCTTTATCTTGTCCTCAACTTTTCAGTGTATAATCTGTGTGTGTTTGACTAAGTTATGATATAAATTATTTTCTTTAAGTGGTGTTTTTGTCTATTTTGTCACCTGTAGTAGTTTATATTCGGGTTCTCTGTCGTGGTCCCAAGGTTCACTTTTGTCACAGTGCTCCCTGCTGGTGAATCCCGGATTTCTGAGATCTTTTATCTTAAAAAAAAACAGGGTATAGGGGTTAAATGCTTCAACAAAATCTTGAAGTTCTGATAATATGTAAATTAAAAGGCTCTTATCTGCTGGTCATACGTCTTGGAAAATTGTGATCTGATGTCCAAGGTTATTATATCAGTTGAGATCTGTTAAGATTATCCTGAGAATTTACTCCACTGTAATATTCACAATGTCTGTTACCTATCCATATAAACAAATTATCTGATCAGATAATTATAACTTTTAGGGTCCAGAGCACTCTTCAGCCAGACCAGAACGATTCCTACAGATGTGCAATGAAGATTCAGATGTCTATCCTGTGAGTTTAAATAACTGTCTATTCTTCGATTTTGTGTAACCATAAAAAACATGATATAGTGAACTGGCATTAACAAAAAAAAGACATTCAAAATAAGGTGATTACACTGAAAACAATGACAGTTCTGAGCGTTAACCAGTTTTGATGCACTTCTATTATATAAAATAGAGGTAGAATTTTTGAAATGAAAAGGTGAAAGTGATATTCACCTTTCTGCTTGTAAGTATGTGAGATATAACTTGAATCAAATATAATCCTAAATGTAAGCTGTAATCCCTCGCAGTTTTTTATAGCTATTCTAAATCCCTTTTACATTGTCTTATTTTGCATTAAATAAGAAAATGAAATGTGTTTAGTCTCAACCAGCATGTTTGTATTATAGGAACATAGAATTAGGATCAGGAGTAGATCTTTTAGGCCCTCAAGTCAATTCTTCCATTTGATAAAATCATTGCAGATCTGATTGAGTATTTTTACAATGATCCTGCCTTCACACTGTTTGGGGAAGAGAAATGCATGCAAAAGGCTGACTCTCTGAGGGGAAAAAAACCTCCTTATCCCTGTCAGAAATGGGAGACCATTACTTTAAACTGTCCTCCAGTTCTCGACTCCCCCACAAAGGGAAATATCCTTTCAGCATCCATCACTGTATATTTCATTAGAGCACTTGCCATTCTTCTGAAGTCCAGTGGATACAGGCCTAATCTGAACAACCTTTCCTCATAAGTGATGGGGTGAATGTTTCAATTGCAGAAATTACATATATTGCTTTTTTAAAGAAAAAAGTAATGGTAAATCATATCATTTACATCTATAACCCCTGCTAAAATGTAAAACATTTTATAGCTTAGAACATGTAGAGGCAGTGTGTGAAGAAACTTTTTCACACAATGTGTGGTTCAGACCTGGAACAAACTGCCTGGAAGCGTGTTGAAGGCTTGTTAAATCAAAGCGTTTAAGAGTGTATTAGATAATTTTTTCAGTCAAAATTGTGTACAGGTTTACAATAGAATAGCAAGAGGATGACACCAAGTCCTGATGCTCATTCAGAAAACTAGTGATAGGCCAAAAAGCCACCTTTTGCACTGTCTGGTAGGTATAGGGAATGCCTATACCTACCAGACTAAAGAAATTGAGGGTTTGGTTAAGAAAAAGAAGGAAACATGTGTAAGGTATAGACAGGTTAGGTCAAGTGAATCCTTAGAAGAGTATAATGGAAGTAGGAGTATACTTAAGAGGGAAATCAGGTGAGCAAAGAGGGGACATGAGATAGCTTTGGCAAATAGAATTAGGGAGACTCCAAAGGGTTTTTACAAATACATTAAGGACAAAAGGGTAAGGATCAGCAAGGCGGCCTTTGTGAGGTTATGCAGAAAATGAGGGAGATACTAAATGAGTATTTTGCATCAGTATTTATTGTTGAAAAGGATATGGAAGATATAGACTGTAGGGAAATAGATGGTGACATATTGCAAGACATCCAGCACAGAGGAGGAAGTGCTGGATGTCTTGAAATGGGTAAAGGTGGATAAATCCCCAGGACCTGATCACGTGTTCCCGAGAACTCTGTGGGAAGCTAGATAAGTGATTGCTGGGCCTCTTGCTGAGATATTTGTATCATCGATAGTCACACGTGAGGTGCCGGAAGACTAGAAGTTAGCAAACGTGGTACCACTGTTTAAGAAGGATGGTAAGGACAAGCCAGGGAACTATAGACCAGTGAGCCTGACA
>NC_057747.1:17558770-17613665 GCF_004010195.1 Chiloscyllium plagiosum | reverse complement strand
TACAAAATTATGAGTGGCATGGATAGGGTAAATAGGCAAAGTTTTTTCCCTGGGGTGGAAAACTATAGGTTTAGGGTGAGGGGGGAAAGGTATAAAAGGGACCTAAGGGAAAACTTTTTCACACAGAGGGTGGTACGGGTATGGAATGAGCTGCCAGAGGAAATAATGGAGGCTGGTACAGTTGCAAAATTTAAGAGGCATTTGGATGGGTCTATGAATAGGAAGGGTTTTGAAGGATATAGGCTGGGTGCTGGCAGGTGGTACTAGATTGGGTTGGGATATGTGGTCGGCATGGACGGGTTGGACCGAAGGGCCTGTTTCCATGCTGTACATCTTTATAACTTTATGATTCTATCTAGCACCCTAAATGAGAACTAATGAATACAACTGAAAAATTTTTAATCAAAAGTCCTAGGATGGAATTGTGTTGTTTTATAGGCTAGATTTGGAAGTGGAAATAAAAGTGAAAGGGATTTCAACTTGGGGCGATTCACGTTTTCTCAACCAGTTATGTGTTTTTCTGTTCTTTGAGTATGCATGCACAATTCTATGGCAAGTTCCAATTTTGATGAGTGGTGGTCAGGAAGTCCTCAAGCATAAGGTCATTCTAGACGCTGGTATCCAGATGCCATATTTGAAAGGCCCAGGACAGCACCATACTGTCTGCCTTTCCTCATCACCTCTGCCCCTCACTGGAGATGTCAGAGACCCATCAAAAAAGCAGCATCAAACTTTAATGAAACCTGCATCAAGGTTCTCCTGAAGACTGTTCAGGAAAGAAGGGAAGAGCTTTTCCCTAGAGTTGGCAAGAATGGGTTTCTGACTGACAAAGACAGCCTGAACAGAGCTGTCTAAGAGGTCAGTGCATAGGTGGCTCAACAATTTTGCTCCAGTGCCACAAGATACTTCATTCCGCCAGGGAATGTACCACTGTCTGTTCAACTCATTATGTCACAATCTCAAAGTTAACATTGTAAGGTTGCCACCACAGAGGACTGTCACATGGAAGTTTGGCACCAGTTATTCCCATCAGATGCCTCATATGCGATCAACATCTGCCACTTCATTCAACTACCAATGTTACGTTACTGGTATCATAGAGACACCACCTCTCTCACAACCATAGGGTTCATACTTAAAACATACACAGAGTTACAACACTCAGCAGCTCATGAACCATTCCATCACTGATCTTCCATCATGCCTAGGAAAATGTAGATACCTGATTGCTTTTCACTAAAGAATTGTGTGGGATGAGGACATAACCACAAAAGAATGACTTTAGAGTTGAGCTGAATTCAACCCAGCTTGTTTGTTCTAGTCAGGTTTGTTGGTGTCAGCCAGTGTGGCTGCCTCACTTGGGAAGACTTGCCAGCCTAACAGGCTTCATCCCTAACCTTGTGTTTAATGATAACAAACTGGACAGCATATGGCTAAGTCTTCTTATGAACTAATTAACATAAATCCTATAAGCATTTGTGCAAAGAGATGCTCGGTTATGAAGGAGGCAAGTAACTGAAGAAGGTTGTCTTCTCTGGAGTTGGAAGCAGAAGTATAACCTGCCAGGTATATATCTCATCTAAGCAATCATTTTTGCATAACAAGATTGTATCCATGAACATAATTCCTGCAGGTTGGGATATTGACAAGTATTCATTGCTATACTCTGAAAAAATACTGCATTGAGACAGAATTAAATTCCACACTTTTATATGAGAACTTTATTTCATTTAGCCACACTCCTTGAAACTGAAACCCTATTGATTACTTTTTAAAAATTGAACCTGGTACACGATGTTGTAACACACCACTAGAGCAACTGGGACTTGAACACAGGCCTTCTGGCTCAGAGCCTCCTAAGTCACTACCACTGCACGACAAGAGCCATCATCCTACTGATTACTAGCTCCTCATATTTGTACAGCATATCAAAACCAGTTAATTCTGAATATCTCCATCACTTGTTTCCTCATTCCATTAGGTCTCACGCTGTCCTTCAGATCATATTTGATGACTATCTTCATGATTTAATTACAGCATTGGTCAAAAGCACTGAATTCCTGCACTGAGGTGAAAGCAACTGCCCTTGACAACAGGGCCATATCTGACGAAACTTGGCATCAAGGAGCTTCCCCAAAACTGGAGTCAGTGGGAATCAGGGGAAAACTCCACACTGGTTGGAGTCATACCTGGCACAAAGGAAGGTGATTGTGGTGGTTGGAAGTCAATCATTTTAGCTCCAGGACATCTCTGCATGAGATCCTTAGGGCAGTGTCCTTGGCCCATGCATCTTTATCTGCTTCATCAATGATCTACCTTTCATCATAAGGTCAGAAGTACAGATGTCTGCCAACGATGGCACAACATTCATCATTATTGACAACTCCTCAGCTTCTAAACAATCCATGCCTGCACCAAATGGATTGCAATGGTTTGAGAAAGCAGCTCACTGACACCTTCACAACGTTAACTAGGAATGGGTAATAAATACTGGCCCAATCAGAAACGCCACATTCCACGACCGAATTTTAAAGAAATATTTTAACAACTGCAAATAGAAATAGAAGAATACTGCTGCTGGAAATCAGCAACAAACATTAAATGTTGGAGAAACCCAGCAGGTCGAGCAGTATCTGTGGAGAGAGAAACAGTAACTGTTTCACATTGGATTCTAAATGTTAACTCTGTCTCTCCACAGATGCTGCCAAACCTGCTGAGTTTCTCCAGTGTTTTGTGTTTATTTCCAAAATGCAAAACAGGTTCCCGTCCATGAAGGAAAAGCTGACCCACCTGAAAGATTCTGAGAACCTAATGCTAACACTTCAACATGCCATTGGGAAATTGAATTGCGGCCTCTTGCCCAATTCAATTATCTACCCCCCTGCTAAAACCATTGGGTGGTCTGAACAATTCCACCTCTTTACTTTGTTTCTCAATATACTGATGCTGTTAGGCCTGCTGAATCTTTCCAGAATTTCCTTTTTTATTTCAGATTTTCAGCGTTTGCAGTATTTTGCTGTTTTGTAAAAGAAGGCAAATGTTGATTCACTAACTGGAAATTTTGGAGTCACTTGAACTTTGTTTAACATTCATCCTTTACCAGTCAAGTTGCTGAACATTACCCATTCCTAATGTTCCATATTTCGAAAATAGTTGGGATGAATTTAGTCCTGCTCAACAAGCTTCAAACCTGGGTTCAGACGTGGCGATGATGTAGACTTTTCTTCCGTTCCATTGAAGGGAGGCATTCTAATTCAGTGAGCAACCTGCAAAGGGGGGGAAAAATTTCAGTTTTAGATATATTACACAAATACAGTTTTTAGTTTAAGCTGTCATGCTGTATATCATAGTTAAAAAAAATTTCAACTAAATTGCATTTTTGTATACCATTTCAACCTCAAGTTTGAATTGCTTCAGCATTTTTTTCTCAAAAGGTACGTCTTCAAAAATCTATATACTGTAAACTGTGCTAAGCATTGTTACGACACACCTTTGGTACAAGTAGGACTTAAACCCAGATCTTCAGGCTCAGAGGTAGGGACACTACCACTGTTCCACAACAGCACCAGGCTGTATACATTTTTCTAGAAGATTTAAATTAAATTGAATTGATAGACGTTAGTTATTGCAATTCAGAATTGCAATGCTCTTTGCTGTTTTCAAGCACTGAACCATTTTACAAAATAAAATTATTGAAGGAAAAGGAAACTCTTAGATTTGTGTTTTATTTCTTTTATGTGTTATTTTTTGTTCTGTGGTTATGGACCAAAGCATTCAGCTGTTTATGTTCAGTTAAGGTCATTCAAAAGCTGTTGGCAGGTACCAATTATAAACCATAGCAACAGATAGTCTTTGCAGATTGTACCTTTGTTGCAAAACCAGATTAATTAACCACAATGCTTGTTCAGTGCAAAACAATGTACTTGATTGCATTAGACAAGTCACTCCATTCGCAATGGTAGTAATCATTGTTTTGACCAAACTGTTTCCTAGATGGTTTCAAATTTTTTTGGTGATTTTCTCCTTGTGCCGCAACATTTTTGTGCTATTAATGTAAAATAACAGCAAGATTGTGTCATGTGTTTTTTTTATCTATGTTTAAAAATGGAGAATGAAACAAATTACAAAAGGTAATTCATGACAAGATACTAATATGAATATATTGTTTTCATGGTTGTTAAGGTGAGTCTCCTGACTTTCAATTCAGTAAGCATAAATTTTGATAGCTTTGGTCAAGAATTTAAGGTACAATCTTAAGAAAAAGTTTAGTTCAGTGTAATACTGCTGTATGCTTTTACTGGAGTGTTTACTTCAAAAAAATGCATAGAGGAGCAGATGAGAGGAAGACTCTGAGACAGACAATCAGCAGTATCCAGAGGAGCAGGTTTCACAACCTTTGCAGTTGTCCATCAGGTTTAAGGTTCTTTTAGCTTGTTTGGATGAGAATAAGGGTTGCAGGATACATGAGTGAATTGACAATGGCAATGTGCACAGAAAACTGTTCAAGTGAAGGGATCAAAAAGGATATAGTAGTATTCAGGGACAGTATAATGAGGAACTCCGGGAGATCACTTTGCCTGCGCGATACCATGGTCCAGGACATCCGCTCAGGACTGGAGAGGAGCTTGGAGTGGGAGGATAAGGAACCACCATGGTTCATTCAGATAATCAACATTGACAAGACATGGAAAGAGACTCTGCAATGGCAGGAAGAGAAGCTATATGCCAAATTAAGAAGCAGGACTTCAGATATAATTACCTATTGTCTGGTTCTAAGACTGGTATTTTAAGCTTGAAAAATAAACAATTACGATAGTATGAAAGCAGAGCTAGCTCACGTGACATGGCAAACTGGTTAGTTAAATAGATTCTTCATAAACAAGGGCATGACACGTTTTCAGGGGTAGGCAGGAATGTGGAGTAACCTATTCAGCCATCCCCTGAATGAATTTAAAGTGATCATAATGTTGGTTTTATGAAAGTATGAAGATTAACAATTGTCTTAAGTAGGTTGAATATTTCTGAAGAAAAGTTGTAAATATTTTGCAACATGATTTCTGCCTGAATTTTTTAAAAGATATGACTTTTTAATTTAGGAATATACTGAAGAATTCGAAGTAAAGCAACTGTTTGACTGCAATTGGATTATAGTAAACTGCTCCACACCAGCAAACTACTTTCACGTGTTAAGAAGGCAGATTCTGCTACCATTTAGAAAGCCGGTATAAACACGTTTATTATTATTTTACCCTCCTAATCAGTTATAATTTAAGAGAAAATTATTTTAAGAAAACCTTCTCAGGACTTTAATTAAACATGTGGTTTACTAATTGCTTCTGTAAATGTCACCGACATGTACATTTTTACATAAAGTATCGATGTTTTACACTTCTGACTTTTGTCCTGTTTCAGTTAATAATCCTCACGCCAAAATCCCTGCTAAGACATCCAGATGCCAGATCCCATTTTGATGAAATGAAAACAGGTAAATTTTGCTCTTTAAAAATGAAGAATCAAAGCAGCTGCAGTTTTACAAGCATCTTTAGGAAGTATTATTTAGAAAAGAGGAATGGGAGAAGTTTCGTCAACTATCTAGGCAAATTTGTTTTCTGCATTAAACTTCTATAGAGTCATACAGCATAGAAATAAATCCTTTGGTCCAACTCAAACTTATTTCCATATTCAAAATTAATTCCTCCATGAAGCAGCAGTAACCTGGTGCAGTTTTGTATGTGTAGTGTAACATTTAGGGTGTCGGTTTGCTCACTGAGCTGTATGTTTGATATCCAGACGTTTCATTACCTGGCTAGGTGACATCATCAGTGGCAACCTCAAGTGAAGTGAAGCTGTTGTCTCCTGCTTTCTATTTATATCTTTCTCCTGGATGGGGTTCCTGGGGCTTGTGGTGATGTGGTTTCCAGCATCTGCAGTCATTGTTTTTACCTCACTGAGCTGTATGTTTGATATCCAGACGTTTCATTACCTGGCTAGGTGACATCATCAGTGGCGACCTCAAGTGAAGTGAAGCTGTTGTCTCCTGCTTTCTATTTATATCTTTCTCCTGGATGGGGTTCCTGGGGCTTGTGGTGATGTCATTTCCTGTTCGTTTTCTGAGGGGTTGATAGATGGCATCTAGATCTATGTGTTTGTTTATGGCATTGTGGTTAGAGTGCCAGGCCTCTAGGAATTCTCTGGCATGTCTTTGCTTAGCCTGTCCCAGGATAGATGTGTTGTCCCAGTCGAAATGGTGTTTTTTTTTTCATCCGTGTGTAGGGCTACGAGGGAGAGAGTCTTTTTGTGGCTAGCTGGTGTTCGTGTATCCTGGTGGCTAACCTTCTTCCTATTTGTCCTACGTAGTGTTTGTGGCAGTCCTTGCATGGAATTTTGTAGATGTCATTGGTTTTGTCCATGGGTTGTACTGGGTCTTTTAAGTTTGTTAGTTTTTGTTTGAGAGTGTTGGTGGGCTTGTGTGCTACTAGGATTCCGAGGGGTCTTAGTAGCCTGGCTGTCATTTCTGTGTAACATCTGTGGGCAATCTTATTTTGAACAATTGGAATTACTTTAAAAAGCAAGTCAAACTTCAAGTTTCATGCATCTATAGTGGTTGTGCTTAGGATAACAAATATTTAAATGTAGAACAACATAATGCAGTGTGAAAATTCTAATAAAACCAATTTGCAACAAATTTGGAAAACATTTGTTTTTAACCTTGGGACAAAATTTTCAATTCAACTCAGCTTATTATGCTGAAAGTCTTTTTAATGTCCATAGAGATCCTGATCATACCACTGCCAGCACATTTTAACATTTCAAATTTTGTTCTGGTACACTTGTATATTTGCCACAGATTTCAACTGCAGAAGTGCTGTATCTTGATAATATTTCCACTGACACCACCAAAGATTGGTTATGTCAGTGTAAGATAAGCAATTAACCTTATACTTCAGACATCTTTTAATACAGTTCTTTACAATTACTTGTATGAGTTGGAATTCTTAGATTTAAAAAAAAAAGTGCTAATATTGGAGTATAACATCAGATGACCAGTCTATATTGATTTTACATGTTGGAAACTGCGGGTGGATACTTGCCAGCCTCTGAACGAAATGGGAATTGGCGAGAAAGTTGAGATTGGCAGTAATGAGATTCTCGATGTCAAGAGCAAAATGTTCGATCCTCCAACATGAACAGCGAGACAAAAATCTCGCTAGTGAGTTGCAAAAAGCATATTTGCATCCATTTGCATGTATTAACATCTCATTATTACCTAAACCTATTTCATTCATATGTGGATTCCCATTCTCCCAGCAATTCCTAATATGAAAGTCAAGAATGGTCTCTTGGCAACTCCAGTTCTCCATTTGCTTCTCCTGTCCTCAACCTTGGACACCAGTCACCCACATCTCTGAATGTTGGCACTGGACATGTACCACCCTCTGTGCAAGATCATGGCAAATTTCCAATCCACATACAATACAGTTCTGCAATTTGGAGCACACTGGTACCTTTCATAGGAATACTGCTGTCAGGATACTTTGTACACAAGGGCAGGCATCATGGATTTGAGCAGGCTGTGTCTCAGATCTCCATGTTTATTCACTCACTTTGTGCCTGCTTTCATTGCTGTTTTGTCTTGCCTTGTTTTTTAGCATGGCAAACATATTGCATGTGCATCTACCAAATGACCAGGTCTCAAAGGCTAAGAGAAGTAATTCTCAATCAATTTAGAGGAGACACTTCAGTCAGGAGTTACAGGCATAATAAATCAAAGACATAGTCCAGGGGCTTGGACTTGGTCAGTCAGCTACCTGTGCAGTCATGGTCTGGGTGTCCTCTAACATTCAAAAAACAGCAGTCACCAACATCTCAGGAAAGGCTCCATGGGCAGCAACCACACATACTTTCCTTCCCCACGTATACAGTGGCATCAGATAAGTACAGGCCTGAACGCACACTCATGGCACATCTCCAATCCACTTACAATGCAGTTCTGCAGTCTAGGGAGTTGTCCTCAGCCAGATGTGTAGGTCTAGCGCAACCAGTCTGGGTTGAGGGGTGTGTAATAAATCTACCAGGAAGTTGCACAGAGATCATTCAGGGGTCTGGTGAGTCATAAGTTGAGGCTCACCATCCAAGTTGTTTAAAGGCATAGGCGTTGGGCAGTCCTAGGTGTCCGTTCATCAGAATTCAACAGACGGTCATGAGGGGCCCTTATTGTTAGAGGCAGCACACTGGGATGCAGAGAAAAAAACATTATGAAGGAAGGCAACTCAACATAAAGTAAGGAGATAGTAGTGCATGGAAAAACAAAACATGGGAAGAGTGTTCATCAACGATTAGCACCACCCTGTCTTCAATCTGGGGACAGTGCATTATTATGTTTGCCATGGTAATGCAATATGCCTGCAATTTGCAGTAAAGTTGGGAGATGAACTGTTAAATAAGTACAAAGTTAAAGATCACACAACACCAGGTTATAGTCCAACAGGTTTAATTGGAAGCACACTAGCTTTCGGAGCGACGCTCCTTCATCAGGTGATTGTGGAGGGCTCGATCGTAACACAGAATTTATAGCAAAAATTTGCAGTGTGATGTAACTGAAATTATACATTGAAAAATTGATTGTCCGTTAAGCCTTTCATCTGTTAGAATACAGTGATAGTGTATTCTAACTGTATTCACTGTATTCTAACAGATGGAAAGGCTTAACGGACAATCAATTTTTCAATGTATAATTTCAGTTACATCACACTGCAAATTTTTGCTATAAATTCTGTGTTACGATCGAGCCCTCCACAATCACCTGATGAAGGAGCGTCGCTCCGAAAGCTAGTGTGCTTCCAATTAAACCTGTTGGACTATAACCTGGTGTTGTGTGATTTTTAACTTTGTACACCCCAGTCCAACACCGGCATCTCCAAATCATGTTAAATAAGTAAGTTGGGTAGAAACATGGTGAAGATCAAAGCCATTGGGTTTGAATGGGAGATCAACCGGGAAGGGATTACAAAGATTTGAGAGTTCACCTAAACTGCGAGGCTGAGTCTGTGACTCAATCCATGAAGTACAACTGCTAGTCCTTCCATTGTCAGCCAAACAGCAAGTGTGCAAAGGAGATGAAAATGGCTGCCTTCACATGCAGATGGGTGGGTACGTGAGAGAGGAATTTACACTTTTGTGCTGTGTGAGACTCTTCAAAGGGTAATAACATTAAACAGATATTCACAATTACAGGTGAAAGATTCCTGTGATCACGAAATGCTGAATATCTTGTAAGTTGATCTATGGTGTGGAGTCCAAATCTTGGTCTCAATCTTTATAGAGGTGAGAAGACAACTGTTGGACACCACACCATCCATCATGGTTTTTTTCTGCCCTATTGAGTGTTGTTCTCTTCTGGAATGAGACAAAGAGAGGGATTGAGTGAGTTGAAAGTGGGTGGCACAGTTGTTAGTGCTAGTGCAGGTGGAATAATGGTAGTGATGTGCCCTGAATGAGTATGTAGGCAACTTAGAGGTCATTGTAGTCTGAGGGGATTGAAAGTTGATGATTGAGTGAGTAAGGATGTCACATGAAATAGTAAAATTGATAGAGCATGAACCTTGATGGGAGATGGGTGCAGTGGGAGAGTTACAGTGAGTGTGCAGAGAGATGGTTGCACTTACCCTCACACAGTGCAGAAAATCATTGTCTTTGTTGTGACATTACTGGGCATTCCTTCAGGCTGTAGAAATTACACTGATCCAGGTGACAGTCTTGAAGAGACTGCTGGTGTCTGGTAATGTGGTCTTCTCTGCTGATTCTGAGGAAATAAGATGTCCTCCCTGCACCACCCTGACCACAAGGACTTTCAGGTCTCTACTGTCAAGGTGGATGCCAATTTTCTCTGTCCACCACGTCCAAGGAAATTCTTGAGATGAAGAAAACGTTCAGGATAGCTCCAGACCGATATTTCTTAACCTAGGGTCCAACTGTTGGTGTCAAGAATTCACAGCAGTGACATGTTCATCCGCCTGTGGTGGGAGGGAACATATGATGTGAATGATGGTGCACAGCTAATGAGGCAAGGTTTGGAAAATTGTAGGAGAAATCTCACTGGGGCTCAGGGAGAAACCCTCTAATGAAACTCACCAAAATTAACACTTAGCTGTTTTCCAATAAAATTTAGCCCTGCATTTTTATTTATTTAAAAAAATATCTCAAAGCAAGTTATGATGCATCACAACTTCATGAATAATGATCTGTGTTTTGAATCATGCTAAGATAATCATTACTTGTAACTTCTTGTGCAGAAAATAAAGTATTCATTTTACCATTGATATTTTATAGGCACAGCATTCCAACGTATCATCCCTGATGAAGGGCTAGCAGCTCAAAGTCCAGATGATGTGAAGAGGCTGATTTTCTGCACAGGCAAAGTTTACTATGAGCTTGCAAAAGAAAGGATAAACAGAAAAATGGAGAAGGAGGTGGCTATCATTAGATTGGAACAGGTAAATGTCTGAAAGGTGCACAGTGAAGCAAAGAGCTGAGTATTATGATTTCATGCAGAAATGGCTTTCTAAATAATATTAAAAATGACATCTTAGGATTCTTTTAGTTATAATTACATTCAAAAACATAATTTCTAGATATAATGTTATAGCTGGGCTTTTGCATGTTGTCATCTATGATTTACCATCCATGAAAGCAAAAGTCAAGCAAAAACTTGGGTTTGTTTACTTTTCTTCAGTAGAATTGCAAAGGGAAATGATCTATTCATTTTCAATCTTTATTAAATAACCTTAAAGAATGGTGTAACTGTCAGTCAATTTAAAGTTGCTCATTTCATAAGAATGAATTGCTGAAGCAATTTCTGTTTCATGCAGAAGACATCACTTCAAGCCCCCATTAAAGTTACCCTGTCTGCCCTTCAGTTCCCCAAATTAGAGGAGATCACAATGTGGTCCACTTCACATACACCTACAGAAAAGGTTGTGAGCTTTTAGTTGCTGCCACTTCAACACACCACCATGTTCTCTGGCCAACATCTCTGCCTCAGGCTTGCTGCAGTGGTCCAGTAAAGCTCAGTGCAAGCTGGAAGAACAGCATCTCATTTTCTGTTTGGGAACCCTGCAGCCTTCTGAACTCTATATTGAGCTCAACAATTTCAAGGCTTGAGCACCTTTCCCTGTGCTTTCTCCCACCTCCACACACCAGGCCTTGACATCACACCACCCATAGTCAGCCGCTAATAGTTCCCATTAGCAGCTATTCATCCCCCCAGAATGACCTTTCACCACTCCTTTGTCTGTGCAACTATTTTTCTCCCTCTTTGGGCTCTACCTTCACCTATTGTTTACTCCCGCACCCCCCAACCACCACCCCAATCTCATTTTTGAGATTAAAATCATCCTTTTCCATGCTACCATCAGTTCTGAAGAAGGGTCGCTGGACTGGAAATCTTAACTCTGATTTCTCTCCATATATGCTGCCGGAAATCACAGATTTTTCAGCGATTTCTGTTTTTGTACCTTGTAGATTGTGAACTGTCTTTGAGGAGTCACCACTGTATTCTCAGCATCTGACCTGCATTTGTAGCCACAGTATCAAACCATTGGACCAAATGTGATATCAAGAAGGCTTTTCAAAAATGAAGTTAATGGGAATTGGGGTGGGTAGAGAATTCTCTGCTGATTGGAGTCATACCTGGCACAAAAATGTTGCAGTTGTTGAAGGTTAATCATCTGACCCCACAGACATCGCTGCACAAATTCACCTGGATAGTTCCCTGGGCTGAGATATTTTCAACAGTTTCAGCAATGACTTCCCTTCCATCATAAAGTCTGGTTGTGGGGGTGTTTGCCAATGTTCGGCATCATTCATGACTCATCAGGTACTGAGGCGAAAATGCATGGACAAGATTCAAGCTTGGCCGAATACTTTGTAGTGGTTTGACAATTGACTGGCTTGCTAGGCCATTTCAGAGGACATTTAAGGGTCAGCCACCTTTCTGTGAATCTGAAGTCACATGTAGGCCACACCAAATTTTCCTTCCCTAAAGAAAATTAGTGAGCCAGGTGAGTTTTTACAGCAATTGGTAATGTTTTACTGGTCACCATTAAACTCATTTTTTTAATTTAAATAATTAGTCTTCCAAATAATTACCTTTTGTAGATATGCAAGTTGTATGAACAGCAAAATTGTTTTGGGCCTTTTTTCAGAAACATCTCTGTGTCGCACCTAGGGTAGCATGAGAACATTTCAGTTTCTCACTTGAATTTTTTCCCACATTTTGATCTCTATTCTGCTGTCCCCATTTCTTTTTTGCAGATATCACCATTCCCCTTTGATATGTTAAAAATGGAAATTGACAAATATCCTAATGCTGAGCTCATTTGGTGCCAAGAAGAGCACAAAAACATTGGCTACTATGACTATGTGAGGCCTCGTTTCAGAGTGACGGTACAGTTCAAAAGGCCTATTTGGTAAGTATGTAGATTAGTTATTTTTAATTACATTTTCTAAATATGTTGATGTAGAAAAAGAAAGATAAATGGTAGGAAAAAAGACAATAAAAGTGTGCCTGGCTTTGGTTCAAGTAGCACATACAGCTGATGGCACAACTTGTAAAACTACAATTTGTCATCTGTCAGCCATGGCTTTTATTGATAGCATTTGTGTCTTGTTAGGGGCTTCTGTACAAAAGATCAGAAACGCAAACACGAAATGTGTACTGCTATTCTCAGTGTGATATTGAGACAGTCGGGTACAATCCTTTCGATGATAAAACAAAAACCCCATCTGCCACCTCTTACCAGGTGACCTAAAAGATCCTGTGACACATTTCAAAGAGGAGCAGTGGAGTCAGTGCCGCTAATATGCCCAATACTTACTCCTCAATCAAGTATCGCTTTAAAGGAAAATTACTTTAAAGAACACTGAGCAGCTGCTAGATATGCACTCATATGTTTTCTGTAGTAAGACCCAGTTAAGTCATAATCATGTGAGAAATGAGCAGCTTTTTAATACATCCAAAGTTTGTAAGAAGTGGCAGTTGCCGAGCATTGCTCATCTGCCTGTAAGTTAGCAACTATTTATATATAAATAATCTCAAATGTCATGGATCCTTGAGCCATAACATTAATTGCATTAATATGAACAACAGCAATGTTCACAGAATGTGCTGGGGTTAGCCTACCACATCATTCCACATTTGCACCCACCTTATGCATGAGAATGTGGAATTTGTAATATATCCACTCATCTCTATAGAAAGACATTGTTCTTATGTGTGAGATTTTCAAGGGAGTGCACTGTCAGCAAGTAGATAATTTAAAGTGGGATCATTTGATGGTACCAGGCATATTAATTGGGATAATGATTCATAAAAGGTCAAGGAGCATAAAATGTGCAGGTCCACATGTGCTTTGCACCCCAAGCAGGACTGTTTGCCAGTTGAGCAACAGATTCACAAAGTCTAAACCCAGCTGTGCCGTCCTGGAAGCAGGTGGCTACAAGTAATCCCTAGCCTCTCAGGCTCTGAAATCCATTGCTTTGTCCTGCTGTTGAATGGCCCTCCAAGTTAATGTCTTGATTGTCACATGTTCATTCTAAGAAGATTACTATTGATCCCACATTTCACCTACATCCAGGTTGACACCATATTTTTTCTATGCCTGGTGTTGCTCCTGGTATACTTTCCTGCACTCTTCATTGAACCAGGTTTGATCTCTTAGCCTGATCGTAATGGCAGATGGTATATGCTAGGCCGTGCTGTTGCTAATGGTCCACACCACCTCATGAATGACCAGTTTTGAGTGGCTAGGTCTGTTTGAGGCCTATTCAATTTTACACAGTGATGGTACCACATTACACGATGGAGACTGTGATCTATATGAAAACAGGACTTGCTGTCCACAAGACTGTGCGGTGGTCATTCCTTCCAGTACTCTCATGGTTGGATGTGTTTGTGACAGATAGATTGGTGAGGGTGACGTCAAGCATATTTTTCCCTCTTGTTAGTTCTTTCACCACCTGCTGCAGATCTGCTCCAGTAGCCACATCCTGCAGGACTTTACCAGTTCTGCCAGGTGAACATTTTGAAACAGTATTCATGTCTTCAATTTACTCTCAGAATCTGTAACTCTGGCCATTCTGATGCCTTTGTTGGTCCTACACCCTCTTCGTTTAGAGGCAAGAGTAGCTGCTACTTGTTTGATGCCTGCCCACCACTCAGCTTCAAGAGCTTCCAGTCCCCTCCATTTTACTATGAGGTCCCACCCAAAAATGTGCAAATCCCCCCACTACAATAACTATTCTCTCAGTGACCCAGTGCGATGCAGCCCATCCCAGTCTTGATGTGCCCTCTTTTCCCAGCATGCTATGGACTGCTCCTGATAAGTCCCCTGACTATTTGGTCTAATCTACATTATTGACCATGTCTCATGTCCTGGACTGATTTGAATCATAGAATCCCGACAGTGTGGAAACAGGCCATTTGGCCGAACAAGTCCACACCGACCCTCCGAAGAGTAACCCACCCAGACCCATTCCCTTACCCTATTACTCTACATTTATCCCTGACTAATACAATCAACCTACACATCCCTGAACACCATGGTCAATTTAGCACGGTCAATTCACCTAATCTGCACATCTTTGGATGGTGGGAGGAAACCCATGCAGACACAGGGGGAATGTGCAAACTCCCCAAAGACAGTTGCCCAAGGCTGGAATTGAACCCAGGTCCCTGGTACTGTGAGGCTGCAGTACTAACCACTGAACATCGTGCCGGCCCATTTGGCAGGACATCTCCAGCTGACTACTCCATAGCCCCACACTGATGTTAAAACAGCATCGTGAACGACCTCCATGTAACCTCTGGACTTGTTGGACTTGTTCTCCAGAAATGATTATGGCTCAAGGAGATGAATTCCCAGACCCATTTAGGATTAGGTGTCCGACTGACTATGGCCAGTACCCTGTACTGTATTCTGGTAAACCTCATAGAGTCATAGAGATACACAGAAACAGACTCTTTGGTCCAACCCATCCATGCTAATCAGATATCTTAAATAAATATAGTCCCATTTGGCCCATGTCCCTCTAAACCCTTCCTGTTCATACATCCATTCAGATACCTTTTAACTGTTGCAATTGTACCAGCCTCTATCACTTCTTCTGGCAGCTCGCTCATTCCATACACGCACTACCCTCGGTGTGAAACAAATTGCTCCTTAGGTCCCTTTTAAATATTTCCCCTTTCACTTTAAACCTACTTTTGGACTCCCCCACCCGGGGGGAAAAGACCTTGTCTATTTACCCTGTTCTTGACTGATTGTCACGGTATCGCATGATTGACTGTAGTCTGCCTTCTTCACGCTCAGCTGTTTTCTCCTTTGACTTAACATATTGCCATTTATATAAAGCACATGCAGTGTGTTTGCCATGTAAGCCACTGGCATATGCTGCAGCTCTGACATTGATATAGCATGCTGCTGTATAGCAACTGGTCCATCCCTCCCATCTGACTAATGCATTTACTCTTTAGTACTCCCACTTCCTCTTCAAGAAACACAGAGGTTGGCAGCTTGTCACTCATTATTTAACCTTATGCACTAAATGAAAAGCATGCTAGACTACAGAGACTAGCAGGTTGTCACTCATTATTTAACCTTGTGTGCTAAGTAAAAAAGCAAGCTAAACCACAAAGGCTGGCAGCTTTTACATAATTTTTAAAAAGTTAATTAAGACCCGTAAGATCCCTGTCTGAAAGTTAGTCCTAGACTATCCTGTCTAGATCTATGAGGTGCCTCGCTGTCCCTTACTGCAAGTCACCTGGCAGAAGCATGCATCTCGTAAGTGTTCCTCCACTCCAGAGTAGAGTGTTGAAGTCCTGAAATAGTGGCTGAGTTGATATGAGAGCAGACATAGTAGTGTGGTGAGGCTGATGCTTTGCTGATGTCTCATTGCTGGAATGAAAGGTCAAGGAGAATTGTGGCCATGGAACAAGCAGGGACCTTGTGCAGAAGGAGTAGGTGCAGCCACAGACATTCCATGAGCTGCAACAAAGGCAGATAAGACAAGTTGTCTGGTATCCACTCTGTTTTAAAAACAGAAATTGCTGGTGAAACTCAGCAGGTCTGGCAAGAATTGTGGGAAGAGAGTAGAGTTAATATTCCGAGTCCTATGACACTTCATCAGAATTGTTGGCTAAGAGAAGCTGATATCATAGCAGGATATGGGAGGGTGAAAAACACGCAAGGATAGAATCAGGCTGTAAAGTTAATGAATTCAATGTTGAGTCCTAGAGATGCAGGGTCTCTAAGTGGTCAATGAGATAATGTTCTTTGACCTTGCACTGAAGCCGACCAGAAACATACACTGGATAACCGTTTTGCAGAACGCCTACATTCTGTCTGAAAAAGTGACCCTGAGCTTCTAGTTGCCTGTCATTTCAACAAACCAATGTGTTCCCACTGAAGCAGGACTGCAGCAGAGATGTTGGGATGGGAATATTCCACCCTTTGTCAAAGAGTGATTCAAAAGATGATCTGAAAGATGTAATGAGTTGGCCTATAAATACAAGATTTCTTTGTTTCTTTTTTTTTTCCTTATTGCCGAGATTTGTCATAAAATCATGTGAAATTTATCATAACCTAAAGACAACAGCTGTCTTTGGTGCAGCTTCACTGTCCGGTATTGCTGCAGTTCGGGAGGAGTTTGAAGAGAAGTGGGAAAGACTATTTCCAACTTGAGTTGTATTGAGAGACTCAGAATTGAAATAGTTTTTATAGGAGATAAGAAAGTTGAGAGAGATTTTTATCTCACTTGTTAATCCTGTAAGACATGAATAAGTGTGATGTGAATAGGTTACTTGGACTAGCATCACAGACAAAGCTATGCCTCTACTTGAACAATTTGTATCTGGAATTATCAGATGTAAATCAAGATTTAAATATCGTATTTGTGCCAAATATTCAAGTGTAAAATGTCTGATTATTGTTGGTTCTGTCCTGGAAAAATTTAGAATATTAGAGATAGAGAGCGATCTTGTATGTTTAGTTATTTATTGAACACTTTTCAAGTCTGTTGGACAAAATAGTTTCTCAATGCTAATTAAATTTCTTTACTTGCTGTTCAGCTTCTACCTCTTCTCCCCATGCAAAAAGCTTTGTCATTTTTTAATGTGATAATGTGTTAAATGCAAATTGCTGTTACCATACCATGAGAAAAAGATAAACCAGACAAATGTTTAACATGCTTTTGTCAATTTTTAGTAGGAATTTCAGGAGCAGAGGTATTATGAGTCATTTTTGACTTGAAATATTCACTCTGCTTCTTCTCTGTGCAGATGCTGCCAGACCTGCCTTTATTTTATATCAGCACAGTTATTGTACTGGGCTTTCTCTTGCAAGCAGTTGCAAATATTAATGTTTACCAGGGTTATTTAGTCAGCATCTGAAACTTAATATGGAATTTCACTTAGTCATTTTTCAAGCTGTCTTCAATTTAAAGCATGCTTACCAATTAATTTATTTAGAATCCAGGTGACCGGTGTTATTTGTTTATCTAGATCCCCAAATACCTTGAAAAGTAGATTTGAAATTTCATAATGTTTTAGGGTAACAAGTAGGATTTCAGGTAAAGAACTTATATTTTATATTTACATTCACATCAAGTTTCAGTCTCTTTAAATAGATCTATTCTTTTATGTATAGGTATGTTGGACGTGACCCTTCAGCAGCCCCTGCCACAGGTAATAAGAACACTCACCTCACAGAGCTGCAGGACATGTTGGACACATCTTTCAATCTTCAAGCTTTTGGGGGCATGGCATTTTAGATTGAATGAAACCAATCTTTATGAACACACAGTTGGCTGTCATTCCAGAGAAATGCTCTTCTTAAACTGCTGGCAAATACTGCCCAAACAATCTGTTCATTTCTCATGTTTTCCCCATCACTATCATTTATGACATCAATAAGGTCTTATGTATGTTTTTCTCTTGGATGGTTTTGCAAGTAAACTGCATATTTTAAACTTTTTTTTAACACAGTAATGTTTAACTAAAATACAAACATGAAAGTTGAGTGTGAGAAGACAAAAATATACTGCTCAGTCATTTTATGCATTATGATCAATTCTGTTCAGGCAAGATATTAAAAAATGTATTGAGAGATTTATTCAGTTTTCCTCTCTATGATTTTGCAAGGCACACACTTTTGTGGTACTGAATGAAATAAAGTATTGTAATACAACTGCTCTGTTTTCTTGAGAAATACAGTACATTTAGTTATACTTGTAATTAAGAAAGAAAAAAGATACCATATATAGATGATTCATGATGAACAAAAATCAATTACAGTAGCTCGTTCCTCACTAAATGCCAACACAGGGACAGTGGAAAACACTCAGTGAATCACAATTAGAACCTTTGTCAGTACATAATGAGAGGCACTGACTTGATGTTTAATCCTATAGGTTACTAGCTTTTGTTATTGATTTTGTTAATCTACAAACAAAAGAAATATTTTCTCCTGAGAGAGGTGGGAGTTTATTGGAAAAATAGAGCATGATAATTTAAGGATTTTTTCAGTAGAAGACTTTTTTTTATCCCACACCATGTCCCACCTCTCAACCACCCCAGTCAGCCAGGAAGTAAATTAGGACCATGCAGTAAACTTTCAGAATTTAGCTTTCACTCGTAGAAATGTATGTTGAGACAACATATTACTGTCTTAAATTGTGAATTACAGTATTTATTCTGCAAGTGACATTTATCTCATCTATAATAAAATCAAAAATATTCAAGATCATCTTTGCTTGGAAGAAATTCAGTATTAGATTTTTCACCAGCCACCATTCTATTTAAATATATTTTTCAGATCAAACTGTTTGAATGAGCTTTTGTCCTGTAGAGAAAAATCAAAATAGCAATAGAAAACGGCTGCACATTTAGGGAAAATTTCTGCCGGTTTTACCAATGAGGCACTGATTATCTTTCATTAATATACAAAGGGCTTGTATACCCTTGAGTTTAGAAGACTGAGAGGGGATCTGATTGAGACGTATAAGATTATGAAAGGATTGGACACTCTGGCAGCAGGAAACACGTTTCCGCTGATGGGTGAGTGCCGAACCAGAGGACATAGCTTAAAAATAGGGGTAGACCATTTAGGACAGAGATGAGGAGAAACGTCTTCATCCAAAGAGTGGTGACTGTGTGGAATGCTCTGCCCCAGAGGGCAGTGGAGGCCCAGTCTCTGGATTCATTTAAGAAAGAGTTGGATAGAGCTCTCAAAGATAGTGGAATCAAGGGTTATGGAGATAAGGCAGGAACAGGATACTGATTCGGAATTATCAGCCATGATCATATTGAATGGTGGTGCAGGCTCGAAGGGCTGAATGGCCTACTCCTGCACCTATTGTCTATTGTCTAAAACACTTTAGACATGTATTTAAACATGGTGGAATCATTCAATATTATTCAGTAAAGGCAACTGTAAGATTTCTAAGTTCATTAGAACATACTTGAACTCTTATGTTTTGAGATTCAAACCAAATTGAAGTTCAAGAAGTTCCTGAATGTGCATCATTTTTCTTATTATTGAGGTTAATTGGTGACTGTTGAACTGTGACAATATTGTGGCTTTAAGAGGTGTATTTTGTCCTGGGTATTTTTTCATGGAGAGGGGTTGAGACAGATCTGCTCAAAGCCAATAAAGTAAATAGCTTTTGAGGTCTTGGATTTTTTAACAGTTTTTTTTAAAGTGATAGACATTGTTTACTTGGACTTTAGTAAAGTGTTTGACACAGTTCTGCATGGTAGACTGATTAGTCAAAGTGGATCACATGAGCTTCAGGGTGAGTTTGTCAATTAGATATAAAATTGACATACCAGCAGAAGACAGAGAGTGATGATGGTGGGTTGTTTTTCAGACTGGAGGCCTGTGATCGGCAGTGTTCCACAGGGATTGGTGCTAGGTCCACCTTTGTTTGTCATATATATCAGTGATATAGGTGAGAATTTAGAAAGCATTGTTAGTAAGTTTGCAGATGGCACCATGATTAGTGGCATAGTTGGCAGTGAAGAAGGTTATCTAAGATTGTAAAGAGATCTTGATCAATTCGCTCAATGGGCTGAGGAGAGGCAAATGAAATTTAATTTGAATAAATGTGAGGCATTGCATTTTGGTAAAAGAAACAAAGGCAAGACTTGACCTGGGAGGTTCAGGTACATAATTCTTTTGACGCTTGCATCAAATATAGATAAGGTGGTTAAGAAGGCCTTTAGCATGTTTGCCTTCATTGCTCAGAGCCTTGAGAATAGGAGTTGGAGCGTTATGTTGAGGTTGATAGAATGTTGGTGAGGCCTCTTCTTGAGTAGTGTCCAATTCTGGTCTCCCCATTTTAGGAAGGATATTATTAAGGTAGAGGAGGTTCAGAAGAGATTTACCAGAATGTTGCCAGGAATGGAGGGTTTGAGTTATAAGGATAGGCGAAATAAGCTGGGACTTTTTTCACTGGAGCATAAGAGGTTGAGAAGGGACCCTGTAGAGATTTATAAAATAATGAGGTGGACTGATAACATGAATAGCAGCTTTCCTTTCCCTAGGATGAGGAATTTCAAGTGTAGGAGGCATATTTTTAAGTTGAGTGGAGAAAGATTTAAAAAAGATATAAGGGGCAATCATTTTGCCCAGAAGACTAGTTCACAAGTGGGATGAACTTCCAGAGCAAGTGATGGATGTGGGAACAGTTACAACATATAAAGACATTTAGTTAAGTACATGAATAAGTAAGATTTGAAGGGATATGGGTCAAGTACAGACAGGTGGGACTAGATTAATTTGGAATTGTGGTCAGCATGGATCAGTTAGCCCGAAGGGTCTGTTTCTGTGCTGTATGACTCTGTGACTCTATAACAATAAGAGCAGCCTGAATGGGTAGGGTAAAGCTTGCACAGAAGCAGGATTTTTAGTTTTAGCTTTCAGCAGTTGCTGGGGTCTTGAAGTTGGATGTGGAAGCTCTTAGTCCCCTCTCTGTTATAGCTAAAATCTGGGGTTCTCTTCCTGCTGCCAGAATTGCATGTCAGGCAATCTATTTTACTGAATTTGCCTTTGCCATGGTTCTGTTTATGGGATGTTACTATATTGGAACATTGGACTACTATATTAATTAGTAGTAGTTAATATATACGTTATTTTGCTGAGCATTTCAATAAAGTTACAGTTAAGCCAATTCATATCTTTTATTTTTATTTTGTCTGTATTTTAACAGTATAAAAATAAAATGTGTTTTTCTTAAAGTCAGAAGTTTGACCAATTGAATTACATCTGGAATGCAACACCTTACACAACTTTAAAATAAGAAAAACTTAGGGTCTAGATTATCTTCTTAATGTATTTTGAGGGTCTAGTCCACAACAAACTGGTAGCTCTTTTGGGATCAAAATCTCTAACTCCAGGTTGGGTTTAGAATCTTTCGACTCAAAAGCAGTGAGTGGTGAGTGTTGGTTTTTTTTTATTTCGGATGTTATATTCACTTGGTTTAAGTAAGGTGTGCCTTATGTAATAATGTATTTTTCAGTTACTAAGAGTTTCCTGGAGATGGAAGAAGTCACTTCAGGTATTTTACAGAAAGTGAGCAAACAAAGTTTTTGGAATTGGCAGACAAGTTGGAGTTGGGGTTACTCTTGTCTGTATGAAAAGGGGTGGTAATTACAGCAATAGCGCGACATTTACGATTGCTGGAAATGCCATCGGAATCATTGGAAATGGCTAAAATTCAATTGCAAATGCAGTAGCTTGAAAATGAAATAAAACAGTTAGAATTATGATTGAAAACAGTAGAAAAGGAGAAATAGAGAATAGCTGCAGCAGAGGAGAAGGAAAAGGAATGAATAGCCCTGGCAGAACAAAAGGAAAAGGAAAGGAAGGCCCTAGCAGAAGAAAGCTAGCAAGAGAGAGTATTTGAACTTTCCAAGTTGGAAATGAAAACTTAAAATGGAGGAGCCTAGTTGCTGAAAACCTTAATGCAAAGCCTCTTCCAAGGATGCCCACCTTGAAGAAGTTCTCCTCCTCCCTCCATAAGGATCTCAGTGAGTGTATCTCCCACTGCAACCCCCACCCCAGGTCATCTCCTCTGCTCTGAAGCTCTTCAACCACGTCCTGAAGCAGACCTCGCTATTACCTGTCCATCTTCCCACCTATCCGCTGCACCCCCCCATCAACCTAATACTATTACCCTCCATCTGCATCTACCTATTGCCTTCCCAGCTACCTTACCCACCCAGCCGAACCTCACCCTTATGTTTATCTCTCAGCCCCCTTCCCACTCCATATTCCTGATGAAGGGCTTATGCCCGAAACGTTGTCTGTCCTGCTCCTCAGATGCTGCCTAACCTGCTGTGCTTTTCCAGTGCCATACTTTTCAACTCTGACTCTCTAGCATCTGCAGTCCTCATTTTCTCCTAAAAAGGGAGAGATAGAGGTGACAGGTCAGAGTAGTAATGAGGACAATAATAGAGAGCAATCTTATCCTTCCATATGCCTGGTGGGGATCCATTTAAATATGTCCAAGCATTGCCTAAGTTCAACGAAAAAGATGTAGAAGCCTTTTTCATTTCATTTGAAAAAGTAGCTAAACAAATAAATGGCCAGTGACCATGTGGATATTATTGATCCAAATGAAGTTGGTAGGTAGTTTTGGTGAGGTATTTGCCTCACTGTCAGAGGAGGAATCTGGGAGTATGATGAGGTGAAAAAAGCCATCTTAAGGGCATATGAGCTAGTACCAGAAGCCTGCTGGCAGCATTTGAGGAATCTAAGAATGGACGCTGGTCAAACGTACATGGAGTTTAAACGGATCAAACAAAGTAATTTTGATAGGTGGATAAGGGCATTGAAAATACATCAAATAAATGATGCTCTTACAGAGATGATTACTTTGGAGGAATTCAAAAATTTACTTTCTGAAGTAGTGAAAACTCCTGTGGGAGGGCAGAGAGTTAAGATTACAAGATTACCAATGAAAATGGCAGATGATTATGAGTTGGTTCATAAATCAAAGTTTGGCTTCCAACATCAATTTCAATCTGAGGGATAGAAATTGGGGAAAAGAGAAATCCTCAGGTGGTAAGGGAAAAGGAGATCTCACTGCAGATAGTAAAAATAGTTTACCACAGAGTAAAACAGAAACCCATGAGGAGAAAAGAGATATAAAAAAGGCCTAGGTGTTTTCACCATAATGAAGTAGGTCACTGTGTTGATGGTTTAGAAAAAGCACTAGGAAGATGGATGTGAGAAAGCTGGATATGCCAGTGAGGTTTGCTGAAGTGGTTACGGAAAAAAAGCACAGTGGAAGCTAAAAATCTGCAAAAGAATGTACAACCTGGTCAGGGATTGATTGAGAAGAAATGCCAGATCTCTTAAAAGAATTTACTTGCATGGGTATGGTTTAGTCAGGAGAAGTGAGTAAAAAAATTAAGATTTTAAGAGCTATGGCAACAAGTCAACCTTTGGTGACTGATGAGGAGATATGTAATTCAGAAGGAGTGTTGGCCGCAAAGGTGATAATATGTGGAATTCATGGTGAGAAGAGCAGTGTTCCGTGATATAAAGTGAGTTAGAGAGTCTGATGTGAAGTGGTGGTAGGAGTAATAGAAAAATTCTCAGTTCTGGAAATACAGTTTATCCTTGATAATGACACAGCTGGATCAAAGGTAGGAGTGGTGCCTATTGTGGCTGAAAGGCCAGTGGAAAATCAGACAACTGAGGTCTTACAGGGATTTTTCCTTACTGTGTGGTAACAAAGTCACAAAACCACAAGTGGAAACAGGAGGAGAAATCAAAGAAATTGAAGTTCAATTATCAGAAACTATATTTGATCAAATGGTTGAGAAAAAAAGGACAAAGGTAAGTGGAGGACAAAGTGGATATTTTTAGTTCAGGGAAATTAACTTAATTGCACAGGAAGATGAAAAATTTAAGTAGTTGTATCAAAGAGCATACACAGAAGAATCTGTGTGTATCCCAGAATGGCACTATCTTAAAAATGAAGTCTTGATGAGGAAATGGAGACCATCACATACTCAGGCAGATGAGAAATGGGCAGAAATTCATCAGGTTATATTACAGGTTGACTATAGAAATGAGATGTTGTGGGTAGCACATGAATTACCAGTAGGAGGTCTTGGGGAATAAGGAAAACTCTAATAAAAAAAAGATAATTTTTATTGGTCTGAATTGTATAAGGATGTAGTTAATTTTGCTAGACATGTCATGTGTGTCGGTTAATTGGAAAACCTCAGGTAGTGATAAAGCCAGCACTCTTAATACCCATTCTTGCATTTGAGGAACCTTTTACAAGAGTCTTCATTGATTATGTAGGACCCCCACCGAAAGCAGAAAGTGGGAATCAGTATTTATTGACCATATTGTATGTGTCCACTAGATTTCCAGAGGCCATTCCACTATGCAGTATCATAGCTAAAAGGATTGTAAACAAGTTAATCCTTTTTTTAAATAGATACGGACTACCGACAGAAATACAATCAGATGATGGGTAAAATTTTACATCAAAATTATTCATGTAAGTTGTGGATAGCTTAGGAATAAAACAATTAAAATCTGTTGTGTACCATCCAGACTTGCAGGGACCATTCGAATGGTGGCATCAAACTTTAAAGACTATGTTGAGGGCTTATAGTCAAGACTATCTAGAGGGTTGGGATAAAGGAAATCCATATGTATGTTTTGCAATTAGCGATGCACCTAATAAATCAACTAAATTCAGTCTACTTGAATTAGTTTTTGGGTATGAGGTGAGAGGACCACTGAAATTAATTAAGGAGAAATTGATGAATCAGAGTTCAGAGACCATATATTTATAATATGTGTCAAATTTTAGGGAAAGGTTATTTATAATGGATAGCATTTGAAAGTAGCACAGCATATAATGAAACAGGAACCAGATGAGAAATCAAAAATTCATAATTTTGCTAGTGGAGTTAAAGTTCAGTGTTACTCCCAGCGGTAGGTAAACTTTTAAAGGCAAGCTTTAGTGGGCCTTATCAAATTGAAAAGAAATTGAGTGAGGTGAATTATTTGATAAGAACGCCAGATATAAAGAAATCTCACAGAGTGTGTCATCTAAATATGCTGAAAAGGTATTTTTATAGGGAAGGAAGGCAGAAGGATAATGTATTACTGGTTACAACGCAGAGTGAAGAACCAAGTTTAGATTATACTGAATTGGACATTCCTCAAATTAAATTGGACAATGAGGAAGTTCTCAAAAATTGGGATAAAATATTGAATTACCTTCCAGAAGAAAGTCAAAATGACCCAAAAAGGTTATTATAATCACATGAGATATGTGGGAATAAGTTGGTAATTCCTAATCTGATTATACATGATGTAGATATAGGAAATGCTGTTCCAAGCAACATCATTATAGACTTAATCTCTAAAGTTGGTACAGGTTCAAACAGAAATTGAACATATGTTCAAACACAATATAATCAAAGTGAGTTGCAGCGAATGGAGCTCACCCATCGTAATGATTACAAAACCAGATTATACCCAATAATTATGTGTGGACTATTGCAGAGTCAATGCAGTTGCAAAACCTGATTCATATCCTATTCCACATTTGGAAAACTGTGTTGAGAAGGTGGGACAAGCAACTTTCAAAGTTGGACTTACTCAGAGGATACTGGCAGGTACCTTTATCCAAAAGAATGAAGACAATTTCAGCTTTTGTACCACTGAGGGGACTGTAGCAGTTTAAAGCCATGCCATTCAGTACAAAAACTGCACTAGCCACATTTCAAAGACCACCCAAAAAGTCATTTCACGATTACCAAATTGTGTGTGTATATCTGGTGAATTTTAGTCACGCATGGAAGAAACATTTGGAGCGACTATCAGAATTGTTCAATCGCCTTTGGGAGGTGGGCTTGGGATAACCCTGGCTAAGAGAGAGTTTGCAAAAGCCCAAGTCACATTCCTGGGCCATGTGATCAGACATGGACAAATGGCTCCACAGGATGTGACCACAAAGGTCATTGGGGAGTTTCCCAAACCATTGACAAAGAGCGAAGTACTACAATTCCTGGGATTGAGTAGTTTTTATTGGAAATTTTTATTGAATTTTAGCAATGTAGTTGCTCCATTAATGGACTTGTACGAGTATAGAAAATTTCAGTGGATGCTGGGCTGTCAAGGCATTTGTCAGCCTGAAAGCTGTGTTAACTACTACCCTAGTGTTAGCTCCACCTAATTACGTAAAACCATTCGAGGTGTATTGATGCAAGTGGCATGGGTGTCAATGCTGTTCTCCTTCAAGAAGATGAAAATAAAAAGACCTATTGGGTACTTTTCCAGAAAATTGAATAATTACCACCAGAAGGATTAAGAAGGAGACCTTAAGTTTAGCATTGGTGTTGCAACATTCCAACACTTATGTTGCGAGTAATGTGTTTGAGACAATTTTATATTCTGACCATAGCCCCTTCCAAGTTTTTAAGGATAAAAATTCCAGACTGTTCAGGTAGAGCTTTTTATTTTAGCCATTCAAATTATACACTTAGGAGGACAAGAGAATGCAATTGCCGATGCGTTGTTGCAACTTTGATTAAGAAAGACGGAGCTGTTAGGTGGAGAGTAAAAAACCAAACTAAAATGGACTGTTGTAGTGAATGCTTGCATGCCTAGAATCAATGCAATGTTGATATATTATAGTGTACTAATTGCATTAGGCTAAAGGTTTTAAAAAGTGAAGCCATCTTTCTACATTGATGGTTCATGTTTTTAAGCATGGAGGTGTGACAATACTATATTATTTTGTCCTGGGTTTTTGTAATGAAGAAAAGTTGAGACAGAGGTGTCGAGCAATCTGCTCAAAGTGAATAAAGTAGACAGCTTGTGAGGCCTTGGGTTACCTTTTTTACGACTAGGGGAAAGTGAGGACAATAGATGCTGGAGATCAGAGTTGAAATGTGTGGTGCAGGGAACGCATAGCAGGTCAGGCAGCATCCAAGGAACAGGAGAATCAACATTTCAGGCATAAGCCCTTCATCAGGAATGTGGGGGTGGGAAGGGGGCTGAGAGATAAATGGGAGAGGGTGGGGTTGGGGGAAGGTAGTTTGGGGGAAGGCGATCCAAGTTTAACCTAACTCGATGGAATAAGAAAAATAAAAAAGTAGGGTCTAGTTAGGCCTTCCAAGCTACCTTGCCCCATTTCCCCACCCCCCCCACCCCAGACCCCACTCTCAGCCCCAACACATTCCTGATGAAGGGCTTATGCCTGAAACGTCAACTCTCCTGCTCCTCCAATGCTGCCTGACCTACTATGCTTTTGCAGCGCCACACTTTTCAACTTTTTTTTAACATTGGAACAATAGAAGCAGCCTGAATGTATCAGTCAAGCTCCCACAGAATGAGGATTTTTTAGTTTTAACTTTCAGCAGTTGCTGGGACCTTGAAGCTGGATGTAGAAGCTCTTATTCCCCTCTCTGTTACAGCTAACAGTCGGGATTCTCTTCCTGCTGTTAGAATTGCTTCTGAACCAATCTATTTTACTGAATATGCCTTTGCCAAAGCTGCATTTATACGATGTTACAATATTGTGGCAGTTAATTAGTGGTTATATATATTATTTTGTTAAGCATTTCGATAGAGTTACAGTTAAGCCAATTTTTTCTTTTTTTAAATTTTGTATTTTAACTGTAGAAATAAAGTGTGTTTTGCTTAAAGTCAAGTAGTTTGACCAATCAAATTGTAACTGGAATGCAACGCGTTACACGTACCTTTAAAATAAGAAAATGTTAGGGTCTAGACTATCTTCTTAATATTAGTGAGTTTTGAGAAGATTTGTAGCTCAGGTTGAGGTTCTGGATGTAAGTTTGCTCGCAGAGCTAGATGGTTCGTTTTCAGATGTTTTGTCACCGTACTAAGTAACATCATCAGTGAGCCTCCAGTGAAGCTCAGTGAGCAAACTTACATCCAGATCTTCTTAATTTATTTTAAGGGAGTTTGATCTGATCCATAACACAGCAGAAAGTATAACTTACTTTCACATCCAGAGTTCACTTCTATTTTACTGCAATGGTCTCAACTTCTAATGACGTGGAGGTGCCGGTGTTGGACTGCGGTGGGCAAAATTAGAAGTCACACAACACCAGGTTATAGTCCAACAGGTGTATTTGGAAGTACTGGCTTTCAGAGCGCTGCTCCTTCATCAGGTAACTACTTTGGCAGGATCATAAGACACAGAATTTCTAGCAAAAGATCACAGTGTCATGCAATTAAAACAATTACATTCAATTTATCATTTAATTGCATGACACTGTGATCTTTTGGCAGAAATTCTGTGTCTTATGATCCTGCCCCACTAGTTAGCTGAGTGCTCTGAAAGCTCATACTTCCAAATAAACCTGTTGGATTATAACCTGGTGTTGTGTAAGTTTTAACTTTGTCAACTTCTAATGTCACCCTTGACTAACATTGACTGTCATCAAAACATAAAATCATTGTTTTCTGTTTGAATTATCATGGAGCGCTTATCAAAATGAGGTGCTTTATCTCACAGAGGGTCAAAAACATCTTTATGCAGAGCTATCCAATCTCCTTAATGTGAAGCTTCCTTTTAGTGCAACGCAGCAATGTTCGCTGATTAAATGGAGTTAGTGCATTTGTAAAATTAGCACTTAAGTCATGTCAATTTATATTCTTTATCACAAATTTAATGCAAAATGAAGTGTGGTAAAAGGACATTATGATATTCATCCTGTTTGCTGATTTTCACAAAATGTAAGTTGATGCAAGTACAAAATTATTAAGAGTGAAAAGGTAGAGGGTAATCACGTGTTGACTCACCAAAGTAGAAATGACAAATGCTGAAGAATAGATGGCCAAATCTACATGTCAGAGTCAAAGGAACAACTGATGAGGAATTATTCACAACAGATTCAGAGTGTCATGCAAAACTTATATTATAATTTCCTGAGTGCAAGGAACTTTGATAATTTTAGTATTCTTGCAGTTGTTGCTTACATACTGTGTTGTTTACAGTTCAATCTTTCAGCTGTCACATCTACTTATGTCGAGCTGTTAATCAATTTTCTTTTTCCTCATTAGTTAAGTACCAAAAATCCATTTTCTCCTTTCCAGTTGATTACTTTAAAATTTCGTTATGTACCGGCCCTTATCACAGTCATCTTTTTTATTAACCCACAATGCTGCACATAGCTAACATTTGAGAACACAAAGTGAGGTTCAGCCATGAGAGCCCCTCCAATCTGAAATTCATCACAGACTGCAGGATTTTTTTTTATAACCTAGTACAGAAACTTTAAAATAAAACATATCTGTTTCCCACAACTATAAACAGTTCACTATCTGGACTCAGATTATACCATGCCCCATTTTTTCACACTCTTTCTGGTTTTAGAATTCTATCAGGCTTTATCCACACTTTTAGAGGCCTGATGTAAACAAAATGTACACATGCAGAAAGTCCTTTGGTATAAAATCCTGCAGTGTCTAGAATCATTGCATGATCAAGATATTGTCAAAGGGTTGTGGAGCTCACTATGTTCTGATGGCCAAACTTTGATCCAGCACAGCTGATAAGATTTTTAAGATAGGAATGATTTTTTTTGCCAGAATTAGTTTTACTTCAGGAAATGTTTTGAAACAGCGAGTTAAATATTAGAAGGAAGCACTTTAATGAGATTGAAGAGGAGAAGGCTCAGGGGCATGGTCTGATTCCTTGTTGCTGAGGATGGTCAATGCCTGGCACTTATGTAGCATGAATATTACTTACCACTTTGCAGCTGAGGCATGGATATTGACTAGAAATGCACATGTGCAGATGAACTGCTTCAGTATCTGAGGAGTTGTGAATAGTGGAGAACATTGTGCAATCATTAGTGAATGCTTTGAAGAAGTATCTCTACAGTGTACATGACATTATGATAGAGATTAAATCATTGATAAAGCAACTGAACATAGGTGGACCAGGCACTACCCAAGAAACATCAGCAATGGAAGTCTCCTGGGACTGAAGTCATTGACCTCCAACACCACAACCAGCTTCCTTTGTAAGAGGTATGATACAATGCACAAAGAGTTTTCTGCCTTATTCTGATTAACTTTGGCTTTGGAATGTCTTCTTGATGCTATACATGGTCACATGCTGTCTTGATATCAAATTAAGTTATTCCCTTCTCACCTCTGGAGTTCAGAACTTTTGTCCATATTTTTACCAAGGTTACAATGAGATCAGGAGTTGAGTAGCGTTCCAGAACTCAAACTGAGTGTCAGTGAGCAGTTTATTCTGATCAAGTGCAGTTGAATAGCATATGAACAGGAGTAAGCTATTCAGCCTATTAAGACTGCTCTGCCATTCAATACAATCATAGCTGATCAAACACTTCAATGCCTTTTGCCCATATTATCACCATAACCCTCTACACCATTGGTAATCATAAAAAATAACTGTAATATTAAATATAATCTCAGACTGAACTTCTATTGTCTTCTGGGATAAAAAGTTCAAATGTTCACAACCTTCTGAGTCAAAGATTTCTCTTCATCTTGGTGCTCGAAGCTATCACTCTTATTTTTAAATTGTGTGCTCTGGTTCTAGAATCCCCAGCTGGGGGAAACACTTTGCCTGTAGATAATCTGTGTCCAAGTATTTTGTAGGTTTCAGTGCGATCACCTCTCATTTTCAATACTCCTGAGAATAAAGACCCAGTTTGTCTGATTTCTATTAATAGGACAGTCTTAACATCCAGAGAACAAACCTGGCAAACATTCATTGCACTTACTGTATGGCAGGGTTATTGTTCCTGGAAAGGATGCACATTGTATTCTCAGTGCAGTATTGCCAAGCTGTGATTGACTGTTCAGGTCACAATTCCATTCCTTCCGCAGATAACACACATTCCAATTCATCCTGGATTCTTTCTGACCTAACCTGATTCTGTCGCAATTTGTTTTTCCCTGGCCAATCAAGTTCATTGAGCAAAAGTTAGTATTGTCTACCTATTTGAACATGGTTAAAAATCACACAACACCAGGTTATAGTCCAACAGGTTTTATTGGAAGCACGAGCTTTCAGAGCATCGCTCCTTCATTAGGTCATTTGAACATGTGCCTCATTCAAATATTTACTTATGTATTTACACTTGCCTGAACCTTATTTTGTAATATTTCTTCTAATATGTCTACTTGTAAGATACTTAAGTTGTATCTTATTTATGCTAAATGTATAAAGAGTCTTAACTTTAGTCCAGTTGAACATTTTGTTAAAAAGAGCTTGAAGGCCCGCACTGGAATGACACATTTCCCATTCAGAAAAGACCTTTGCAGATGAAAGCTAAATGATCTATTAAGCTAGTCTTTTGTGCAAAGTCCTAACACTTCAGTCAATAGCTTAGCACTCCAGGGCTCACAAATCAGCAGTGATGTTTCTAAGTAGTTTGATATCTGAGTTCAATTTGACTGTTACGGATGAATCAAAGCAGCAAAAAGGAAAGTCTGAAATTGATGTGTCTGTCCAATTTGCACTGAGCTTAACTTTTCTTATTTGGATACTTCTGCTGCAGACTAGAAACTCTTCTTTATAGTACCCTCCTTTGTCTAAATGTCAGGGTGCGAGTTGAAGAAAATAAAGGCATAAGTGTCAAATAATTGAGCCCCAGCACTGAAGCTAAAATGCCAGAGTGAAGTCCATTTCAGATCAGTAAATGACCATTTTTTAATGTTTTTAGAATCATTATGTTATGTCTGCTGCACCTTCTTAATGGTCATTAGCCAAGTTAATCAACAAATGAATTCAGAAAGAAATGTTTTATAACAACTCCACTCTATGGAGGGGGCATAGCTTTAAATTAAGGGGGGGGTAGATATAGGACTGAAGTTAGGGGCAGGTTCTTCACTCAGCGAGTCGTAAGTTCATGGAATGCCCTGCCAGTAGCAGTGGTGGACTCTCCCTCTTTATGGGCATTTAAGCAGGCATTGGATAGGTATATGGAGGATAGTGGGTTAGTATAGGTTAGGTGGGCTTGGATCGGCGCAACATCGAGGGCCAAAGGGCCTGTACTGCGCTGTATTCTTCTATGTTCTATGTTCTATTGAAGTATTGCAGCACTCAAATGAAACAATCCCTTCAAAGCCACACAATGAAATAATTGGAGTTGAATTTACATACATTTTGAGCTTTTATTTAAAGACACACTATCTATAATGTACTCCCAAAACAACAGCCACTGATTCAGTTCTAATACTTTAAATATCAACAAACCCTACTCTAATGCAGATGGATTGAACCATGACTTTCCAGCTGAGAGCTAGGGACACTGACATAGTGCCACAAGTACATTTGCCTTTATATATGAGCAAAGATGAACTTCCAACTAATGTTTACCAGTTGAATACAACTAAATGCCTAAACGTTAGCAAGTGGTATGACATAATTTTTCAACTAAACAAACAAGCAATCTGTCAAATTCACTAATGGCTTGGTCGAGTAAAAGAAAAATAGCCATTATGAAACTTGAAAGTCAAGCAACAATATCACCACATTATGTAAAAATAAGTGTAAATATACAAATGTTATAAAGAGAATTTATAGTCAATTGTTTGGGATGACTTAAATTTTGAAAGTTTGTGTAAAAAGGAATTTACTTCAAGTTTTATGGACATAACTGGAATGTTTTCTCCAAAAGATATCATTGAAAGTTCACAGTGAAAATTAGAACTTTTATTAACAAGTCTTCTTAGAAATGACATGACTGTCATTCACAGCTTGCTCTGCTGCTGAGATTGTTTTTGAACAGTGGCCTGCCTTGGAGAGGTTCTTGGTTCATCTGCTTCAATTGGATGAAAATCTGCTAAGAACAAGCTGAATTGGAGGAAAGCCTGCTTAGAACAAGCTGCCCAGTTGATCTGCCTTTTGTACCAGTTCAGGGTAAGACCTCCTTGTTGTTTTGAAAGAGTGATTGAAAGAACATCTGAAGACTATATTCCCTGAGCAGATTTTGGCTACAAGAGTTCAGAGACTGCTATGTATGGTTAGTGACGTAAACATATGTGCCACAACAAAGCAACAGACTCTAGAATATCCCATGCTTTATCCTTCTATCATTAAAAAATAGCCTGTTGGCCCAAATTTGTTTTTTTTGACTTTGCAGAGAATTTTAAAAACGTTCCTGAATACTGTCTTTGTTTGTTTTTTGATAATAGTTGGAAGGATAAGCATTTAGACTTCTACGTTACTGACTGTGTTTGTTAACCAATTGTTGCATCATTATTGAATAAGTTTTGTTTTGATAATAAACCCATAATTTTGTTTATATAGAAATATGGTCGATAGATCTTATTACTTACTACCCCCCTGACATCGATAAAGTATTTTATTGGTCATCTTGGTAACTAGAAACTTTTTTTATTTTTTCTGTTGCAACTTATGGAACAGTAAGTCTGAGTGATTGTGCACTCTTCCAGCCTCGGTTGTCATCCAAATTAATGAGTGTTTTCTTTTTCAAGATCTTAAGGTACATCCATTCAGATATGATTTTGTTACATGAGGAAAGAATCTCCATTGTAACTAGGTTAACACACAATATCATATGTAGCATTTTGTAATAACATTAAATTTTGTCAGAAGTTAGTTTTATATTTTATTCACCTTTGAGGAGTTTTATTTATAAATGACAAGGTCTTTTTAGTGTTATGTGCTCCTGGGCCCTTAAGTATTATTTCTTTATTGCTTATTTATATATATTCATAGTTCTTCAAGAATTCATCAGTCATAGTTATCTAGATACATATGTGTGTAAATGTTGCAACTGTAGACTTGCATCTTAAACAATTGTAAATACATCTGATTTTTTACATTACCTCATTATTTGTTGCTTCTCCCATTCCTGTGCTATAAGCCATCTCTACATGACATCAAAGTAAATAAATATTCACATGAACACACATCAGGCATTGTGTGACCAACGTGACCAATGGATTTGTATCAATTCAAATGACGATAATGGTGTCCGAATAAAGTAGAAGGGGTCAGCACCCAAATTTGGTTGTTGAACCTAGATTGAATATTAGAATAATTGAGGTTTAACAGTTGCAACAGAGTTGCTAACAAGGTGGTGAATTACTACTTTGGAATTTGAGTTTTTGAAGAAGGAACAAAGAGGATTAGTGAGGGCAGAGCAGTAGATGTGATCTATATGGACTTCAGTAAGGCGTTCGACAAGGTTCCCCATGGGAGACTGGTTAGCAAGGTTAGATCTCACGGAATAAAGGGAGAATTAGCCATTTGGATACAGAAGTGGCTCAAAGGTAGAAGACAGAGGGTGGTGGTGGAGGGTTGTTTTTCAGACTGGAGGCCTGTGAACAGTGGAGTGCCACAAGGATCAATGCTGGATCCTCTACATTTTGTCGTTTACATAAATGATTTGGATGTGAGCATAAGAGGTACAGTTAGTAAGTTTGTAGATGACACCAAGATTGGAGGTGTAGTGGACAGCGAAGAAGGTTACCTCAGATTACAACAGGATCTTGATCAGATAGGCCAATGGGCTGAGAAGTGGCAGATGGAGTTTAATTCAGATAAATGCGAGGTAATGGTAAGGTCCTAGGGAGTGTTGCTGAACAAAAGAGACCTTGGAGTGCAGGTTCATAGCTCCTTGAAAGTGGAGTCACTGGTGAAGGATAGTGAAGAAGGCATTTGGTATGCTTTCTTTTATTGGTCAGAGTATTGAGTACAGGAGTTGGGAGATCATGTTGCAGCTGTACAGGACATTGCATGCATTTCTGGTCTCCTTCCTATTGGAAAGATGTTGTGAAACTTGAAAGGGTTCAGAAAAGCTTTACAAAGATGTTGCCAGGGTTGGAGGATTTGAGCTATGGGGAGAGGCTGAACAGGCTGAGGCTGTTTTCCCTGGAGCATCAGAGGCTGAGGGGTGATCTTATATAGGATTTACAAAATATGAGGGGCATGGATAGGATAAATAGACAAAGTCTTTTCCCTGGTGAGAGAGGAAAGATATAAAAGGG
Organism: Chiloscyllium plagiosum; assembly: GCF_004010195.1. Lineage (NCBI taxonomy): Eukaryota > Metazoa > Chordata > Chondrichthyes > Orectolobiformes > Hemiscylliidae > Chiloscyllium > Chiloscyllium plagiosum. The sequence continues at coordinate 17,578,602 of NC_057747.1, read as the reverse complement.
ACCTAAGAGGAAACTTTTTCATGCAGAGGGTGGTATGTGTATGGAATGAGCTGCCAGAGGATGTGGTGGAGGCTGGTACAATTGCAACATTTAAAAGGCATTTGGATGGGTATATGAATAAGAAGGGTTTGGAGGGATATGGGCCAAGTGCTGGCAGGTGGTACTAGATTAGGTTGGGACATCTGGTCGGCATGGACGGGTTGGACCGAAGGGTCTGTTCCAATGCTGTACATCTCTTTGACTCCATGACTCTAATTGCCAAACCTAATGTTAATAAAGCACAGAACTATTGACAGTAGGTGAAGATGTTCAAGCACAAGAACTTGAATGATTTAAAATGAATGAGTATTTATAGAGTTCATTTAGAGTTCTAAACTATAACAGAATCACAGAATTGTTATAGTGCAGAAGGAGGTCATTCAGCCCATTGTGTCTGCCCCAGTTCTATGACCTAGTGCCAACTTTTCCCATATTCCTGCACATCATTTCTTTCCAAATAATCATCCAATGCCCTTTTGAATACCTTGATTGAACCTGCCTTCACCACATTTACAAGCAGTGCATTCCATACCTAACTATTCACTGTGTGAAAAAGTTTATTTCTCATATCACCCTTGTTTTGTGTGTACATCACTTCAAATCGAAGTACAAGTTAATGAAAATATTGCATGACTGGAAAAATGATTGACAACTTACTGAGTGAAGATAATCCAATGAAACCAAAGAGTTGGAAATGTTCAGTAGATCAACATTTTCTGTTTACCTTCTGCCTAAAGTGGAAATCCTGTTGTTTTTCAGGATGGTGTTTGTTTATATTTAAGTTATAGCAAAGAAATGGTATAAACTTCAAGTAAACTTATGAAAATATCACTGCATCGAGTAAAGTTCAATACCTTGGACCTCAGTCCTATTTTACTACAAAGAATGTAAGTGAGATATTATCGCTGCTCTTCAGTTATCCTGTTAAGTAACAACAAGCATTCTTCAACTAATGAGATTGCATACGTGCACTAATCTACATTGAGATGTCAAGTTTATTTGCAAGTTTTTCAAGTTGAATTGGTGAAACATTTTTTTAAGAACTGTCTTGGTCAGCTTTGAGGTGTGGGAGAAAGTAAGGACTGCAGATGCTGGAGATCAGAGTCAAGAGTGTGTTGCTGGAAAAGCACAGCAGGTCAGGCAGCATCCGAGGAGCAGAAGAATCGATGTTTCGGGCATAAGCCCTTTATGAGGAAAGAGTTGATGAAAGGCCTATGCCCGAAATGTTGATTCTCCTGCTCCTCGGATGCTGCCTGATTTGCCATGCCTTTCCAGCAACATACTCTCGACTCAGTTTTGAGGTGTGTATGAAATGGAATTCTGTTGAAGGAAGAACTTAATGAGCCTAAATGTGATTTTGGACAGTGTGTTCCCAGTTGTGATCAGAGAGGCTCAATATGAAAATGTGAATACGGATAAAAAGCAGGCAATTTAGCCTGCTCTGCCATTCAGTAAGGTCATGAGTGCTCTGAGTCCAGTTTCCAGCTGAACCCAATCACTTTTGACTCCTTTTTTAGTCAAGAATCTATCCAGCTCTACTTTAAAAATATAAAGTTTCTTTGCCACCACCACTCTCTGGGAAGCGTGTTCCAAAGACTCTCGATCCACTGAGAAAAAAAATTCCTTCTCATCTCCATCTTAGACTGTGTCCCCTGATTCTAATTTTTCCCACAAAAGGAGACGTACTTCCAGCATCCACACTGACAGGATCCCTCAGGATGTCATATGTTTCAATAGGATCACTTCTCATTCCTTTGTACTTCTAAGAATGCATGTCCAATCTGTCCAACCTTCCCTCAAAAGATAACATCTCCCCCATCCCGAGAATAAAGCAAATAAACATTTGAATTGCTTCTAATGTATTTACCTTTTTTTTTAATTAAGGAGCTCAAAACTGTGGAGAGCATTACAGATATAGCCTCATCAAACTCCATTCAACTATGGCAAACCTTCCCTACTATTTATTTTCCAATTCCCTTAGGAAAGATGTTCATAAATGGCTATCTTGATGCCAAAGTTCATTGATGAAGAAATTCAATTGCTTGCATCTTTCTAGTTGGAGGATGACAGGGGTAGTAATAATCAGTGAGAAGAATAGAAGAGACTGCTAGTTGTCACTGACTCTATACGTCTTGTAAGGTTTGACAGCTGTGTCTAGACAGTCACTTTCACAGATCCAGTTTAATGACTTGCATAGTGGTCATGTGGTCAAATGGTATTAGATTGAATTCATTCAGCAGGAATTTCGGATTTTACTGCCTCTAAAATATTAATCCAAGTCACCACACTTCAATCTTAGTGTATCCCTGTTGACTTCAATGTTGTTTTTATTGTAAATTACAATAGCATTCAGTAATTATTGTTTTAAAACATGATTGATGTAATCTGTTGAACGTGTAAAGAGATTGTGGATCAAGTCTTTGTATAATGCATAGGAGAGTAAAACCGAGAATGATAATTTTAGTGCAACACTTTCTATTAATTCAGTTAAAACCTATCATTATCCTAACATCCATTATCCTAGTCAATAATAAATACTTTTCCTTGCTGTGTGACATGAGCCAAAACAAAAAAAATTATCATAAACACTGACATTAAAAATTAAAGTATGAGGGGAGAGAAATATTGCATTTACTTGCATAAAAACAAAAGCTGCAAGTTCAACTGATGCAATAAACACTGATTCAAATGAGAGTAAACTATTCTAGTTTTGTTGCCCTTTTTAATGTCATTATATATCCCCAAAAGCATGCAACAACCTTGTAATAAACTCCTAACCATCTGTCATTCTCCATGTATTAAATATATCATGTTGCAATTAAACGGATGAAGATTAAATATTCAAGATCCATTTTTTGTTGAAAAGAGCCATGAAAGAGAATGGATAATTTAATGAATAAATCTGTTACCTCTTTGCCCTTCTTGTAGAAAAACAATACACTATATCAGTGGAAAAGTTATTCTATATTCCAATCACCTAGGGGAAAGAAAGAGGTTATGCACCAGTGTTCTGAATGCTAATATCTGAGGATAGTTGAAATTGAAGACACAATAGTTGTTTGAATTTTTAAGAATAAGTTGTGTTCATCAAAACCTTTATGAATTTGAAGAAAAATATTACTTGTTGCCATGGAGTTTGACATACTGACTGTGTATTTGTTAACCTTTAATGTTGAGCATTTAAGATTGATTGTGGTCATTAAAGTATAACATAAAGTGATGCTGAAGAAATATGATTAACTTTAATCATCTATTGGTCCTTGAACCCAAGACAAAGATAAACTTGAATATGTCTAATTTTTTGGCCAGGTTTTGGAAGTGTGTTTCACTTTGCAAATGGCCACATGTAGGGATATAGGAACGAGATTAGGCCATTCAGCCTCTCAAGCCTGCTTCACCATTCAATAAGATCCTGGCTGATCTGTGGCCTAACTCCACCTTAGACACATACTTTTACTTAATAAAAAATTGTCTTAGATTTAAATTTAACAATTTAATTAGCATGGACTGCCAGTTGAGGAAAAGAGTTCCAAACCTCCATTACTCTTTGTGTGCAGAAGTGCGATCTAACATTTCTCCTGAATGGCCTGGCCCTAATTCCTAGACAAAACCCCCTAGTTCTGGAATCTTCAACCAATGGAAATGCTTTATCTTTATCTACCCAGTCTTTCCTATTAATATCCTGAAGATCTTGATTAGATCAACCTTTACCTTCTATATTCCACAGAATAAAGGCCTAATTTGTCTAATATCTCCTCATAACTTAACCCCTGAAATCTAGGTATCATCTTTGTAAATCTACATTGAACTCCCTCCAGGGCCAAAGCATCCTTCCAAAGTTGTAGTGCCCAGATCTGCTCTTAGTACTCTCAGGGTCTAAGTAGGCTATAATGTTTACATCTCTATACTCCAGCCCTTTAGAAATGAAGGTCAGCATTTCATTAACCTTCTTGACTATTTTCTGCACCTTTTTGTGGCATTTTAAAGGGCTATCCACCCAAAACCCCAAATTTTGTTGGACAGCCACTATATTTAACTTTGTCCGTTCGAAAAGAATATCCTGTCTATCCTTTATCAGTCAAAGATTGATATTTTCACACTTGTTTATATTAAAATACATGTCCCATAGCTTTGCCCACTCACCTTATTTATCAATATCCTGTTGTAATTTTATACTGCCAACACTCCACCATGCTGCCCAGTTTTGCATCATTAGCAAATTTGGATATTCGACTTTTTAATGCCATTATCCAAGTCATTAATGAATATTATGAATAATTGAGGCCCTAACACAGATCCCTGTGGAAAACCACTATCCACATTCAGCTTAAAATCATAGAATCCCTACAGTGCAGAAAGAGGCCATTCAGCCCATTGAATCTGCACCAGTGCATCAAAGGGCATCCCACCCAAAATCAACCCCCACCCTAACTCCGTAAATCCACATTTACCATGACTAACCCACCTTACCTGTACATCATTGGAAAATTTGGCATGACCATTTCACTTAACCTGTATATATTTGGACTGTGAGAGGAAACCAGAGTACCAATGGAAACCCACACAGACACAGGGAGAATGTGCAATTTCCACACGGACACGTGAATAATGAGTATACTCCCCACATACTGGAATTGAACCAGAGAGCCTGGTGCTGAGACAGTACTGAGCCACTGTGCTGTCCACAGTTTCTGGAGGGAAATTTGATATTGACACAAAAGCAATGCTCACATGCCATGTAAGTGATAAAAGAGATGAACGAACTCTCAATTTTTGCTTTGACATCTACATTAATCTAGTAACTATAGAATATTAATTCAATGGAACTTTGAATCTCAAATTTCACAACTAGCAGAGGGAACTGGCGTGCTTCTGTGGATATATTCTACTTTTTTTTGTAAGTTAAAAGAGAGATAAATTTGTGACTTGTTCATTATTTATCCTTGAAATTACAATTTTGATTCTGAAAAATGTATGAGATTAGCACAAATTTCAATTAGTGACTGAAAATACAAAGAATTTACCTTCACACAAGGGAATAATATTGAGTTGATTTTATCTAATATTGACAACTCAGTAAAGGATTTTTCACTACTGTTATGGAGTCATAGAGATGTACAGCAAGACACAGTTCCTTTAGTCCAACTTGTCCATACCAACCAGATATCCTAACCTAATCAATTCCTTTTGCCAGCACTTGGCCCATATCCCTGTAAACCTTTCCTATTCATATTCCCATCCAGATACCTTTTAAATGTTGTAACTGTGCCTTTCTCTACCACTTCCTCAGTCAGCTCATTCCATACATGCATCACCCTCTGCGTGAAAGTGTTGCCCCTTAGGTCCCTTTTAAACTTTTTCCCTCTCACCCTAAACCTAAGCCCTCTAGTTCTGGACTCCCCCACCCCAGGGAAAAGACGTTGTCTACTTAACCATGCCCCTCATGATTTTATATATCTCTTCAGCATCTGACGCTCCAGGGAAAACAGCCCCAGCCTGTTCAGCCTCTCCCTGTTGCTCAAATCCTCCAACTCTGGCAACATCCTTGTAAATCTTTTCTGAACCCTTTCAAGTTTCACAACATCCTTCCAATAGAAGGGAGATCAGAATTGCACGCAATATTGCAAAAGTGGCTTAAACAATGTCCTGTACAGCCGCAACATGACCTCCCAACTCCTATACTCCAATAAAGGAAAGCATACCAAACGCCTTCTTCATTATCCTATCTACCTGCGACTCCACTTTTAAGGAACCATGAATATGCACTCCAAGGTCTCTTTGTTCAGCAACACTCCCCAGGACCTTCCCATTAAGTGTATAAGTCCTACCTTGATTTGCCTTTCCAAAATGCAGCAACTCACATTTATCTAAATGAAACTCTATCTGCCAGTCCTCAGCCCATTGGCCCATCTGATCAACATCCCATTGTACTCTGAGATAACCTTTTCTTCACTGTCCACTACACCTCCCATTTTGGTGTCATCTGCAAACTTACTAAATATACCTCCTATGTTCACATCCAAATTGTTTATATAAATTACTATATTAGAACATTTAATGTTTTTCAAATGTAGTAATAATAATCAGTAGAACAGTAAGGTACACAACACCTCTTAACAGCTGATGGAACAATGCAAACGTTTTCATGTCAATTCATAATCATTTCTGTGATGTCTCAATATTATAGCAGACAGAATCATAGAATCTCTACAGTATGGAAACAGGCCATTAGGCCTTCGAGTCCACACCAACTCTCTGAAGAGCATTCCACTCAGATCCACCCCCTACCATATTCCATGGCTAATCTACCTAGCTTACAAATCCCTGGACACTCGGCAATTTAGAATGGCCAATCCACCTAAACTGCACATTTTGGACTATGGGAGGAGAGCAGAGCACCCAGAGGAATCCCACACAGATGCAGGGAGAACGTGCAAACTTCACACAGACAGTTGCCTGAGGGTGGAATTGAACCTAGGTCTCTGGCATTGTGAGGAAACAGTCCTAACCACTAAGCCACCTTTACAAATCATCCTTACTTGTTTGCAAGTTTGTCCAGCCCCTTGTGTGTCAAAAAGCTTTCCAATAGACTGCAAAATCCAATATCCATATTAGTTATAGGCACATGCACATAAGTTCCTGCCAGTGTGTTAGACCTTATCGTAGCTTACCTGCATAGTTGGCCCTGATATCTAGTTCCATGTATTGACATTTGAATTTCTGCTGTATTCTCAAGGGCTGTGTCAATTTAATTTCAGTGGTTTATTCTTGATGTTGGAATGACTGATTCTATAAAATCAAAGTAGCAGAAGTGGGTATCAGTGACAAGGGAAATCGATGAAGGCCTTTCAGGGTGGGTTAATGACCATCTGCACTGCTTGAACTTATGGTACCACAGATCCTGAGCCAAGTTAAGTCTCCAATGTAATCACTGCTCAGATTAACATCTGCTACTTCCATTAGTAGATTACAGCAAATGAATATCTGGTAATTCCAGAGAAGAACAAGTATATTCCAAAATTGTGTTATATATTCTGTGTAAATCAAAGGAACATAGAAACAGGAGTGTCCATTCTGCCCCTCAAGCTTATTCCATCATAACCAGAAAAAACAAACAAATAAATAATCTGAATTATTGTCAGAAGTCACTCTTCAAAGTAGAACTACTCAGCAGAATAATTGATAGGGTGAAAGAGATATTGGATGTATTTAATTGTATTCTAGTGTTTTCACCTCCTTCTGTATTTTGTATTTAAAATGCAATTCTCATAATGACTGGCATTTTGTAAACATTGAAAACTTTTATATTCTCACCCCTTCAAATTTTGAGTTCTCTGATTAATTTTCAATAATTTATTCGACTGAGGCTGAAACTCAGCCACTCAATGAACCAGGTCTTGTCACACAATGAGCAATTTGACAACATATGCCTCCTTCAAACTCCATCGCAGTACAGAAGGAACCTAGTGGGATTCTGTTTGTTTATGAACCGCAATGCTTCAGCTCTTTCCTTTCCTTGCAGTAGAAGCAGATTATCTCACTCTCTATGCAGATGTTTAATAATACAGGTAGCCACAGGAGGTTTCAGATCTACAACTGATACACACCATGTCCCTAGCCTTTCAAAGTTTTTGAACTGAAAGAATATCTTCCCAATAGAAAGTTAGGAACACTTTGCACTACTGCAACAGTTATGCTTTCCATTTCATTGTAATTTCCTTCATGTTTTCTCATGCCACTGTATAATCCAAGGTGACTGGTTCTAAAATTTGGAATTCCCTCATTAAAACAGTAGTGTCTCTCTCTCTCTCTCTCTAGGTTGTGAAGAAGAGTCATTGGAGTTCTTTTATTCTTATTTGGGATACTTTTTCACTACAAGATTGGTATTTGTTACTCATCCCTAGTTTTCTTTCGACTGAGGAGCTTCAGAGGGCGCTTACTCATTACTGATGGTCTGGAGTCACATGTAGGGCTAGACCAGGTAAGGATGGCAGATTTCCTGCCCTAAGGGATTTATGAAACAGATGGATTTCAATGATAGTCTGCAATGGTTGTGCTTTTAATTCCAGGTTTTGTGGAATTCAGATTTCACCATCTGTGTTGGAGGGTTTTGAGCCCATTGTCCCCAGAACTGCCACCCCCACTGAATCCCAGAGTTCAGGATTACCAGTCCAGTGACATTACCACTACTTCAGGAATTTCCCTCTCTCTACAGATGCTACCAGACCTGTGGAGTTTCTCTAGTACTTTCTGTTTTATTTTATATTTCTGTCTCTCTGTCCTCCTATAAGATATTCCTTAAAACCTAACTTTGACCAAGGTTATCTGCCGTAATTTATCCTTATGTGAATTGGTGTCAAATCCTATTTGAAAATGCTACTGTGAGGTGCAATGAGGTCTTTAACTTCATTAAAGGTGCCATATAAATGCAAGGTTTGTTAATACAAAAAAAGAGTTGGTGCCTTTGTATTTATTTGTGAATGCAGCCAGCTTAGGTACACAGGTGGGATTTCACGGAGGAGGTAGAAGAATAATGTGACAACAGTGTATGCATGAATTGGTTTTATTTAATTCTGCTAAGATTTCTAAACAATAAATGCAGAACTATTGAATTGGGCTCAGCTGTAGAACACTGCTAGATCCCCTAAATCCCTGGAGGACTATCCACATTATCTGCAGAAGTCAGAAATTGAGACAAAGCAATGAAACAACTTAGCAGCAACATGTTTAGGGAGTGAGGATATAAATGACAGTACAATTTCAATGCTGGTCAATAAGCATCGTTCACTGCTTTCACTGCCTCCTTGCAAATTGGGTCCAATTTCCCATCACCTCCTAAAAACATAAAACCAGAAAAAAAAATTACAAACTCAAAAAGTACATTTAGAACCTTTCACACACTAAAAAGCTGCCTTAAATAATCTTCAACAAACTCAAGCATTGAAGATGGTAGAAATCTGAAATTTAAAATCGAAAATGTCAGTAATACTCAACAAGTCAGGCATCATCTGTGGAGAGAAACAGAAGATGGACGCTTCCATTATGGAATCCAGCATCAGGAACTTGGAATTCCTTCAGTTCAGAGCAGGGAGGGCTGCCTCACATAATTACACAGTTCTCAGCCCATTACTGACTGAGGGCTGTCACACAGGAAGATGTTCCGTTAGAAGCTGCACAAGGTCTAAATGTATGAGGATCATTATTTGTGTGGGTGCTGCATTACTTGATGACATTGGTGGTGTGTCTCATATCTGTGCTGGAGATCGAAATAAAAACAAGAAATGCTGCAGAAGACTCAGTTGGTCAGGCTCCATCGGGTCTGTGACGTTGTATCAGAACCTGGGCTAGATTTTCAGTAAAAGGATGCATGGGTCAAGGACAAAAGCTGAAAAGATGGCTTAGCTCTCAACAACTCAGAGGTATCTCAACCACACAAATGATATAATGCTTGAATTTCTCTCAGGTAATGTAACTCTTTGACAGAATGAGGGCAGCAACATTCACTCAGCAGCTTTAACCATTCAAATGCCCCATAGCAGTTTCTTCTCAGCCTGGAGGCAGACATAGGGATTGACAGCTCAGGGGACTATCATCGGAATCTGTAATTGTGAATGGTAGGTAGGTCCCCAAGTGCCTCTATGCTTCTCCCTATTTGCAGGAGATGAACATGAATAATGGGGGCAAACATGCACAAATGGTGAGGGAGATGACATCAGGATCCTAACCCCATTCGTGAAAGGAGCTGCGGTGCTGCCAGGAGAAGGTGGTGACTGTGCCTGTGCTGAAGGGGATGCTGCGCTTATTCAGCCACCTTCAGGCTGCTACTCCCAGCTGCACATGAAGCAGCAACACCTACACACAGCAACAGCAGAATGTGACACTAATAAATCTTGACGTTCTTCAAAGCAAAGCCCATTCTACCCCTAAGAGGAGAAGACCTTTGTTCCCCAAGCACACATCTTCCAGCACCTTGGAGAACTCTCAGAAGCTGAGTTGTTAAGATGTTTCTTCACACAATCCAGCTGTGCAGAGATATTCACCTTGGTGGGGAATCATTTGTCTAGAGAGTGACATTCTGGTGACACTGACACAGGCACATAGCCAGTGGAGGAAGATTGGGCTGATATTCCTGATAGTTGAAGGAATGCTGGAGAACGGTAGAGAGGAATTTCTGGACTCAGCCTTTAGTTACATAAGGAAAAAGGCAGGAGTAAGTAGGAAGCCAGCTGGCAGAAGTGCCACTGATTATACACAGACTGAAATAGAGGGTGAGATGTCTGTCCAGGTTCTGCCTGATGTCATAGTACCAACATGGAATGGGAAGCGGGCATTCTGGAGAGCTAGGTCCAGAAGAATTGTCAGTATGTGCAGAGGAAACCTCACTCCAGCTATGGATACATTGGCGAGGCGAAAGAGGGCTAAGGGACACTCACTTCCCTCCAGATGCCCTATCTGAGGAAGGTACCACTTCACATGGTTAGGGAAAAGAATTGACAGCCAAATGCTGAGATTGATATCCCAGGACCTCCAATAGAGCATCTTACCACTGTTGAGGATTTGTCTGGGGTTCTGGATTTGCCTCACCCATCCTTTGGGGCTAATTCTTGTCAGCCATGAGCTAGTTCTGGTAATGTAGGACAGTGAACACTTGCCACATTTGGGAGTTTGTCTGGTAATTGTTCATGGTATGTAGGCATCACTGGCTTGGTCAGCATTTATTACCCATCACTACTTGTTCACCTGGAGAAAGTGATGGTGAGATGCCTTCTTAAACCACTGTAATCCAGTTGATCTACTGACAGCACCCACAGTGCTTTAAGATATAAGCCTTCAAATGTTGTTTCCCTCTGACATTAAACCAACACCATAGACAACAGCTCAGCAATAAAACAAAAACAAGGGGTCACAGCACAACTGGTCATGCATTTGGTTCCTCAAAAAGTACAGGCCAGACCGAATCACATCTGAATCATTGCAATTGTAGCATAATTTGCATCCAAACTTACACAATCATTTCCCTATGTTTAGTCATGTTTTTTTCCTCAACCATCTGGTACAGCCTGATTAATACAGTAGTTACAGAATCAGTAAATGGTTAGTAATTTGGAAGACCAGTGAGTGCATGAGTGCATTTGCACATTCAAAAATAACGTCCACTCTTAATTCAAAGTTGTAAATTCAGCTACTTTATATTTTAGCGCTATTTTCCTATGCTACATTTAATTTTACTGTACAGTTCGCAGTACTGATTCAACCTTTTTTAATGCAAAAAGAATTATTTGAGGTAGCCAGACTTTACTGGAAAAGAACATCATAAATAATGGGCTGAGCTGAAATCTGCAGCTAAAACAATCTGAGCTCCTGGGATTAACTTCCAGTTCTTAGAAATTGTTTGATCTAGAAACAGGCTATGTTCAGTCATCTTCCTCTAAGGACAGTAACTTCACTGTGGCATGTCCTTAGTCAAAGCCAGTTAGGAATCGACATATCTGAAACCAACTGTATTAGGGTGGATTAGAGTGACAGTCACTCAGATGGGATTCTCTAACTGCATAATTCCTTCCTTGACAGAAAATTGGGAATGAACTTGAGTTGAAACATTTGCAAATAATTTGACAATGAAGCTTTCCAGGCAGTAGCATTATGCAAGTGATTGGAAAACCTGGAAGAAGAAAACCGTGTCTCATGCAAACAGGATCTGGTACTTGTGCTGCAAATTTTAGTATTTTTGTGTTCAGAATCCACATGATTTTCAATCCAGATACATTACACATCAGATTTGAAATCAAGTAACAACTTGCAAAGATTGGTCATCATGTTTTTGTGCATCAAGTACTGCTGTGTATTGAATGTGATATGTATTGTGCGCTGGCAAGATCTACTCCATCCGTAAGTGAACTATGAATCATCGTGTATCAGCATTATTCCAATACTGCTGTCCTTCATTGTGTAGCCTGAGCTTGTGGCAGAACCAAAAAATATGGTTACAAGGTCATACCCTGTAATATCTGAATGACACTCAGGGGGTAGAATTTACTGCCATTCCTCATGATGAGTGGGATTATTTAATCAGATGGGTGGGAGATGACCACTTCCAGTCACAATCTTGATAAAGTTCAGGGGCTTGAAAACCTATGAATAGCCTCCATACTGGCTGCTAATTGAGGTCCTGAATTGGAGAATTAATATGCAGAAAGAAACTAGCATGCATGTTGCTCTTTGGCTTCAGGGTTGGACGGGGGAGCTTGTTCAAACACACCATGAAGAATTGAGGAACCCGGCATTGGGTAGTTGGGCTCTGGACGAGGGGTAATGGTCACTGAGAGACTCACTGCCCTTGCTGCCAAACATCCCTTTCCACCAACAATACCCTGTGACCTGGTTATGGCAACACCTCAGGTGGGTATCGTATTGGCAGCAGCCAGCCCTGCCTCAAAGGCAATGTCAATCGATTGAGCTGCCAACATCTGTCTGGCCAACAGCTCTTGGTAGGTGGAATTTCAATTCCCTTCCTTGCCCTACTCCACCGCCACAATAGATCGCCAGGTTCTTCATCACAAAGAAGGTCTGCTGCTGTCCAGTGTTGCTGGCAATTATTAAAGCAAATTTTGCCTAGTAGAGGTGCCACAGGGTTAAATCCCATGAGCTAAGTGCGACATTGAATCATTTAAAAAGGAGGCTCCTTTGTTCACAATTATATTTTCCATCTTCCTTCATTTACAATGGTCATTCGTTTGTTACCCAGCTACTGCTTGCTTTATTCGATCAAGTTTTGTTTGAGACAAGCTTACTGTTGGCATCTTGAAGTTTTATATGTCTGACTGCCCTCACCATGCACAGTTTGTGACAAAAATCAGAAATCCAGGTAAACGTTGGAAACCAGACCTGGGAACCATATCAATGACCAGGACAGCTCACTGCCTCATTGAGATTTTACATTCCTCAGGTGTTATGGGAAACTGCTGTCATTTCGGCCAACCTGCAACATATATGCACATTACTGATAACGTTACTTGATCTTGTCTCTTAATTGGGTTCTCCACGCTCCAGAGAGCAGTACAAAGCTTGAAGGAGTCTTCCACTCGGACTGTGAGACACAACACCCCAGAATGTTACTGTTGCCATATGCACTTGGACCACATTATCAGTCCGTCCAATTTCATTGCATTACATTTTGTCTCTTCCATTTATATTAATTCTTTCAATACTTCTGTCCAGGTCAATGAGAGGTTTCAGTGTTTTTTAATGGACTGTATCTGACTCGCTAAGAGAGCTGAATCAACACATGTTGAAATGACAGTCACTGAGGGGTTAATGAGTGCCTTCACTGGTATTGATTCCATTCAATAATCATCAAAATCAATGATTCTCTCAGATTCTCTCTTGATTAAATCCTCAACATAAAATGAGCACCCAAAAGTCAAACTGATGTTGAGCCTTGTGTTGGGACTCAGTGTAGAATTGTGGCACACAGGCCAGGGACAGAACAGGTTTGCTCCCAAGAATTGGTCTCTGCTGGGTTTATTGCAACTCATTAGCCAAATCATATAAGTAAATGCTCTCTTTAGTGGTGTAGTGATATTATCACTGGACTAGAGAATCCAAAGGCCCAGTCTGACAACTTTGAGGATATGGGTTCAAGTCCCAACACAGCAACTGGTGAAATTTAAATTTGAATTAATAATATGAAGCTAGTGTCAATAACGGCAACCAAGAGAGCTGCTAATTGCACTTCCTCCATGAGATAACAAGATCCCAACTGTTCACAATGCTCAAGAGGTGGTCTCGCTGAAGCCCTGTACACTTTCAATAAGATATCCCTGCTCCTGTACTCAAAACCTCTCACTCTGAAGGCCAAAGTTGCCCATTTCCTCATTATCTCCAGTTATTACTGTTCCATCTATTTACAATGGAGGATTCCAATTAATCTGAACTGAACCAAGGTGCTATGAACATATGATCATGAATACGATTGTGAAATGTGGAGCATTTATTATTAAATGTTCCTATATCCAAGATTATTGCATTAAAGTATGATTATTTTTGTAGTACCATAGAGCACATCGTATCCATAGGCTGCTGATCAGAGGTCAAGCAATTGTCGGAGAATGTGTAAACATTTGATTCCGGAAGAAGGGGGATGAGAGATAATGTCAAATTTCACCTATTCGCTTAAAATAAATCACCCTCTGAACTTATACCTAGGCTACAGTGTTGGTAAAATGGAACAAAACTACTTCTTCATACAAGCAGAATACATTTCACTTGTGAGTAATGTTAATTAAACTGAAATACTGATATTGGATTAATATAAAAATATCATGAGATGGTTGTAAAGGTATATCAGACAAATATGCTCAAATCTGAAAATTGTTGCTGGAAAAGCGCAGCAGGTCAGGCAGTATCCAAGGAGCAGGAGAATGGACGTTTCGGGCATGAGCCTTTCTTCAGGAATCGTTAAATTTTCAGGAATATGCTCAAATGCTTTCCCACGAATTGAAAAGTGAGCAGTTTGAATTAGTTTTATTGCATTCTAACGGTCCCTTCAAATACAGCAGAGGAATTGCAGCATCAAATTACCATCACTGTGCCCATATTCAAAAGACACCAGTGCCTTGGTCAGAGGGAGCCGTTTGAAAGGTTTGGTTCAATTATAATGACAAGATGTTAAAGCAGCAAGGCACAGTTGCCTCTGGTCTTATCATGTTCATTTGCATAATTGCTGCTTGACTGATGAGGGAAAGGCACTTCAGGATTTAACTAAAATCTTAATTTGGCTGGAAATGATTTTGGTTTATTGCTATTAATTACAACATTCCTGCCAAGACACTGCCTAGTAAATAAAGATATTATGTTTCTTAAAGCTTGAAGTTTGACTTATTGAAATGCAAGTCAATAGTTGCAGGAGAAACGATGGCAAAAGTCAAATGACAAGAAGTCAAGTTGTGAAACGATGGCAAAAGTCAAATGATAAGAAGTCAAGTTGTGAGGAAGGGTTAGCGGACCTGAAACATTAACTTTGATTTCTCTTCACACATGCTGCCAGGCCTGCTGAGCTTTTTCAGCAACTTCTGTGTTTGTTTCTGATTTACAGCATCCACAGTTCTTTTATTTGATAAGAAAGCAAATTTCCTTTAAAGTGTATTTATTGTTGCACAGGTGTTTGTAAGGTGCATTTGTATTGGCAAGGTTGTATGACAGTGGCAAGGTTAATTATTAAACAATGGAATGATATGGCTGCTCCAATCTCAAGACAGCTCGTCCTGCACAATGTGAGCACTACAGGGTGTTTCCCGTGTTTGGATTTCTGTAGGAAGCACCATCAATTACAGCAGCTTGAGCTCTTGGTTCCAGAGCTTGAGTGGTTCCTGGTGTCACTGCGATGTGTCCATGAGGCTAGAGCTATGTGGATAGCACTTTATAAATGTTGTCACCCCACAGCTCAAGAGTATGTAGGGACAGAGGGAATGGATGCCAACAGTCAGGTAATACAGGAACCTGCTAGGCATGACTACTAGTCAGTAGTCAGTCCTGAGTACTCCTAAAAGTGATGACTTATCTGGGGATTGCAGCCAAGACCAAGTCTGTAGCATCATGGGTATCTTGGCTACATGACCAGATTCAGGGGTGGGGGGAAAGGAGAGAGAGAGAGAGAGCGAGAAAGAGATGGGATGTGTAGAAGTCCAATATTGATAGTTAAGGGAACAGACCAATGTTGCTGCGGCTATAGATGTAAGTGCAGGGTGGTGTGTTGAGTCCCTGGTACCAGGATCCAGGATGTCACTGCTGCAGAGTAAAGTTGAACAACCAGAAATCATGGTCCACATGGAAACCAATGACATAAAAAAGAAAAAAAATGATGTGGTCCTGTAGTCAGAATTTAGGAACATTGGTAGAAAATTGACAAACAGGATCTCAAAAGTAATAATGTATTGATTACTCCTAGTGATACATACAAGTGTTGAAACTGGCAGATAAGACATGTGGATCTGTAACTTGGTGCAGACTGGGAAGCTTTAGGTTCCTGGAACTGATTCTGGGAAGATGGGATCTGTACAGATGTGGTCATAGTATCTGTACAGGAAATGGCAGTTAGCTTTCCGAGACTGTATTCAGGAGAAATTTCTGTAGCAGTATGACTCACATCCAACAAGAAAGGAAGCACTGCTACACCTGGTTCTTGGAAATCAGGCAAGTCAAGTTGATCAAGTGTCACTGGGAAAACATTTGGGGGAATAGTGATCACAATATAATCAGGTTTAGGAATGCATAAGAAAATGATAATGAACAATCCAAAGTAAGAGTAATTAATGCACCGCCTGAGAGTGTAGTGGAGGCAGGTTCAATTAAGGTATTCATAAAGGGAATTAGATAGTTATATGAAATGGAATAATAGAAATAATTACAGGAAGCAGGCAGGAGGATGGAACTAAGTGCGTATCTTATGTGGAGAGCTGGAGCAGGCACAATGCCTCAATGGCCTCTTTCTACACCATATCAATGCTGTGATTCATTGTTAAAATGGTACACCAATATTGCACAAATAAAAAAGCCTTATGACTATGTCTAACAATCAAATATCTGAGTTAAAATTAAGCCAATTAGCAGCAGCATAAAGCTGCACAAGTGAAGACAGAAATTATTGTCATAAATCTTGACAAAGTTAAGCTGAAGAGACCCTTAAGAGGCCTTCAGGCCTAATATTGACAAACTGTGCAGCACATAACAACCATGTTTATGCTCAGAATGTAATGATTATAAATTATCCTTTATTCAATGGCCCACTGTTTCCATAATTGAGATGACCATCTAATCCAGAATTCATAGTTAACTTTTTGAAAATAGAAAATGTTAAGCAATTTTACTTGTTTTTTTTCTCACTGTAGTGTTACGTGTACAATCATTTTCAGAAGTGCTTACCAAAATCAAGATCTGTTATTTTGCATGTGAAGACAGACTCTCCTTTCACGATAAGCTCCACCATGTTCCAGTCAAGGAATTGTTCGAGAATGCAATGATGTCCATTGGCCTCCAGCATTGCTTCAAAATAGAGAAAACTTCCCAAATGTTTTTTACTTATTTAGCAATTTGAGAACATTCACTATAAAGCACCTGAAATGGTTCATTTAAAAACCTTAAAGTAAAAAGAGAATTCACTGCAATTTGTAACATTGACTCAGCGTGCTGTGAACTTAAAAAAGAAATAAAGCAAATGGCTGCTAATCTCTGAATACTGTGGAAGGGAAGAAATACTTAAGCCTTAATTAGACCAAGAACTATTTTTATCCAACACCTCCCTATGCCATAACACCAATAGAAATAGAATATGGGCCATTTGACCCATAAGGAGAAAGTGAGGATTGCAGACGCTGGAGATCAGAGTCGAAGAGTGTGATGCTGGAAAAGCACAGCAGGTCAGGCAGCATCCGAGGAGCAGAAGAATTGACGTTTTCAGCATAGGCCCATAAGACAGTAAGATATAACAGAGGAATTAGGTTATTCGTCCAAGTGAATATGCTCCACCATTCAATCATGGCTGATATGTTTCTCAATCCCATTCTCCTGCCTTCTCCCCATAACACTTGATCCCCTTACAAAGCCCTCAAGCTTCCTCTGCCATTCAAGGGGATCATAGCTGGTATGGCATTTCTCACATCCATTTTCCTGCCATTAATAACCCCACAGATCAAAATCTATCTATGTCAGCCTTAAGTATACACAAAGACTCTCCCCTCACAGCTCTCTGAGGCAAGGAGCTCCAATGACACTGAACCATCTGCCAGAAGAAATTCGTCTTCATCTCAGTCTTAAATTGGTGCCCATTTATTCTGAAACTATGTCCTATGGTCCTAGATGCTCCCACAAGAAGAAACATCTTTTCAGCATTGACCCTGTCAAGCCCCTTTAGAGTCCTATATGGTTCAGTGAGATCACTTTTCATTCTTCAAAACTCCATGCCTTCATGAGCAGCAAAATTTGAAAACTTCAATTCAGGCTCAAGGCCACAAGCAACAGCAACATATAGAGTCATAGTCATAGAGATGTATGGCATGGAAACAGACCCTTCGGTCCAACCCGTCCATGACGACCAGATATCCCACCCCAATCTAGTCCCACCTGCCAGCACCCAACCCATATCCCTCCAAACCCCTCCTATTCATCCAAATGCCTCTTAAATGTTGCAACTGTACCAGCCTCCACCACTTCCTCTGGCAACTCATTCCATACACGTACTACCCTCTGTGTGAAAAAGTTGCCCCTTAGGTTTCTTTTATCTCTTTCCACTCTCACCCTAAAACTATGCCCTCTAGTTCTAGACTCTCCAACCCCAGGGAAAAGACTTTGTCTACTTACCCTATCCATGCCCCTCATAATTTTATAAACCTCTATAATGTCACCCCTCAGCCTCCGACGCTCCAGGGAAAATATCCCAGTCTGTTTGGCCTCTCCCTATAGCTCAAATCCTCCAACCCTGGCAACATCCTTGTAAATCTTTTCTGAACCTTTTCAAGTTTCACACAGAATTGCACGCAATATTCTAACTGTGGCCGAACCAATGTCCTGTACAGCCGCAACATGACCTCCCAACTCCTTAACCCAATACTCTGACCGATGATCGAAAGCATACCAAACGCCTTCTTCATTATCCTATCTACCTACGACTCCACTTTCAAGGAGCTATGAACCTGCACTCCAAGGTCTCTTTCTTCAGCAACACTCCCTAGGACCTTATCATTGAGTGTATACGTCCTGTTAAGATTTGCTGTCCCAAAATGCAGCACCTCGCATTTATCTGAATTAAACTCCATCCGCCACTTCTCAGCCCATTAGCCCATCTGATCAAGATCCTGTTATAATGTGAGGTAACCCTCTTCGCTGTCCACTACACCTCCAATTTTGGTGTCATCTGCAAACTTACTAACTGTACCTCTTATGCTTGCATCCAAATCATTTATGTAAATGACAAAAAGTACAGAACCCAGCCCCGATCCTTGTGGCATTCCACTGGTCACCAGCCTCCAGTCTGAAAAACTACCCTCCACCACCACCCTCTGTTTTCTACCTTTGAGCCAGTTCTCTATCCAAATAGCTAGTTCTTCCTGTATTTTGTGAGATCTAACCTTGCTAATCAATCTCCCATGGGGAACCTTGTTGAACACCTTACTGAAGTCCATATAGATCACATCTACTGCTCTGCCCTCATCAAGCCTCTTTGTTACTTCCTCATAAAACCTCAATCAAGTTTATGAGACATGATTTGCCACGCACAAAGCCATGTTGACTATCCCTAATCAGTCCTTGCCTTTCTAAATACATGTACATCCTGTCCCTCAGGATTCCTTCCAACAACTTGCCCACCACCGACATTAGGCTCACCGGTCTATAGTTCCCTGGCTTGTCCTTACCATCTTCTTAAACAGTGGCACTACGATAGACAACATTCAGTCTTCAGGCACCTCACCTGTGACTATCAATGATACAAATGTCTCAGCAAGAGGCCCAGCAATCACTTCTCTAGCTTCCCACAGAGTTCTAGGGTACACCTGATCAGGCCCTGGGGATTTATCCACCTTTTTGCGTTTCAAGACATCCAGCACTTCCTCCTCTGTAATTTGGACATTTTCCAAGGTGTCACCATCTATTTCCCTACAGTCTATATCGTCCATATCCTTTTCCACAGTAAATACTGTTGCAAAATACTCATTTAGTATCTCCCCATTTTCTGCAGCTCCACACAAAGGCCACCTTGCTGATCTTTGAGGGGCTCTATTTTCTCCCTAGTTACCCTTTTG
>NC_057747.1:17496035-17558641 GCF_004010195.1 Chiloscyllium plagiosum | reverse complement strand
CCCTTTGGATTCTCCTTAATTCTATTTGCCAAAGCTATCTCATGGCCCCGTTTTGCCCTCCTGGGTTCCCTCTTAAGTATACTCCTAGTTTTTTTATACTCTTCTAAGGATTCACTCAATCTATCCTGCCTGTACCTGACATATGCTTCCTTCTTTTTCTTTTCCAAACCCTCAATTTCTTTAGTCATCCAGTATTCCCTATACCTACCAGCCTTTCCTTTCACCCTAACAGGAAGATACTTTCTCTGGATTCTCATTTCTGAAGGCTTCCCATTTTCCAACCGTTCCTTTACCTGCGAAAATCTGCCCCCAATCAGCTTTCGAAAGTTCTTGCCTAATACCGTCAAAATTGGCCTTTCTCCAATTTAGAACTTCAACTTTTAGATCTGGTCTATCCTTTTCCATCACTATTTCAAATCTAATAGAATTATGGTCGCTGGCCCCAAAGTGCTCTCCCACTGATACATCAATCACCTGCCCTGCCTTATTTCCCAAGAGTAGACCAAGTTTTGCACCTTCTCTCATAGATACATTCACATACGAATCAGAAAATTTTCTTTTAAACACTTAACAAATTCCTCTCCATCTAAACCCTTAGCACTATGGCAGTCCCAGTCTATGTTTGGAAAGTTAAAATCCCCTACCATAATCACCCTATTATTTTCTTACAGATAGCTGAGATCTCCTTACAAGTTTGTTTCTCAATTTCCCTCTGACTACTGGGGGGGGTCTATAATACAATCCCAATAAGGTGATCATCCCTTTCTTATTTCTCAGTTCGACCCAAATAACCTCCCTGGATGTATTTCCAGGAATATCCTCCGTCAGCACAACTTAATGCTATCCCTTATCAAAAACGCCACTCCCCCTCCTCTCTTGCCTCCCTTTCTCTCCAGCATTTGTTACCTGGAACATTAAGCTGCCAGTCTTGCCCATCCCTGAACCATGTTTCTGTAATTGCTATGATATCCCAGTCCCGTATTCCAAACCTGAGTTCATCTGCCTTCCCTCTTAGGCCCCTTGCATTGAAATAAATGCAGTTTAATTTATTAGTCCTACCTTGTCCCTGCCTGCCCTGACTGTTTGACTCACTTCTGTTCTTAACTGTACCAGTCTCAGATTGACCTCTTTCCTCATCATCTCCCTGGGTTTCCCCCACCCACCTTACTAGTTTAAATCCTCTTGATCAGCTCTAGCAAATTTCCCTGCCAGTATATTAGTCCCCTTCCAATTTAGGTGCAATCCGTCCTTCTTGTACAGGTCACTTCCACCCCGAAAGAGATTCCAATGATCCAAAAATGTGAATCCTTCTTCCATACACCAGCTCCTCAGCCATGCATTCATCTGCTCTATCCTCCTATTCCTGCCCTCACTAGCTCATAGCACCGGGATAATCCAGATATGACTACTCTCGAGGACCTCCTTTTTAAGTTCCTGCCTAACTCTCTGTCATCTCCCTTCAGAATCTCAATCCTTTTCCCTTCCTATATCATTGGTTCCAATGTGGACAATGACCTTTTGCTGGCCCCTCTTCCCCGTGAGAACATTCTGCATCCTCTCTGAGACATCCTTGATCCTGGCACCAGGGAAGCAACACACTATTCTGATTTTTCACTGCTGGCCACAGAAACGTCTGTCTATACCTCGGACTAGAGAATCCCCGAACATAATTGATCTCTTGGAAGCCTTGTTGCATTAGAGCCAGTCTCAATACCAGAAACTTAGCTGTTCATACTACATTCCCCTGAGAATCCATCACCCCATACATTTTCCAAAACAGCATACTTGTTTGAAATGGGTATATCCACAAAAGACTCCTGTACTAGCTGCCTACCTCTCTTACTTTTCCTGGAGTTAACCCATCTATGTGACTGTATCTGAGACTCCCCCCACCCCCCCCCCCCACTTCCTATAAATGCCATCCATCACGTACTGTTGTTGTTGCAAATTCCTCATTGCTTCTAACCGTCTCTCCAACTGATCCATTCAATCTGATAAGATTCGCAACCAACAGCATTTATGGCAGATATAATACGCTGTAATCCTTAAACTTTTTAAACTCCCACATCTGACAAGAAGCGCATATCACTCTACTAAAGGCCATTTTTGCTTCTTCACAATGTACAGACCCAGAAACTAACACCATCTTATTCCTCTACAAACACTGCCCCAGGTTAAATTAATAGTTATGGCTTATATTTTAAGTTTAATCAAGAGACATATCTCCAAAACATATAATCAAGAAAGAACCCACTCTATTCACTACTGTAGCCTTTCTGTAGGTCACACTTAAAACAACAATCTGCTTCTGTGCTGTGAACTTCAAGATCAATCGTGATTATTTGATAAATGTTGGTCATTGAATATGATATGCTCTTAACTATGTAACTTTTCCCTTTAAAAAAAGAATATTTTAATATGACTGGGATAAAAATGAACTGACTTCAATGGAGAGTAAAAATGGGTCAGTTTAACCCAGTTTTTTACCCAATCCATAGTCTTTAGGTGGGTTGGGTTAAAATAGCTCCCGTTACCTCTTTACTCCATAAATATTAAGGAATTTTGACAAAAGTATTATCTCAGCAAATCCCCAATTGTCCTTTTCTGAGGAATATTCTCCTGCACAACCCTTCTATTATCTGACCATACGACATTAGACCAGAAGAAGGCCATTCAGTCCATCAGCCCACTCAACCATTCAATAAATTAAACATTATTCTGTGAAATTTATATTCCAAGAGTTCAAATCAAAGTGAGAGAACAAACTATAAACAGACAAGATTCTGGTAGAGGAAAGAAAGTCGTGGGGTAGAGAGAGCTTGAGAATTTTGGCACTGATATTTCTTCTCACTGACGTAACTATGAATTGAGCTTTGGTGTTCTTGCGTTGTATTTTGATGTACAAGACAGCTGGTCAAGTCTAAGGGGTAAGGATGAAAGGAATACATTTAAAGTTAAAGCAGTAATTTTAACGTAACAGGAGAGTCCAGCTCAGAACTTAATTTGCTTACAGTTAGATCCTGAAAACAGTAACGTGATGTGGTAGATGACCAGCGAATTGATATAGTAGAAGCAAAATATTGTCGGTCTGGAATAAAACAGACAATGGTGGAGAAACTCTGCAGGTCTGGCACTATCAGTAGATCCATCTCGAGGACAAGGGCAGCAGATACATAGGAACATAACCTGCAATTTCCCTTCCTATCCTGACTTGGAAATATATCGCCATTCCTTAGTTGGTCAAAAATCCTGGTACTCTTTCTTGAATTGCTACAGATATATTCGGTGTAAGTAGTCACAACATTGGGGACTACTTACACCGAATATATCTGTAGCAATTCAAGAAAGCCACTCACTATCACCTTCTCAAAGCAAAATTTGTGACGAGCAATAAAAGCTGGCCTAGCCAGCAATGCCCAAATCCCAGGAATGAATAAACAAAGTAGACAGAGGAGCACAGTTAATATTTTGAGTCCAATATGACGGCTTCAGAAGTCAGTTCTCCAACACTTTCTGTTTCTGTATTAGTTGTTGTAGTAATGTTAGTTGACAGATAAATATTGGCTCAGACACAAGGGAAAACACACCTGGAATATGTTATATCCAGAGCCAGGACACTGACCCTCAATTTAATACCTCATTCAAAGGAACACTTTCCAAAGTGGAATGCATCTTTATAGTTACATTGAGTTGTTGCGATAGATGATATGACAGATTCTTATTTGACCCAGAGCAAGAATACTTCATCTAACCAAGGTTATGGATTTACTTGTAATATGGTGACTTAATGGTGATGATACAGAACTGGTAAGGCAAATGTTATGAATTTAAATTACAAAATTGAATTTAATAAATTGAGTGGTCAACCAGTAACCATGAAAGCTGATTGCTTTGTTGGCATGATAAGCGCTAACCTAGTGGATAACATTCTGAATTAGCAACTATATTACTGATAAATCTATAACCGCTGATGGAAAATTACGAATATGGAAATAATAAATATGTCGCAAAGAGAAAAAAATCACAAGAGATTTCTACATGCAAGAGAATTTGCTGTTCTGGTTTTCTTAAGTCCTCAGAGTGACTAGTTACACCTGATGTGGAGGTGCCAGTGTAGGACGGGGGTGGACAAAGTTAAAAATCACACCAAGTTTATTTGCAAGTATAACCTTTTGGAGCACTGCTCCTTCATCTGATAGTTAGTGGGGCAGGATCATAGACACAGAATTTATAGTAAAAGATCAAAGTGTCATACAACTGATGCAATGTATTGAACAAATATTAATATATTTACATATTAATGAATCGAAACCTGTGACCCCATTTTAAGTGATTAAAGACTTAACAGCAATCTAGGTTTGGTCAATACATTGCATCAGTTGTATTAGACTTTGATCTTTTCCTGTAAATTCTGTGTCCTATGATCCTGCCCCACTAGCTACCTGCCAAAGGAGCAGCGCTCCAAAAGCTTGTACTTTCCAAAAAACCTGTTGAATTATAACCTGGTATTGTGTGATTTTTAACCTAGTTACATGTCACCTGGATAGAGTTGAAAGTCAAGTCCCGCTCTTCCCTGAGTCATCACCAACGTTAAAACACAGAGTTCCCCAATTTAATTATCAATTAGACCCAGAGTGGCAGAAAATGCAGACTAGGTTTCTATACTTAACAAAAAGTACGATTCATTGCAAATACATTGATTCCAACAGAAACAATGATGAACCATTGACATATAACTATACTAATAAAAACTCCAACATTTATAGGACTCCCCTCTATACACACACACAGACACAAAAACGCATGTTCTGGGTGGAGTGAAAGATTGGGAAGACAGTTCCCAGTCTCTGTTCACAGGGTTTGCCTAGGATAATTTTTCTTCTGATCAGAATGCTGTTTCTTGATCTTCCTTCTGCAGGAAGTTTTATCTGTTTGTAGCAGGCACAGGGTGACTGGTTTGTAACTTAGAAAAATTTCTGACTTATTCATTTAAAGTCACAGCTTGTTGCAAGGGGAAATAAACTGCTATCTTTAGGCTTGAGATGTTTTTTAACTGCAGAGGGAAAACAGCTCCTTCCCTTTTTTGGAGATTCAATCTCCCTCAAGCATTCACATTCATAAGCTGTTCAGCCAACTCGGAGTCAATAGCATAGTCATTGGCAGACAAGAGAGCTTTGTCATTGATAACTGGTCTCTCCCTTCCCCTTCATGTTCTTCACTTAAGCATTGTCCTTATCCAGCTTTGCTTGTTAATGGTTCACTGGCCACATAGGTGTTTTCCTGGTGGTGGGAGGTATGGAATAAAGCTTTTGCACAATGGTGTCTTTTTTTTACTGAGTTACTACACACACACACAAAGAAACAAGGAAGAAAAATAAGTGGTCCCTCATCTCCAGACCATTCAGCTACCCGAACCTCCATTTATACACAGGTCCCCTGGCGCCAGCTCATCTGTAACTTGACTTCAAAATAAACAATGACTTGAGATAGCTTGCTTCTTGAAAAATCAGAAAACAAAAACAGCTGGCAATAGAGCAAATTGAGTCAAAACGAGTGGTGTGCAGCCCAACATTATGTTGAGAGCATCCTAACGGACTGTCTATGGCCAAGCCTCTGGTCTGGTGGCAGAGGCTGCCCTTGACTTTCTGGGCTGGAATCCCCTGAATGAAGGCTATACCCCTGTGTTGGCTGAAGACTGCTGACACCCATAACACACTCCCTGGCTCTGTGCCTGTGCTAAATGGCATGGCTAGACAGTGGGACTGTGACAGAGACAGAAATTGTTGGACAAACCCAGCATCGGTGGAGAGAGAAACATAGTTAAGTTTCGAGTCGTGACCAGAACTTCATACGGTTACTCTAGTTATTAGTTAGTCAGTATCCGAGGAGAGGAGAATCGACGTTTCAGGCATAAGCCCTTATCTGATACCCAGCATCTGCAGTCCTCACTTTCTCCTAGCACTCTAGTTGTAAAGACTCCATGTAGAATTAACATAATTTCTCCACTTCCCAAATCATTTCAGGCAGATATACAACTGGGGACAGAGAATTTATTTTGCGTTTTTTTTTTGTCCAATGGAGGTTTACAAATAATTCCCCTCATCGGGTTGCCATTCTTTCAGAGTGAATAGCGCTGCAGGTAGAGTGTTGGGAGCTTTAGTCTAGGTCAGTGTACTGCTGGAAAAGCACAGCAGGTCAGGCAGCATCCGAGGAGCAGGAGACTCGACGTTTCGGGCAAAAGCCCTTCATCAGGCAGAGGTGAGCTTGCGGCCTTTGCTTACCTTGCAAGCCCTGCAGGCGGCTGGTCCTGTAATCCACCACCCCACAGGATTCATACGGCCCGTAACGAATTGTCACTAGCGCTGCCTGTGGCATTCCAGCTCCCACTGCAGCCCCACTACCCCCCACCCCGCCACCCGACCTGACAACAATACAAAACGTTGCTAAGGAAGTGAAATCATTATTGGTGGAAGCATTGAGTGATTTTTTAAAAAAAAACTTCCGTGGGTCCCTTCTGAGTTTTGAACTCGATAGAAGAACAGTCGCTAACTTTTCCAGGTTTCGCTGTGACAAATCTTTCTGCTCTCCTTCGGTGCTGTCTAAAGGTTTAGTTTTGGTCGGAGCTGACTTGTTTTGCTTCAATATCCAGCCCGTTCTGCTGTGACCGTGCAGACATTCCCAGTTCGTGTGATTGCGTTACTGTCAAACAATGCATTATGCAAAAAAGCTGATGTGCATCAGACAAGAAACAAAGGTCCCCTTTCTTTAATAAGAAACAACAGAAATCCTGGGGAAACTCAGCAGGTCTGGTGGCCTCTGGGGAGAGAGAAATACAATAAATGTTTCTGGATGGTTCAGATTGGACTCGAAGCGTTGCCTGTTTCTCTCATCCGAGACACTTGTCAGATCTGCTCAGTTTCCCCATCATTTCCTGGGTTTGTTCCGGGTTTCTAGCATCCGTGGTATTTTGCCTCTAATCCTCTTTCGTTTCAGATTTTCAGAGTTGGTGTAACTTTTTAATGTTTTGTCAGTGGGTTTTTTTTTTCAGGTTATATGTCGGCGGTTGTTGAAACTCAGTCAATGACGTAAAGTAATTTTTTTCATTTTGGCGTCCAGCAATGTAAAACTCTGAAAGTTAGTGTGTTCCAGCACCTTGATAGCTGCATAAAAGGCATTAATGGCTCTTGGTTCACATTAATGATTCCTTTGTGGCTTAGAGTGGTTTATGGTGCTCAGTTTATTATACAGTCGTAGAGATGTACAGCATGGAAACAGACCCTTCGGTCCAACCCGTCCATGCCGACCAGATATCCCAACCCAATCTAGTCCCAGCTACCAGCACCCGGCCCATATCCCTCCAAATCCTTCTTATTCATATACCCATCCAAATGCCTCTTAAATGTTGCAATTGTACCAGCTCCACCACTTCCGCTGGCAGCTCATTCCATACATGTACCACCCTCTGTGTGAAAAAGTTGCCCTGTAGGTCTTTTTGATATCTTTCCCCTCTCAACCTAAACCTATGCCCTCTAGTTCTGGACTCCCTGACCCTAGGGAAAAGACTTTGCCTATTTACCCTATCCATGCCCCTCATAATTTTGTAAACCTCTATAAGGTCACCCCTCAGCCTCCGACGCTCCAGGGAAAACAGCCCCAGCCTGTTCAGCCTTTCCCTATAGCTCAAATCCTCCAACCCTGGCAACATCCTTGTAAATCTTTTCAAACCCTTTCAAGTTTCACAACATCTTTCCGATAGGAAGGAGACCAGAATTGCACACAATATTCCAACAGTGTTATTGAGGGACATGTTGTAGTTTCTCTAGCTTTTGGTGGTATACAGAAGTTGTTCATATTAATAGCCACCCAACTTCCCTTCCTGGTTCCCTTGTTAGCTGATAATGTTAACCTGCTAATGTTTAGTATTGTCTCCCTGTCACTTGGATCTGTCGTTATACATGCTATGATCTGTATGTCCTTGATTGCTATGATCTGTCTGTACTGCTTGTAAAAAACATTTAACTGTATTTAGACACACGTGACTGCAATAAATCAAATCAAAACTCCAACCCTTCCCTCCTTCCAATCTCCTGCCTGCTCTGAAACCTCCTTTCCTTCTCCAAAGTCTTTGAACATGTTGCCACTTTTTCAGTCTACCCTGCCTTTTCTGGAACTCCATGTCTGAATCTCTCTATGTAGGCTTCGAGCCTGGTCACAGTACTGAAAGGGCTCTGATCACAGTCATAACTGATGACTGTCGGAAGTAAACTATTCTCGATCCCCTTCTCATCTTGTTTACAGCCTTCGAAACCTCTGACCAAACCATTCCGTTCCAACAGCTCTCTGACGTTATTCAGGAGAGTCGTGCTACACTCAACTATTGGCAATCATATCTAATTATCACGAGAGAATTTAATCAATGTTTTCTCTTTCAGCTCCCACATTGTTAGCTCTGCAAAGGATCTAGCCTTAGCCCTTCATTTGATAAATGTAAATCTCCTATATACAATACATTTATATTCATAGCTCCACATCAAAGTCAACTCTAATAACCTCCTGTAATTGTAAAACAATTGTTAATTTACAGCCAAACTCCCACCCCCATCATAATGAAAGGTTGTGAAATCAGTCAAGCAGTAACGATGTCTTTGTTATAGCACTTAGGAATATGTCAACAAACATCTATTGAAACTGATTCTTTCAGCTCACATTTTAAAACAAATCCAAAATTTAATGGGTAGGGGGTTATATTGATCAGATTTATTTGATTAACTGACAAATTGACAGTTCCACAGACCTTATTGAAGCTAGAAATTCCTACCTCTCATTAAGGATATGGTCAGAAATGGTGTTGGGACTTGAGGCTCTGGGTTCCTCGTGCTGTTTTGGATGAGTAGTTGTGTTTCCATGACACTAAAAGAGTCTAGACCAATGTTTCAGGTCAGTAACCCTTTGTCAGAGTTAACAAAAACAACCATTCTGAAAATACATAATTGCTGGATAAATGCAAGTTGCTGCATTTTGGGAAAGCAAATCTTAGCAGGACTTATACACTTAATGGTAAGGTCCTAGGGAGTGTTGCTGAACAAAGAGACCTTGGAGTGCAGGTTCATAGCTCCTTGAAAGTGTAGTCGTAGGTAGATAGGATAATGAAGAAGGTGTTTGGTATGCTTTCGTTCATCGGTCAGATTATTGGGTTAAGAAGTTGGGAGGTCATGTTGTGGCCATACAGGACATTGGTTAGGCCACTGTTGGAAAGATGTTGTGAAACTTGAAAGGGTTCAGAAAAGATTTACAAGGATGTTGCCAGAATTGGATGATTTGAGTTATAGGGAAAGGTTGAATAGGCTAGGGATGTTTTCCCTGGAGCGTCGGAGGCTGAGGGGTGACCTTATAGAGATTGACAAAATTATGAGGTGCATGGATAGGATAAATAGACAAAGTCTTTTCCCTGGGGTTGGGGAGTCCAGAACTAGAGGGCATAGGTTTAGGGTGAGAGGGAAAATATATCAAAGAGGGACAACTTTTTCACTCAGAGGTTGGTATGTGTATGGAATGAGCTACCAGAGGAAGTGGTGGAGGCTAGTACAATTGCAACATTTAAAAGACATCTGGATGGGTATATGAATAGGAAGGGTTTGGAGGGATATGGGCTGGGTGTTGGCAGGTAGGACTAGATTGGGTTGGGATATCTGCCTGGCATGGACGGATTGGACCGAAGGGTTTGTTTCTGTGCTGTACATCTCTATGACTCTATGACTGGAAACAGCTTTCCTTGTTTCAATTTTAGATTTTTCATATTCACAATTTTAGCTCCTGTGGCAATGTTAACATGGTTTCAAAGTGTTTTGTTGTCCAGGTCATTTGAGGGTCAGTAGGCTTCCTGTACTATTTACACCACAATCTGTTTCCACCCATTTGTTTAAAATGGTCTTTTAAGGCGTATGTAAGTTGAAAAAAGTTATAAGGTCTGAACAGGATGCATGCAAGATAGTATTGAGCAGAAAAAAGTTGTCTTATTCTCTCGAAATATTAAAATGCTTGGCTGTAATTCCTCAGTTCATCAATCAGTTTACTGCAAAATAATTTATCAAATTTATTGAACAATTTAACTGTTTTGATTTGAAGTAACCTGCTAGCTGGAAGAGGCAATAAGGGTCATCAGAATATAATAATGGGATGAGATAGCTGTCACAGTCTTTCACAAAGTCTGGGTGTTCATGCTGATGATGGTGCAAGATGCAAAATGGGGAAATGAAAGTCTTTCTTCCCCATTTTTACACACATTTTCCATTTTATTAATTCTTCAGGAAGAAATTTTATGGGGTAGACACAATTTAAAGATACATTTGTACCCCTAAATTATGTACAGTATTTTAATTCCACTATCAGATTTGCAAACATTAATTAAAAGAGTGTGGCATTGAAAACTGTTGAGTTAAATGTTTGACGTACATTTATACTTTCCTGTGCAAAATTGACATAAAACCACAAAATCACTCCTGACAAATGATATAAGAATATAGATTTTGTCCAAATTTTATTTTGTACTAAGGTTATATGCAAATGATAAAAAAAAATCATGTTTGCACAATACCTATTGTGAATCATTGCAATTTTTTGTGCAGATTTGTTTATAGTCTGGCAAGGATCAGAAATGTATACTTGAAACTGGAACAGAATTATGGCTGGTTGGGAGTGAATAATAAGGCTGTAATTTTGTCACAGTTTTAGCTGACAAGTCTTGATAGCAAAACTCAAATTGTTTATGGTGTCATCTGAAAACAGAAGTTCAATCACAGCCCCACTTTCTATCATCTATATTATTTTTATCACATATTTTATATTCATGAAACAAAAACTGTGCCATGAAGGCAGCTGAAGGTCATGCTGAAATTCACAGGCAGGTGATGTTAATATGAATAAATTCCAAATCTAAGGTTGAATACAAAGAATTAAGAGCATAATACGAGTGTACAATTGTTTACATAATATTTGTCACAGAATAAATTCATTAAAAATCAATGCATTTTCCTCTCTATTCTGCGTTTTTATGCTATGATTTGCAAAAATGGTGCTTGTTAATTCAGAATAGCTCTGTTCAGTAAATATGACTCTAGAATCTGACCTCTCTAAACTCCTGATATTTTAACTGGCTTTAACAATGCTCCTAGCAGACTAAAGTGTCACAATTTTCTGACTGTAATTCCCTTCCTGACAGTGATTCCCACCTACTTCAGATTTACTTCTGCTAAAAACCCTATGCAAGCTTTTCAGCTTGACTTTTGCAATGGCTTCTGTACCCTATTTAAATAAATGCCCAGTTACTAATGAATGCGATGGCATGAAAAGTTAAAGAATTTCTGTGGCAGCAAATGAAGAAATGCTAACTGCTATTTTGCCTTTCCCAGTCCTGTCGTATAAGGTTTGCTGCTAGGAAGTTACAGGAAAATAATTTTTCTAACACTTCATTCTAATCAATCAGAAGTGACATTTAATCTCAGAACCTGCCACATAAATTTGTTCATATTTGTTCTGAAGCTGTGCTGTTTCGCCAAAAAATCAAATTAAGTAATAGACAACTCATCAGAAATGCAGCAGTGAAGTTTCTGATTATTTTGACGATAAATGGATTTGTTGAAATTACACCACTGTAGGAGATCATTACAGTCATGCAACTCCCACTATCATTTGCCTGTATTTTCCTAGTCATCTTTTTCAAATACTCATCCAGTTCCTTTGCCAGTAATCATTTATTACAACTCAATTTCAGTGGATAATTTTAACCCTTTATCTTTCCAATGATAACATTTTTTTTGGCTGCATAAGCAACTGCTTTGAATACTCTAACGAAAGTCTCTATTAAGTGGTTTACTGATCTTTTTCTGTGCTGAAAATGTGTTGCTGGAAAAGCACAGCAGGTCAGGCAGCATCTAAGGAGCAGGAGAATCGACATTTCGGGCATGAGCCCTTCTTCAGGAATGAGGAAAGGGCTCATGCCCAAAACATCGATTCTCCTGCTCCTTGGATTCTGCCTGACCTGCTGCGCTTTTCCAGCAACACATTTTCAGCTCTGATCTCCAGCATCTGCAGTCCTCACTTTCTCCTGATCTTTTTCTGTTTCAATTACAGGAAAAGGTCTAAATTTTCAAGTCTTTTTACAAGTAAAATGCTTCTTTTCCAAAATACTAAATCCATAATCAGTAGCAAAGCTAGATAGGCAAAGATCAGGACTGTAATGTACTTTTGTAATATTATCATTTTAATGTGTTTGTTACTGAAATGAGAGGAAATATTCTCGGTATTGCTTTTGGCTTGGGATACAGCAAACTGATAATGGGCATCTTCTGAGATGGAGGCACTCTGGTAGAATTAGCAATCAGCACAGGTCATAGAGAAGAGTCATGCAGCATAGAACCACATCCTTCAGTTAACAAGTCCATGTTAACCATAATCCCAAACTTAAGTAGTCCCACCTGTCTACGTTTGGCCCATATCCCTCCAATATTTCTTATTCATGTCCTTATCTAAATGTCTTTTAAATGTTGTAACTGTATATGCATTCAACTTCCTCTGGAAATTCATTCCACACACTGTTAAAAAAAATACCCCTACTGTCTTTTTAAAATCTTTCTTCTCACACATTAAGAATAGGCCCCCTGGTCTTGAAATCCCCCACTAGGGAAAAGACACCAGCCGTTTACCTTATCCATACTCCTCGTGATTTTATAAACCTCTATAATGTCACCCTTCAAGCTCCTAAACTCCAGTGAAAAATGTTCTAGCCTATCCAGGTGGCATGGTAGCTCACTGCTGCCTCACAGTGCCAGGGACCTGGGTTCATATTCCCGCCTTGGGTGACTTTCTGTGTGTCATGTTTGCACATGCTCCCTGTGTCTGTGTGGGTTTCCTCCCACAATCCAAAGATGTGCAACTCAGATGTGAATTGGCCATGCTAAATTGTCCATAGTGTTAGGTGCATTAGTCAGGGGTAAATATAGGGTAGGGGGGTGGGTTCCTCTTCGGAGGGTTGGTGTAGACTTGTTGGGCTGTTTCTGCACTTATAGGGAATCTAATCTAATCATCCAGCATCTCCTTATAACTCAAACCCTCCATTCCTGGCAACATTCTAGTAAATCTCTTGTCAGTATTTGTGGACTTATAATGATCATTCACTGTTTTCACAATAAGCAATTTATTGAACAGTATTGCACAATTGTCTGTTTTTTTTCCTTTCACTTGTTCAAATGCACCAACTCTTCAGCAATCTGCCTCTATAGGCAGTGTTAAAGGATAAAATTTGTCATTGTACAGTGAACATAAAATTAATAACACTCCACTCACACACACTGATTTTACATTTCAACAAGAAATACACATTTTGAAAGTAAAATATAGTGAAAAATACAGAGAACTTTTGTTAGTTTCCAGCATGAATTATGAGAATTTCCTCTGAACATGCTTCTCCAACAGATGTATTATGTACAATATACGTTTATACTGTACTGATTGTACATATATATTTGACTTTTCTATAATTAATTTCTAAAATATGTTTCTTTTGTTGCATAATTATAATTTATA
The DNA here is from genome assembly GCF_004010195.1 of Chiloscyllium plagiosum. Taxonomy (NCBI): domain Eukaryota; kingdom Metazoa; phylum Chordata; class Chondrichthyes; order Orectolobiformes; family Hemiscylliidae; genus Chiloscyllium; species Chiloscyllium plagiosum. The sequence continues at coordinate 17,545,060 of NC_057747.1, read as the reverse complement.
TAAATAAAAGCAGGACTCCAATAATCCTGACATTTAAATAAAAATAGTTTCATCTGATTGGCATTTAGAGAGGCAATGAGGCAATTATTAATCACCACAATTATTTACAGAACAAAGCACACCACATGTCTTCGCCCTGGAAGAATACAGCCAGGATTATGACTGCACCAGCGCTCGTTTCAGAGCTATATTTTACATTCTATTGCTACGATAAGTGATACAAGAATACTTCCAGTAAGACTCACATGTGAAACAGTTACAGATAGACTCATATTCTCGAACTACAGCACATTTTTTTAGCACAACAATTTTGTAATTTACTTAAAAACAAATGACCAAAAAGAAACTTTACTGTTCAACTTGATTCAAATGATATGGTTAACAAAATTATTTAATTCTCTAGCTTTCATGATTTTGTTACCACAATATCACAAAACAAGTTCTTCAATAAGCAAAATACATTATCTTCTTGTGTTGCATAAACAATACAGACATGAGTTATATGTTTTGGATTAAATTGCATTGCTGATTATCATCAAAACATTTGGCAGACCAATCTATCCTGGACTGATGTGCAACATATATGTATCATTATAGAGAGAGAGAGATTTTTTTTTCTATTTTTCATGGTAAAAACATTAGAGCTAATTCTATAATTTAACAAACTTGTGATTTCTTTGTTCATAGTGCATGAACAGTGGCAAGTAAATGTTTTTTCAGATTCTATACAGCTACTAAATGGATTAAGACTGATAACAGTATGCTATTCTTTTGCATAGAGAAATGACCATTTATGCATTTCACAGTACAACAGTCTGAGAACTTTAATGATACAACTTCCTTCCATTTTGAACCTTCTGTGTTATATTCCCCATGAAGCTTTGCTTGGCTTTGGTGTTGTACTTAACGCACAGCTCCTTCATCTGAATAAAACTCTTTTCCACAGCTTTTGCAAACATGGTAGAAGAGGTCTCCTTGCAATCATTAAAGCAAGAAATGCAGAAGATGATATGGTCTAAGTGTGGATTGTAGGAAGCACCATAACCATCTGGAACTACAGGCCCATAAAACAGAAAGCCCTCCATTGTAGTTGGTACCTGTGGAGTAATGGAACACTTAATGATCTTGAGCTATGAGCTTGATTGAGTACACAGCTACTTTACATTTACCTGTTCCACTTTGCTGAAATATGGGTAAATCTTAAGTGTTTCCCATTGACTTATTAAACAACAATCTTTTGTCTGCATTTACACAGTTGTGCATACAGAATGGTGACATTATTTGAACAATGCTGCTATGACAAATGTTCAACATGTCATAGATTTAATATTTTGCATAGTTTTAAATAGTCGATAATACTCTTCCCAATGCAGTCTGTGTCCATACTTGTCTGGAACCTTCAGATCTTGACTAATTTGAGAATCTAGTCAGATGTAGGCTGGTTAATGCTTTGATGGGAGATCACTTAGGTATACCAGGCGCAACCGACTTTAATATCTCTACTTCTGAGGACTTTGCCAACTCCTACCCAACATAATCCTGGAGTAGAAACATCATGTGGAGATTTGAGGTCTATCACTCCATGGTATTGGATATGGATGTCTCATCTGCAATTGTTTATTTGAATTGGTTAAGTGAGAATCTAATTAATAATCATAGTTTAATGGTGTTTTGACACTGACCTGGCTGGTGGAGAGGGTAAAATGGTTACTTATTAGGTATGTTTCATCAGTGAATAATTTAGGTAAATCCATTTGCAGTTCCTTTGCCATCTGCCGCAGTCCAAGTAAATGATTATCAATTGCCATCCCAGTAATAGCCTAGATGTGGGAAGATAAACTAAATTAATATTATCTGATATTAACTATAGCCTTGTGGCATTCACTTCTCAGGAGTGATGCAGCCTCTAAGTCAACAAAATGGCAAGTCAGAAATGTACATCGTACTTTTCATTGAAAATATAACAACCATTATTTTCAATGTACACAAACAAAAAGCATCCTTCAGCCACACCTTTTGGGAGTGGCACGGTGGTTCAGTGGTTAGCACAGCTGCCTCACAGTGCCAGGAACCCAGGTTCAATTCCAGCCTCGGGCGACTGACTGTGTGGAGTTTGCATGTTCTCCCCTTGCCTATGCGGGTTTCCGACGGGTGCTTGTTTTCCCCCACAATACATAGATTTGCAGGTTAGGTGGATTGTCAATGCTAAATCACAGCGTCCAGGGATATGTAGGTTAGGTGGGCTCGCCATTAGAAATGCAGGGTGATAGGAAGGTGGGGGGTGGGGGGGCGGTGAGTCTGGTTGGGATGCTCTTCAAAGAGTCAGTGTGGACTTGTTGGATCAAATAGCTTGTTTCCACACCGTAGGGATTGTATTCTGCCTTAAGCAGTGTATACTTTGCAAATAAGAGACAGGAAACCAGCCTTACTTAATGTCTGTAGCAACAAAATAAGTTATATTATTTCACCTTGATTATGGAACTGGTTGGAAAATGGGCACACCCAAATTCCTAGGGCTTTGTAGTAATGAAGGATTACAGGATTTTATCATCAATGAGTATTTGCATTTTCCCATTTAGAATCATGCTCTCTCATTACTGAAATAGTAGGTTACCACAATATCACAAAACAAGTTTTTCAATAATCAAAATACATCACTTCTTCAGGGGAGCAAGCTTTCAGTAAATGCCAGTATCAAATTTTAACCAGCTGCCAAGAAGTGAATGAGTTTGGCAGAGTGGAAAGTGTATTCCTCTCCCATCCCATCTGTACAGGAACATCTGACCCCTCACTGACTCACTCCGAATACACCCCTCCCAATTCACAACACAGACTGCATTTTACTAGTTTCTGAATTGTCTGTTATAAAATTTCTGAAGGAATTTACTGTGTTCTCAAATATTATTGAATAATTTGAAAATGAAATGGTTCCACGTGTTTTAAAATTTGGACTGCACTGAAGATTATTGCTGCCAATGAATTAGATGTAGACCAGTGGTTTGCACACAGCGTAGACATTGTGGCTGAATATTAAGTGTAAAAGCTACACTATTTTGTGACAAGAAACCAGGTTATTCAACTGAGGTGTAGCAAACTGAAATGGCTGAACAGAGAATCCAATCATCACCCCCTTGACATTCATTGGCATCACCATCACTGAATTCCCCCATTATCAACATTCTGGGAGTTACTGTTGACCAGAAGCTTAACTGGACCAGCTGTGCAAATATCATGGCATCGACAACAGGTCAGAGGTTGGGAATTCTGCAGTGAATAACTCACTCACTGACTCCCTAAAGCCTATCCACCATCAACAGACACAAAACAGGACTGTGGTGTTTTACTTGCCATTTCCCCGAATGAGTGCAGCTTCAAAAACACTCATGAATCTTGACACCATTCAGGAGAAAGCAGCAAGTAACTTTTCATGTATTCACATTATATTCCACCACCCATGTCTTGTCCATCTAATTAAGTGATCTAGTCCATTTGAAGCTTCCTTGCATCTTCTTTACAACTTACATTCTCACCTCGCTTTGTGTCACTAGTAAATTTGAAAATATTACTTTTGGCCCTTGTATCATTTATGTACATTTTGAGCTGCTGCAGGCCTAGCACTGGTACTCCACCAGAAACAGCCTGTCTTCCTGAGAATGATCCATTTATTTCTATTCTCTGCTGTCTGTGTATTAACCTATTTTCAATTCATACTGATATGTTTCCAGTAATCACGTGTTCTAATGTTGTTTACTAATCTGTGGTGGGACCTTTCCTAAAGATCTTCTGAAAGTAAAAATACAGTACTTCCATTGGTTCTCCTCATAATAACTCTAATAGTTTGTCAAACATGATTTCCCTTCCAAAAATCCATGAATGAATAGCTAAATACATTTTTGCCTAATTCTACCATTATTTTCAGTGTCCTTTAAAATAGATTTTGGGAATCCAAGATGGCGGTGACCCAGTAGGTCTGCTTTGCTGAGCTCTGCACCAGAACCCAAAGTAGGGCACCCACCCTCTCTTTACTACTTAATGTGCTGGAAATAACCATTTCTTGACCCCTAGAACCATCTAGTATCAGTTTTAAATTGTCAAGAAAACGACCAAAGGGAATGTAGCATGAGGATCGCATCAGGCAGGAACAATGGACACATCTGTGGCCGCACCCCCGTCTCTGTGACCACCTCAGGGGACTCACCTATGGGGCAGAGCCTGATCTCGGAGTTCGTGAGACTCTGAGAGGAGATCGATTCGTCGACAGAGGAGCCAGACTTGGGCCAGACTTGAATCAACCTCAGTCATGCTGCAGAGGCATGACCAGGAGATCCAGCACCTCGGACAGCATGTTGGGGAGGCGGAGCAACAGGCCATGGCTTCTGCGACCGCAGCAGAATCCTCAGCGGTTGGATACAGGCCCTAGAATGCCGAGTGCAGGCCTTGGAGGAGCAGGTCGACAAACTCGAAAATCAAGGTCATCGGAAGAACATCCGTTTGGTGGGGCTTCCTGAATGGGAGGAGGAAGGTCAGCTCATCAGCTTCTTGGAGCAGTGGCTCCCACAGTTTCTGAGGCTGAAAGTCGAGGTAGGCCATGTGAAGGTCGAGCAGGCCCACCGGGTCACAGTGCACAGGCCCGGATCAGACCAGCACCCCCGCCCAGTCCTAGTGCGACTCCAGCATTATAGAGATAAGCAATGATGCTGGAAACCTCTAGAGCACGAGGGAAGGATCCTCAGGCTCTGATGTATAAAGGATCACAAATTATGCTTTTCCAGGACTTCTCTCTGGTTGTGATTCACAAGAGGAACGCCTTTGATGAGGTAAAAAGGTGGCTGAGGAACTTGACTATCCAGTATTCTGTTAGATATCCGGCAATACCGCATTTCAGCCACGGACGGTCCGTGTTCAATTTTGATTCACCGGAAAAGGCAAAGGATTTCTTGGATACTTTAAAATAGACTGACTGGCTTTAATAATATGGACAATTATGTTTATTTTATTTTTCTCTGTAATTTGCCAGGTTTACCTGGTTGTTGGAGGGTGGTCTTGTTTTTTTTAATATGTGTCGGGGTCATAATTATTTTCCTTTTTTTTCTTTCCTCCCCTTTCTCTCTCCGTTCCCATCATCCTTTATTTTCCTGGGTTTTCTCTTCTTATTATTTCCTTTTATTCGTCTTTTCCATTTTGAGATGGGGGGGGGTGGGCGGTGGGAGGAAACGGGGAGTGGTTTTTTTGTTCTATCAGGAGTGCTAGGGTTACAGTATGGAGGAGAAAGTGAGGTCTGCAGATGCTGGAGATCAGAGCTGAAAATGTGTTGCTGGTCCAGGGAACAGGAGAATTGACGTTTCGGGCATAAGCCCTTCTTCAGGAAAACCTTCTACAGTATGGAGGGCATGGGCTGAGTGCCCACTTTTAACTTTCTTGTTACAAGATATTTGTATTTTTGTTCTTACTTTGTATTGTCTGGGCAGGACTATGGCTTCAGCCAGAAGGAGTCATGGTGGGGCTAATGGGTGGTATGAGCGCGCCCTTGTAGACAAGGGGGAAAGTCTCCTTTCATTTGTTATATATTGGTATGTTGTAGAAATAGTTGTTAGAAGTTTTGATTTGGTAGTTTTGGAAGTTGCATTTTATACAAACTGCTTGTGGTTTTCACTCGGCGTGCTATGAGTGGGATTCTTCCTCCCAGGGGATCACTGACTGTTTTGGACGATCATGGCTAGCCATTCTTTTAAATGGTGTGCCTGGAATGTTAAGGGGAGTCATTCACCAATTAAGAGAAAAAATATACTGTCAAGCCTTAGAAAAGAGATGGTCATGTAGCCTTGTTGCAAGAAACACATTTGACCGAGAAGGAGCATTTGAAGTTGCAATAGGGAGGATTTGGCCAGGTATTTTTCTCATTCTTTAATTTGAGAAGTAGAGGAGCTGCTATTCTCATCCAGAAAAATCTCCCATTTCAAATGCTAGGCCAAATTAAGAATGAGTGTGAGCAATTCATAATTCTTAAAGCTTTAATACATGGAGAGGAATATGGGATTCTGAATGTATATTGCCCGGCCCACCCAACCCCCCCGACACATCTCCTTAAATTCTTAACGGATGCACTTTCTAGATTGATGGTCCTTGGGGCGCGTTATACAATTATAGGGGGAGACTTTAATCATTTTATTGACCCCAAAGTGGACAGGATACCTAGGGGCCTTGCAGGCATGTCTCCACAATCCATGCAGTTGGTGGACCTGAACAGGGAGCTGGAGTTGGTGGATGTGTGGAGATGTCTTCACCTCGAAGATAGGGATTTTACCTGTTTTTCTAATCCACATAAGTGCTATACTAAATGTGACACTTTTTTCGTCTGATCGACCTTTTTGAACTCGGTGCAGTCTTGCAGAATAGGGAACATAGCCGTTTCTGGTCATGTGGCAGTGTACGTGGAGGTCAAGACCGACGGTAATGGGATAGGCTCCTGGCATTGGCGCATAGACCCTTTCCTCCTGAAAGATAGCAATCTTATAGAGTATTTTTCACGGGAGTTTAAAATCTTTTGAGATATTAATTTAGGTATGGCCAGTAATCCATCGGTGCTCTGGGAGATTGCCAAGGCCAGGCACGGGGTTTGACTATTTCTTACTCTGCGACCCAGAAGCGACAGAGGGAGAACAGCAACGTTTGCTCAAGGCTCGCCTGGAGGCAGCTGAGTTAGCATACTTTGACAGACCTTCTGTAACTAAATTGCAGCGGATTACAGCCCTTAGGGCTACTTTGAATGTTGCACTTACCCAGTCAGCAAAGAGGGAAATCTCTTTTGCGAAACAGAAATTGTTTAAGTATGTGATGAACTGGGTAGATATCTAGCATACTTGGCCAGAAAGAAGAACGCCCCCCCAATCTATTACATCCATCAGAGAGAGAGTGCTGCTACTCTTACTTGCAATGCCAAAAGAATTAACGCAGCATTTAGAAAGTTTTACTGTGAGCTGTACCGGTCGGAAGGCTGTGAGGACAGAATGATGAAGGTGGAATCCTTTTTTAAGACCCTGGACCTTCCGGGTGTAACCTCAGAGCAGCGTCCTTTCTGAACGTCCCCCTGACAATTTAGGAAATACAGGAGGTGGTGAGGCTGCTCCAGAGTGGGAAAGCGCCCGGACCAAATGGATTTCAAAGTGAGTTTTATAAGGAGTTTATAGACAAGCTGGCCATGCCAGCTCATTCAGTCAGGGCTGCCTCCCATCTTCTTTAAGAGAAGCAAATATTTCTCTTATTCTTAAGAAAGGAAAAGCGCCAGAAGATTGCACTTTGTACAGGTCCATATTGTTACTGTCGAAAATGCTGGCATAAAGGTTGGAGATGGCATTGCCTTTCATTGTAAAGGAGGACTAGAGGGGTTTTATTAAGGGTTGTAGGTCTACCAACAATATTAGAAGAGTACAAAATATGGTCCAAATATGCCAGCAAAGATTGATCCTGGGTTTAGTAGTCTCCCTCGATGTAGAGAAAGCACTTGATTGGGTGGAGTGGCCGTAGCTCTTTTATGTCATGGAACGGTTTGGTCTTGGAGGGGTTTTTGCCAAATGGGTGGCAGTGTTGTATAATTATCCGAAAGCAACAATTCGCACTAATGGATAATAAGGTCAGATAGTTTTAGTGTCAGCAGAGGCTGCCCACGAGGGTGCCCTCTCTTGCCACTACTGATCGAGCTGCTGGTAGAAGACATTTGGACTGATCCCAATACAACTGCCCCAGAGGTAGGATCAGGCGGGCAGAAAATCACCCTCTATGTGATTAACGTTCTTCTCTTTTTAACGGATCCAATGACATCCGTGTCCCGCTTAATACAAGTGATTAATCTATTTGGTTTGTTTTCAGGAAAATTAATTTCATGAAATTGGAGGCCATGCCTGTTGGGGGGGTCTTACCAGTATATCCAACTTTGGGGGTGGAACCCGTTTCCCTTTCTGGTGGTCACAGGGAGGTTTTCTGTATTTAGGTGTTTTTATCACCCCGGTCTTCGATCAATTATATAAAGCCAACTATGTACAGTTGTTAGAGAAGATAAGGCTGGACCTTCGGCACAGGGAAGACCTTCCAATATCTTGGTTGGGCAGGATAGCTCTGGTTAAAATGAATGTTCTTCCTTGCTTATTATATCCCATGTGAATGCTCCCATTGATGCTGCCAAGGCAAGCACTACGCAGGCTTTACAGCTGGCTTGGATCTTTTATTTGGCATCATAGGCTGCCTCATATTAAGCTGGATGAACAGGCTGAGGTTGTTTTCCCTGGACAGTTGGAGGCTGAGGGGCGACTTATACAGGTTTACAAAATTATGAGGGGCATGGATGGGGTAAATAGGCAAAGTCTTTTCCCTGGGGTCAGGGAGTCCAGAACTATAGGGCATAGGTTTAGGGTGAGAGTGAAATGAGCTGCCAGAGGAAGTGGTGGAGGCTGGTACAATTGCAACATTTAAGAGGTAGTAGGAAGGGTTTGGAGGGATATGGGCCGGGTGCTGGCAGGTGGGACTAGATTGGGTTGGGATATCTGGTCGGCATGGACAGGTTGGACCGAAGGGTCTGGTTCCATGCTATACATCTCTATACGACTCTAGATAAATTGCAGCTTCCTCAGGAGAGGGGGTGTCTAGATTTTCTGGACTTTAAGAAATACCCTTGAGTTCTTTACTATCCTATGTCGCTGAATGGGCCCGTCAGGTCCCAACTCATTGTCTGGTTGGACATTGAGGCCTTTGAAGAGAAAATGAGGTCTGCAGATGCTGGAGATCAGAGATGGAAATGTGTTGCTGGAAAAGCGCAGCAGGTCAGGCAGCATCTAGGGAACAGGAGAATCGACGTTTCGGGCATTAGCCCTTCTTCAGGACATTGAGGCCTCCCAGACAAAATGCCCCCTCATTAATTTGTTGTTTGTGGACAAGATGAGAACTGTTATGGACCACTGCAGAAACCCAATTGTCCTAAACACAGTTAAAGCATGGAGAATGATATATTTTACAAAAAAAACTTCCCCTTTCACTCCCACAGTGGGAATGTTGGGATTCCAGCCAGGGTCGATGGACTCTGGCTTTAAGCTCTGGGAGTTCAGAGAAATCTCCTATTTGGGAAATCCATTTGACAAGGAGGTCATTATGTCCTTTGAACAGCTGAGTCAGCAATTTAAGTTACCTAGGAGAGATCTCTTTCAGGTTACAGACTTCATTCAAAAAAAGACTACATTGATAGTTAGTCCCTACAAGTCAGATATGGAGAGGAGAGTGCTCCAGTTTACAGGCACCCTCTCGGTTAGCACTCTATCACTTGTTAGGAAGTTTTGAAGGACATGAGCAGCTATGCAGAACTTGGACTCAAGAATTGAGGGTGGAAATCTCGTCAGAGACGCGGGAGGATATCTGGGAAAATGTTAGGAAGATCTCAATTTGCAATAAGATCCAGGCTATTCAACTGAAGCTACTCCATAGGGTTCACTTGGCACTGGAACGGCTTGCGAAATTTAAGACAGGAGTGTCCCCCATGTGCCCCAATGGACATTGGCACTCTCACTCATTATGTGTGGTCAGATATTGGGATGCCATAGCGAGTGTTTTGGAAGAGGTTTTGGGAATTGAGGGTAAGTTGGATCCGGTGTCCCTCCTTTTGGGTCTTCCAAATTGCTTAATATTCTTTCATTCTGTGCGAGAAAGAACATTCTAATGAGCTGGGTGTCAGAGATTCCCCTGGGACGTTTGAGCTGGCGTAGGTTAGTCATGGAATACATCCCCCTGGACTTCCTTACAAGTATGGTGCACCAGAAAACTGAGTTGTTTTACAGAACATGGCGGCCCTTTTTGAATTATATTGATGCAGACTTCTCGACTATACTGATTAGAGCCTTTGTGTAGCTGTGAGGGTTGTGTCTGGTGGTCCGGGGTCCCTGGGGGAGGAAGAATCCTTAACAAGTATGGGTTTGCTTATTATTGCTCCTAGTGGTGGGGAGCTTCAGTGAGATTGCATGGTGTGTAGTAATTTAATTGCATATAATTTAAGTTAATGTGCTATAATTTGGTTTAATTTTATTGTTTGTTTATTTATTTTTCTTCTTTTCCTTGGTTATTTATTGAATTGTAGTTTTTGTAGAGGTTTTTTTTTGCTTTTTTTCTTGTTTCAGTCGTTTGTGGAGTAGAGTAGTAGTTTGTTTCCTATTATTGTTATTATATTATAAAGTTGTCACACTATTTTGTCCTGGTTTTTGTAAAAAAACAAATTTTTTTCAATAAAAATATTTATTAAAAAAAGATTTTAACATTTTCCCGAATACTGATGTCAAACTAATAGGTCTTTATTTCTCCACTTTCCCCTCTCCCTCCCTATTTGTGTAATGGAGTTGCATTTGCCACTTTTCAGACTATGGGAATCTTTTCCAGAATCTACAGAATTTTAAAAGATAATTGACAATGCATCCACCACAACACAGTCCTTGAGTTGGCTGAGGACAGGTGACATTCATGACAAGCTTCCTGACTTTGTGTCTGTACTAAATGGCACAGCCGGACAGCAGTACAATGAAAGAAACAGAAAATCTTGAAAAAACTCAGCAGGTCTAGCAGCATTGGTGAAGTCAAAGCAGATTTAATGTTTGAGTCTAATAATACTCTTTCCCATTCTGAAGAAGAGTCACTAGATTTGAAATGTCAACTCTGCATTCTTTGCACAGATGCTGGCAGAACTGCTGAGTTTTTCCAGCAATTCCTGCTTTAATATCTCTTGCTGGCCATTTTCATTCACCTTTCCTAGTGTGTGTTTATGTGTTGGAAGTAATGTCTATCTGTTATCATATGTTGCTTCTTTAAATACTAGCCATTGCTTATCTATTATCAAATCATTTTGTGTATTTCCTAATCCATCATAATCAACTTTCTCCAGACATCTTCATGCTTTCCCTTGTTCAGTTTTCCCTGGTTTCCCTGGTTTCAAAATGTAAATGATATCACATTCAAACTTAATGTGAGGGTCTATAATATTATGATCACCATTTCCTAAAGGCTGTTTTGAAACAATATTATTAACTAACTATTTTTCATTACATAATAGTAAACCTAAAAATCCCAATTCCTGCTTGGTTCTTCAATGTATTGCTACAGAAAACATCTCAGGAATTTATTTTCTGCAGCATTAATGATTATTAGTTTTATTCATTTGAAATGTAACTTGAAATTTCCCACTAATACCGTATTACTCATAATGCATGCATCTCCAACTTCCTGAGTTATATCATGCTCAACATTACTACTACAGTTTGGTCACCTATAAGCAGCTCCCACTAATGTTTGCTACTCCTTGCTGTTCCAAAGCTCCACCCAAACTGAGGTTACAGCTTGATTCTTTGATCTAAGATCTGTCACATATTTATTCATCTCATTGTTTATTAAGAGTTACCCCACCTCTTTTGCCTTTTTATCTATCCTTCCTAAATGATGAATACCTTTGGATATTCAGCTCCTAAACTTGGTCACCCTGTAGCAACTTCACTGTAATGGTAATTTAATCACACCCATTTACTTCAATTTGAGTCTTCAAAACATTAACCTAATTGCAACTACTGTGTGCATTGAGATACAATGCCTTTAATTCAGCCACTTTAACATTATTCTGTTTCCTGATCTTATTTGATACATTTGCTTCATCGGTCTCTTGTTTACTATCTCTTTACTTCCATTGTGGTTCTGTCAAAGTGACAGTCAAAAAAAGCAAAACAATGCCTCTATTTCTCCAGGAGACTAAGTCATTTCAGCATATCCACAAAGACTCTTACCAATTTTTATTGATGCCTCATAGAAAGCGTCCTATCTGGATGCCTCACAGTGTGCTATGGCAACTGCACTTCCCAAGACCACATGGAACTACAGAGACATGAACACAGCTCAGTCCATCACTCAAACCAGCCCTCCATCCATTTACTCCATCTACCTCAGAAAGCAATCAAAGACCCCCTCACACCCCAGTTATACTCTTTTCCATCGGGCAAAAGATATAAAAATTTGAAAACATGTGCAAACAGATTCAAGAACAGCTTCTTCCCCACTGTTATCAGACATTTGAACAGATCTCTCAAATGTTAATGTTTATCTCTCTCTCTGCACTTTCTCTGTGGTTGTAACACTGTAGTCTACACCCTGTTCTGTTACCTGATGTACGTTGTTTGGTACAATCTGCTTGTAGAGCACACAAAACACTTTTCACTGCATTTTTGGTACATGTGATAACAATAAATGAAATCAAATCAAAGTCATTTGTCAATGATTGATTTCCTCACCCCATGTGATTTGACAAGCCTTTAGTTTGCAAACATTATTTTGTGAAAGTGTACTCCTTTTAATTTTCAGTTTCGGTGGTTTGCAGGAGAACGGATCAGCACATTTTACCGAAACATTTAGTTATCTATTTTACAATTAGATTAAAACTAGTCATCCTGGTTGTACTGTTATACAGTTTTAAAAGTGCATGTCACAGTGACTTAAATCATAGTTGATTAAAAGAAATCACATTGTCTGTCCCTAAATCAAATCTGTTTTATGATAGATTGCATCACAGAGAATGATCTTGGTGAGTCTGAGTAGATTGAAACATCACAGTGCAGTGAGTACATTTATACTGAGCCATGAAGATGCAATTTTAAAATATGGATCTTTTTTCCTTGTCTTGAGATAGTAAATTACACAATCTTAACTTTCCTGTTACAGAGCAGGACAGTATGAAACTGCAAGATTTATTGAATAGCTAATGAAAATAGCAGAAGCTGTAAGTGCATTCTGTTACCAAGAGCACCACTTACTGCTTCCCTTTTATTAAGTAATTAATTAATTAGCCTATAAATGTTGGAATCAATAAAACTTTTACTTGGCTAGCGCAGCATTTGAAATGGAAATTATTTTCACTTACCAGGATGGTGTAATTCGTCTGTGCATTGATTGCTTCCCAGAGATGCTCCATCTTCTTTGAGTCCTAATATTAAAAGTCAAGTTTCATCATACATTAGGTAGTTGATAGTGTACAAGTGTGCCTGACAACTGGTTATTTACACACACACACACACACACACACACACACACACACACACACACACTTCACCTGTATGTTTGCACTCGCACATAACATCCCTCCACCTACCACCCCTTGTGCTTAGTGACATATGTTAGCTCCAGTTAAGCAATGCCTTCAATTTAAAACTCCCATCTTGGATTCGAGTCTCTCCATGGCAAATAGTGGACTTTGAATTCAATAAAAATCTGGAATTTAGAGATTAATGATGACTATGAAGTCATTGTTGGAAAACCCCATCTGGTTCACTAATGTCCTTTATGGGAAGGAAACTGCAGTCCTTATCCAGTCTGACATACCTGACAATCCAGACCCACAGCAATACGGTTGGTTCTCAGCTGCTGTTTGGGCAATTAGGGATGAGTATTAAATGTTGGCTTCGCCAGTGATGGTCACATGCCATGAATGAATAATAATTTTTTTTAAAGTTCACATACTGCTGTGGCCTCCTGAGTATGTCTGATCATTCAAAATTGTATATTATTCATAAAATTTATGGTATACAACAAAACATTTGGACTCAAAAATTATGAAAAGTGCAATAAAATTTAACATGTCTCCAAACTTATACTGAGCCATGAAGCTGCCACTCTTCTGTGCCTGGATAGGATAGGATAGAAATAGTCTTAAATCATTCTGTTTCGAGCATCTGCCCCAGAAGGCAGTGGAGGCCAAGTCTCTGGATACTTTCAAGAAAGAGATAGATAGAGCTCTTAAAAATAGTGGAATCAAGGATTATGGGGATAAGGCAGGAACAGGATACTGATTGTGGATGATCGGCCACGATCATAACGAATGGTGGTGCTGGCTTGAAGAGCCGAATGGCCTACTCCTACACCTATTGTCTATTGTCCTGAGGACAAAATCCTTCAAATTGAAAATTATAGAAGCTGCAATAAGCTTTTCTCCATGTACTGTGTTCCATTTTGAAGTGCTTCAATGTAATTTCAACACTGTTGATGTTCGCTATGTACGTTCAACATCAGACACATAGCCTGAGGGGTTTGGCAGTTTCCAGCCTCTCAGTGCATTTGGCTGAAAGACCAGAGACAGCAGCCCCAATTTTAATTCTCATCTCATCGGTGGCCATCCTTGCCAAGGTTCCAAATTCTGGACTCCATTCTTAAACTTCTCCACTTTCAAGATGTTCTTTAAAATTTACCTCTTCATGGAAACTTTGGGTAATTTGCTTGAAATTATCCTTACGTGCTCACTGTCAAATTTTGCATTATACTGCTCCAGTGAAACACCTTGGGACATTTATTTCTGTTAGAAGTGCATGTATACAAATTATTGTTGGTGCACACATTCATTTATCAGTACATACACATGGGTGCATCCCGTTAATCATTCAGCTTTACATTTGCATGTGTTTATTCAGTGTATCCCTCACGTACACTCAGATCCACCATATATTCACTTATACTCCTTAGGTAACAAATACTTTGTTACACATGTGAAAAAACCCATCAATTGAGGTTAAATATAAAGCTAACTTCAGCAAAGAAAGGTCATAATAGAAAACCAGATCCTAGAGAGCAGAAGGAAATAAGAGCTGTGCATGCACTATCTCAGACTATCCAGCACATTTTTATAGACTTAGACTAAGTGCAATAAATTACTAAGCTGCCACCACAAAAGCACAAGAGAATTCAGGAGAATAAAACTACAGCTGGTACAAAGTATAGAAGAAATATTCATTTCATGTGGAAAGAAAGAGGAGGATTTCTACCTGAACCTGGGATGGGTCTTAGTAATATTTGAGCACAATCAGCATTTAACTGATGTTCGGTTCTCTCTTATTTTAGCAGAGATGTTAATCCATTTAAAACATCTCTGCTAAAATGAAGCAAAAGGAATGTCAGATGAATGTGGCAAGTCTTTGTTTGGAAACATGCAACACTGAAGGTGACCATTCAATCTATTGTACCTATGCTGGCTCGTTGGAAGAGTTGTTCAAATAGTCCCATTCCTCTGTCATTTTGTCACTTTTTTTCTATAATGTTTTCAAATTCAGTTTTGGAAGTTACGACATTTCTATCCTATGCAGTCCTAACATAGTGGTGATGAATGAGGATAGAGGGAGAAGTCAAGATTAGACAAAAAGAAGGCAGATTCAAAAATGAGAGTAAGTCAAACTGAAGGATGGAGAAAGATCAAGAGAAAAACTCACCGATATAGATGGTCCCCCATCTATCATTGCTTTTACAAAATCGAATGCCTCTTTCGTTGCTGATCGAATATTGTCAACTCTTCCTTCCTGAAAGCGACGTGTTGAAGCACTTTCATAAGTAGGGACAAGCCTCCCATGGCATCTGGATTAGAAGCAACAACAGCAATTTTTAATAATGTGAGAAGTCCTCAAGAATGAGGGAGATTCAAGCAGAACAAAAGTAAATGTGAAAGATGAGCAGAACAATTTGAAAAGTAAGGAAACAAATACTTTATCAGTAATGTGAAAAACACAGCAAAGGATAAATATAAAACTAACACCAGAAAAGAAAGGAGATAATAGAAAACCAGGTCCTGGATAGCAGAAAGAAAGAATAATAAGACATTTTATATAAGGTTGACGAACAGAAATATCAATTAAAGATTAAATATGATTGGAATAACATGGAGGATCAGTAAATATCAGGTATACGATAATATTTTTTCTCAACAAACCTTAATATATATGAAATTATAGATGCAGTAATTTTAACTTGGAATGTACACTCTATTTAGACATAACTAATGCATGCATTATGAAGAACCTCAAGTTAATTAAATGTGTCCAGGGAATCAGATGGCTTGTATTCAATAATCTTTACGGAGATGAGAGAGGAATTGTGTGAGAGATACAAATGATTTGTGTTCAACATTGAGGAAGCGATAGTAAGGGGTCTGACAAATGCAGTGAATTGAACTAGATGTGAATTATTCCGTTCAGAGCATAATTTTTTTAAAATTGAGATTTAGCAATTTTAATAATCTAGCTTAAATCATTCTATATCTATTTCCTGTATAAGTTGTGTTTGGTGTATGCTCACCACTCAAGGGCAACTAAGGACGGACATTAAAGTCTGGCCAGCCAGCAACATAAAACTGTGTTTTAAAAAAATGAAACATTCTGGTCTTTCTAGAATCATAAGCTACAACTTCTTGCTCAGGATTCTAAAAGAATATTGATGAGGGCAATAATCTTTGATGCTAGAACCGTCTTTCCCTTTCTTCATGCAAATATGGATGACTGGTCTCAGAGTCCAGGCATTAGAATACAAGAAATAGACATAGACCATACAGCCCACTGACCCTACTCAATCTTTCAAGGTAATCTTGGCTAATCTTTAACATCAACATTGATGATTATGTTCCTCCTGTAATGCAGTTTCATATATGGTTGCCTACCACGCTGACAGTGAATGAATGAAGTTGGGACAGAGATGTTGGAGATTTTTTGCTCTCAGAGGGCAGTGAATCTGTGGAAGTCTTTACTCCAGTTGAGTATAGAGGCTGGATTATGAAGTATATTGAAGGTTAAGAGAAACAGATTTTTGGTCAGTAAGGGAATTAAAGGTTATAGGGAAAAGATAGGAAAGTAAAGTTTAAGATTATCAGATCAACCATGATCTCATTCAATGGTGGACTGGATTCAATGGGCCAAATGGCCTACTCCTGTCCTGTGTCTTATGATGTTGCCTCAGGTTACATGTTTTTTTGAGATCTAAGTGGCATTCTGCCAATCTTGTTGATGCTCCAAGGTAGAACAAAGACTTAGATTTCTAAATTCGGAGAGGTAACCAACGTCAACTGGTAACAGCAATCCAGAGGGTATGATCCACTTATGCTTTCAGAAATCATTTTATTGCATGACAGAACATTTGGTGGTGCAGAAGCTTTAATTTCATTTGGAAACATCATGACATTACTGGGATATTAGTTAATTGGATTGCAAACAGTATTAGTATTAAAAAGTGGCAGATGATGATAAATTTAAAAGTATCTGCTGGAGGGGGATAACTAGATAAGTTCTTTGAGGCATTTTTTGCTAGTCTCCTGCTTTTCACATAAATCAGAAATTATCCTAAAAAGGATGCTTGCAATATCAGATGAAAAGGCAAACGTTTTGGCTGGATGTCAATCATGCAAGATTGATAACATTGCAAGAGATCAAGATCAATTGAGTGCTTTAGAGTAGGAATGGCAGGAGGGATTTAAATTAAATAATTTAAGATTTAAATTCAAATAGATGTAAACTGAAACAGGAATTGTGATATTTGATGTATTATGAAAACTTTCTTATAAACATATCGAAGGAACATGATTTTGCAGCAATATGACTTGGCCCTGGAGGAGATCTTGCTACGGTCTTATGAATAGATTTTTATTTTTTATTTTTGCTAGGGAAATCTCACCCTCAATGCAGGACACGGTACACTCTCCAAACATTTGGGCTTGCATTAAAATTGGAACTCTGTAGGCTAAACTGAAGGCTTTGTAGACTTATTGGAAGTTTAGGAAACAGAATTTGATACTGCTTAAACTATGCTCTTTGAGTACCTTTGGAGTCAGCTGAGGCAAAAGTAGGACATAACACTCATGCAATGGGAAAAAAATACAACTTATTATTGCTCAATCACTGAGGCTGTCCTGTCAACCTGAAAATGTTAGAGACCATCCCACTGCAGTATAAGAAGGACATTTGACTTGTAAAGGGGATGTTTTCACTTTCAGGGGAGACCAAAATTAGAGGTCATAAACTCAAGACAGTCTGATGAAGAATCATCTAGACTGGGAACATAAGCTTGCTGACTCTCCATGGATGCTTCCTGCTCCACTGGGACTTCAAGCATTTTTAGTTTTAAGTACAGAATCTGATGTCCGCAGTAATTTGTTCCCGTAGTCATTAATAAATCCAAATTGGAATGCAGGAGGAACTGTAACCTGAATCTGAATTTTAATTAGAATCTGAAACAAGGCGTAATTGAGGTGAAGAGTGTAGATGTGCTTAAAGGGAAGTTATATTAAATTAGGGAGAAAGGAATTGAAAAATATGTTATTGGACTTAGATGAAGAAAGTTAGAAAGAATGTTGTGGAAGCATGGATTCAGCGGGGCCAGAATCTGTGCCATAAATGCAATATAAACCAGACCTTTCTTTAATTTGATTTTAAGAAATCAAGAAGGATGATGAAAAAGGTGATTAAAATGCTGTGACATTGCGCCATGCACATGCAAATAAGTTGCTTAACTTGAATGCTTGACATAAAACACAAGACCATGAAAGTAAGAAACCTCAAGCAAATTGGAAGAGTGCTCCCTACAGAATTATTTCCTAACCTGGTTAGAATGGATTCCGCAACCTAGTAATGGTTGTTACCAGGTTAAGCAGCAATGGAGACAGCTGAATGATATATACATCACTTCAGTTGTTAAGTTGGCAGGGATTTGAAGTTTCATCTCAAGGAAGGAAACCATTCAGGGTAAAGTAAAGCTTTTGATGCTATAAATTTATAATGGAGGATGGTTTTTAGTTTTGCTTTAAGAGAGGGGGAAAATATTTTGAATTCCTTAATTTGATAAGTCAAATGATTCAACTAGAAAGAACTATGACAGGAGATCAAGTTTTGACTAGTCTGCAAAAAGAAGAAGCTCAATTATGCCATTTCTATACGATCCCACATGCTTCAAAGCTAGATTGGAGATCATTGTAAATTGCTGAACTTCAAGGCAACTTCAGAGACTTACCTGTAATAAGACAGCTGCAATCCAACCTGGATAAAAGCATCAGGACTCATCTTTTGTTTTTTAATGAAGTCTTTGCCAAAAGTCTTAAACCAGTACACATTTAGATCAATGTTGTCTATCAACCTGGAAAAAACATATTACCAAAATTATAAGATACATGTAATATCATAATTTGCACTATTTACACCTCAGGTTTAGCCAAGAATACTAGTGAAACAGAAGGAGTTTTACAATAATCCAATAGTTTTGTGGTCACCAAATCTGATATTAGTTTTTTATTCTATATTTTTATTTAATTAATCAAACTTAAATTCCCCATTTTGTATGTTATGATTTAAACTCATTTCTTCAGATTACTATATGTCATCTTTGTGTATTATTCCAAGGTGTAACAAATACAATACTGTAGCCAGAACTGCAGTGAAAGCTGAAATCCATTTATAGATGATTCACTGTAATTATTTTCATAACTTTTACACAAATAAACTCTCATAACATATTACTTATCATTTGGCTGTACCTCTGAAGCTTATCAGCTGCTGAAGTTAAATATCTTTGTATTTCAGAGTCACATTTCCACCTCAGTCTTCTTGGAGCAGGCAGCTCACAGACAGAATCAGCTCGTACTAACTTTTTTGAAGTCTCTTTACTGTTAAAAAAACGGATACACCAATATGTGTACATTACTCAACACTTGGGTCAGAATTATAGAACTAGAAATGGCTTTGTGTAGACATGCCAATGAATTTGTATTGAATGCACTGCCAAGTGAAGTCTGACCACACTTTCTTTTTGCAAAAAAAAGAACTTGAGCTCTTCAATCTTTTAACATTAGTCAATTTGTCAGGGGAGCAGGTGAACAATAAGGATAGCGGAATACTCAGAATAATTCTTCAATTATTTTCATGCTTCACGACAGCTCAGAACAACCTCAACAATTCGACCAGTTCATGTACTATTTATAGCAGAGCCATGTACAAATGTGTTCCCAGCAAGTGCAGAGTTCCAAATAGTGGTGTGACTTGTACACTGGGCTTTTTCTAAATAATATATTCATTTTCCACCTGTTGTGAATATATGCTGTACGTAAAGCTCAATAGTGGCTTTTCCACGATTTTCCAACATGCCAGCCCATTTAATAATTCACTTCTGCATTAAGACAACAGACAAACTAACTTCATATGAAGGTGTTAGGCATTCGAAAGCTAATATCGCATTGTTATTTTTAGGGTAGAGGCTTACTTGCTGTTAGTTTTGTTTTGTGAAATTGAGAAAAACTGTCTTTTTAGCTGTTCTTTGTATGGGCCTCCCATTCTTGTGAGTCTAGTCAGTCAAGAGTGCTAAGGGAATTTTCTCTGTAATGACACGCCTCTTGCTTAAAAAGGATCATAATCGAGAATCGCTGGGTACACCTTTTACATTGCATTTTTTCACTGTTACAATAAACTGGGTTAAAAAACTTTTGTAACATTTTAATTCTATCTGAGAATTCCACTACCCTTATTATTCACTTAACCCTCTGATTAAATTACTGATAAATAAAGGTTTTCCCAAATAGATTTCTGCAACATAACAGTCATTGAAGTGAGAATATTAACAAGAAAACAATGACGTACATGTAACAGAGTAGGTGTTCAACACATTGTATAACTGCGATGCCTTCTGCAGGTGAGTGTTCATAAACCAGTCCACAGATTCCATCTTTTCCAACAACAAACTGCATGAAAAATGGAAATCTGTCAGTTTTTCTTCGGTTAAATTGTGAGGTCAAACCAAATGTATCATGAAAATAATTGTTAATACATCTTCTGATAACCGCTCAGTTTGCCATTTTTTCTTTAGATATCCGTACAGACAACACTACTGCTTCATTAAAATATAGAAACATAGAAGATAGGAACAGGAGTAGGCCATTTTACTCCTCAAACCTACTCCACCGTTCAATAAGATCATGGCTGATCACCCTAATCCCTCCCTCCCCTCCAACATCCGTTGATCCTTTTAGCCTCAAGAATTACTTCTACCTCCTTCTTGAAAACACAATGTTTTGGTCTCAACTACTTTCCATGGTAGTAAATTTCACAGGTTCAGATGAAAACGTTTCTCCTCATCTCAGTCCAGAGGTTAAACTATCCTTATCCTCAAACCCTCGTTCTGTACTCCCCTATCGTTGAGAGCATCCTTCCTGTATTTAGCCTATCCAGTCGTGTTAGAGTTTTCTAGGTTTCTGTCAGATAACCCCCCCTCATTCTCCTAAATTTTAGTGAAATTCCAACTGACTCAATTTCTCCTTAGATGTTAGTCCTACCATCCATGGCTTGTGACCATAGAATCCACAGGAATCGGTGCTGGATCCACTTTTCTTTGTCATTTGTATAAATCATTCAGATGAAAATATAAAAGGAATGGTTAGTACGTTTGCAGATGACACCAAAATTGAAGATGGTTATCTAAGTTTACAAAGAGTTCTTGATCAATTGGGTCAGTGGACTGAATAGTGACGGATGGAGTGTAATTTGGATAAATGAGAAGTGTTACATTTTGGTAAAACAAACAAGGGCAGGACTTATACAATTAAAAGTAGGGCTTTGGGTAGTGTTGTAGAAAAGAGAGACCCAGGGGTTCCAGTACATAATTCTTTGAAGTTTGCATCACATATAGAAAGGGTGGTTAAGAAAGTGTTTAACACTCTTGCCTTCATCGCTTACATTTTTGAGTATAGGAGTTGGGACATCATGTTGAGGTTGTACAGGTGAGGCCTGTTCTAGAGTACTGTGTCCAGTTCTAGTCACCCTGTTATAGCAAGGATATTATTTAGTTGGAGATGGTTCAGAAGAGATTTACCAGGATGTTACTGGGAATGGAGCGTTTGAGTAATAGGGAGAGGCTGGTGAGGCTAGAACCTTTTTCACTGGAGTGTAGGAGTGTAGGGTGACCGTACAGAGATTTATAAAATCAAGAGTGGTATACAGATGGTGAATGGCAGATATCTTTTCCCTAGGGGGGAGGTTTTCAAGATTATTGGGGTATATTTTTAAGGCAAGAGGAGAAAGATTTTAAAAGACATAAGAGGCAATTTTTTTACACAGAGTGGTGCATGTATGGAATGAACTTCCAGAGGAAGTGATGGATGTGGGAACAGTTATAATATTTAAAATACATTTGGATAAATACATGAATTAATAATTTTTGGGGGTATATGGGCCAAGCACAGGCTGGTGTGATTAGTTTAGTTTGGGATCATGGTTGGCATGGACTGGTTGGATCGATAGATCTGTTTCTGTGCTGTATGACTCTATAACTCTATGAATCAGTTTGGTTAAAAACCTTCGTTGCAATTCCTGCATAGCAAGAGCATCCTTCCTCAGGTAAGGAGACCAAATCTGCCCACAGCATTCAAGGTGTAATCTCACCAATGCTCAGGGATCCTTTACCATTAATGGGATAGCAGCATGCAAATGGAAAGAACTTCAACAAGGGCTGCAACTTCATGAAATTGCAAGAAAATGAATAAAGCCTGTACAATCACGGTCAAAAAGCATCAAATTCCTAATGCCCATTGCATACAGCAGCAATCCTGATTTAACAACTGCTGATTTAATATTGGATTTCAAGTTTTATGGTCAAGGGAGAAAGTTCTGGTTAGCAACATCATCTGAATTACACATGAAGCATTTCCCTTCTTGTAACTAAAATTTCAAGTGCAATAGCTCGTGGCAGGAATATGGAGAAAAGACTATAAAACCATAAGACATAGGAGCACAAATTAGGCCATTTAGCCCTTCAAGTCTGCTCCACCATTCAATCATGGCTGATAAGTTTCTCAATTCCATTCTCTGGTTTCTCCCCGTAATCCTTAATACCCATGACAACCAAGAACCTATCTATCTCTGTCGTATTCTAGATTAGAGTGGTGCTGGAAAAGCACAGCAGTTCAGGCAGCATCCGGACGTCACAGTGTATATTAAATTCATTGATGCGTGGGCAGAGGGGGATGAAGGTGAGTCCTTTGCTGAGGACTGATCGTTCGTCCTCAGTGAGGTGGAGGTCTGGGGGAATAGTGAAAACTCGGCAGGACTGGGAGCTGGGACCCAGTGTGGGGGCGGAGCCTGTAACTGGAGTGGTGTGGTGGTGGGTGGAATGGGGGTGGAGTCATGAGCAGGGGTCGTGTTCCCCTCAGGGTTCTGGGGGTCGGGGATGGTGACAGTGGGATCTGCGAGGGGCATGTCAGCAGAATGCAGGTGAGTGGCGTTGGTGGGGGCGGAAGTGGTGGCACATGCGGCAGTGGGGGGAGGGGGCGGAAACCACTGAGCGTATGACATCAGCGATGATGTGAGGGGCGGAAGTGATGTCATGTGTGCTATGAGGAATTGTGAGGAGCAGAAGTGGCTGTGGAAGTGACCATGATGGGTGGCGGAAGTGACGTCATCAATCACCGTGGGGATGGTAGCTGCACCAACCGCATGGCTATCTCTGTCTTATGTCTACTTAATGACTTGGCCTCTACAGCCTTCAGTGGCAATGAATTCCATAGACTTGCCAATCTATGGCTAAAGAAGTTTCTCATCTCCAATCTAAAGGGTCTTTCCTTTACTCTGAGGCTGTGCGCTTGGATCCTAGTCTCTCCTGCTAATGTCCACTCTGTCCAAGCCCTTCAGCATTTTTTAACTTTCAATTAGATCCCCTCTCATCCTTCTAAACCCCATCGAGAATAGACTTGGAGTCCTCAAACGTTCCTCATATGTTAAGCCTTTCAATCTTGAAACCATTCTCGTGAACGTCCTCTGGACCTGCTCCAGGGTCAGTCCATCCTTCCTGAGATATGGGACTCAAATCTGTGCACAATACTCCAAATGTGGTCTGACCAGAAACTATAAAGCCTCAGAAGTACATCCCTGATTTTATATTCTAATCCTTTTGAAATAAATGTCAACATTATATCTACCCTCCTAACCACAGACTCAACCTGCAAGTTTACCTGAAGGGAAACTGGGGCTAGGACTCCAAAGACTCTTTGCACTTCAGATTTCTGAATTTTCTCCTCATTTAGAAAATAGTCCATGTATCTATTCTTCTTACCAAAGTGCACAACCTCACTTTCCCACGTTGTATTCCATCTCCACTTCTTTGCCCGCTCTCCTAACCTGTCAAATCCTTCCTCAGTACTACTAGTGCCTCTACCTATCTTTGTATCATCTGCAAACTTAGCCAGAATGCCCTCAGTTCCTTCATCTAGATCATTAGTGTATAAAGTGAAAAGTTGCGTTTCCCAACACTGAGCCTTGTGGAACCCCACTAGTCACCGGTTGCCATCCTGAAAAGGACCCTTTTATCCCCATTCTCTGCTTTCTGCCAGACAGCTATGCTCCTATCCATGCTAGCACCTTGCCTCTAATACTATAGGCCCTTATCTTACTCAGTAGCCTCCTGTGTGGCACCTTGTCAAAGCCTTCTGAAAATCCAAATAATTAATACCTAATGGCTCTCTTTGATATAACCTGCTTGTTACCTCCTCAAAGAATTCCAACAGATTTGTCAGGTATGACCTCTCCTTGATGAAACAATGCTGACTTTGCCCTATTTTACTATGTACCTCCAAGTATTCAGGAATTTCCTCCTCCTGAATGAACTCCAAAATCTAACCAATGACCGAGGTTAGGCTAATCGGCCTGTAATTTCCCATCTTTTGCCTCACTCCTTTCTTAAACAAGGGGGTTACATTAGCAATTTTCCAGTCCCCTGAGACCCTCCCTGACTCCAGTGATTCCTGAAAGAGATCTGGCTTAAACATGAGCATCTCTCACCTCAGCCAAATCTTGTAGGAGATTGACAATGTAGCCATATCTATCTGACTTCGTGAATAGTCAACTGTTCCATTGAGTATTTCACTTTTGTTAAGCCCACTGATCTTTGTGAATTTAGATGTCAGCACTGGTATGAATACCACTTAAATAAATAGGTTAATATCTCATAATAAACAAGAAACTAAGAAAGCATTCATCCATTATTATCATGAATAGAATTTTCTACGATTTTGAAACATATACAATGATTTGATCTTTGTCAATAGGAAAGAAACAATCCCCTAAAGAAACTTCCTTAAGAGATCATTTAATGTTTTACATGAGAGCCCTGCATCCATTACCTGCATGGTTTTGTCATACCAGCGATTTGCTCTATTTTTGTGACAGTCACCTCCATGCATTATCTGTAGTGCCAGGTTTATATCTGTCTGCTCAACACCACTTGGGGAATCTAAGCACAGCAGAAATATGCAGCGTTCGATCGCATCCAGAGAGTCTCGGTTAGTAGAGTCTGCAAAGAGAAAATTCAGAACTCAAGCAAACAGATTTTAGATACCCATTGTAATTAGGGTGCCACAGTTAGGACAAAATGGCTGTTGGGCACCAGTTGTATATACTGTTAAATAATACTTGCGAAAATATTCTTATTACAGCTGCCATTTATCAGGTGACACAGATCTAATAACTATATAACTTTCCTCAATGTTTAGACCACTTGTATTGCACAAATTCTGTTAATTCAAAAGTGAATTTGCCAAACTATTTCGTGTAATTTGTGTGAGACTAGTATATTAACTGTAATTGTTGGTATTAAGGCTTCTTGGAAAGTAGTTCTTCATCAGATATTGCCTCATTTCAGAACAACTGCACTGTGATTGCATCTAATAAAATACAAAGTGTATGATATGTGAGATGGTTTGAATCATTTTAATGTCACCAGAGCCATTCGGCCAATCACACTGAGTTCTTGTTTGTATTATCTAATTGGCATATGGAACACGATAACTTCTTTCAGAGAGAGTGGTGCACTCTAGTAGCACAGATAGGTTTTACATTGTGTTTAACAGGTGTTGATTTCAAATCAGTGCTTACAGAATACTGATGTCCAGATCCAGACAATAACTGAAAAGTTGAGGCATTAGCTTTATTATAGATACATTTCTGATTTGGATTTAATGAAAGTAAGTTGTCATTATCCCTGTACTGCTGATCTAAAATACATGGGCAAAATACCTGTGCTCTCAAAGGTTTAAAGAAGTTCCAGTTTATAAAGCAAATAAAAGGTTTAATGAATCTTCTAAACATTTTTAAAATTCAATTCGACACTGCACTAGAGTTATACTCCATAGAATACTCCATGCAATGCACTTCATTTTTTAAAAATTTGTGTGAAATGTGATCATCATGAGCTATGCAGCATTTATTGCACCCCTAATTGCCCTGGAGAAGGTGAGCTACCTTCTTGAACTACTATTACTTGACCTCCTGCCCTTAGGGTGCAGGCATACCCACAGTGCTTTAAGGAAGGGTGTTCTTGGATTTTGACCCATGGTAGTAAAGGAATATTGATATAGTTCAGGATGGCCTATGGCTTGGAGGGTAACTTGCACGTGATACACATTCCCCTACTTCCACTGCAACATTCCGAGGTCTGAATTGGGATGGGCTCCAGACTTTATTGTCATACTTGAGTTACTACAAAATGGAAAATACAGCGCAACAATGCAACAATGACATTGTAACCAAACCCAAAGATATATTCATCATTGAGCTCCATTACAAGTTTGGACAATGATGCACAACTCGTTTGGTTTTGTGTTGAACTTCTAAAGCATACAGTGTCGATTGAATATATAGAGTATTAGCCCTTACAGCTGACTGTAGGGCATTGTGCAGACAAAAACCGGAATATCTGCATAAACAAATTTCTATCTCTTAATAGCAACTCATATTTACCCTGTCCCAAAAGGTCTATCGGAATTCATAAGATATGAAATGTAAATAGCATATGTACTGAATTCAGCTTGAGCTACATTTCTTATAAGTTATAAGTGATTGCCACAACCATGAGAAACATGTTGCTTTTTTTAATTCGGTATTATTTTGTTTGAGATAATGAGTAAAATACATTCAATGCCACAAGCTTTCACTGAACAACTTACCACATTTATTATCTGTAACTATTGATTTTGTTTGATACTTCTAGAGGTTTGTGCTCTTTCTAGAGCATAATGTGAAGTACTCAATGCTATAAGGGAAAGCATGAACTGACCAAAATACACATTCAGAAATAGTAACACAAGTTGCTGGAAAAGCTCAGCAGGTCTGGCAGCATGTATGAAGAAAAATCAAAGTTGAAGTTTCGGGTCCTGTGACCCTTCTGCAGAAAGGGTCACCCGCCCCAAAACATTGACCTTGATTTCTCTGCATAGATGCTACAAGACCTGCTGAGCTTTTTGGCAAACTTCTGTTTTTGTTTCTGATTTACAGCATACGCAGTTCTTCTGGATTTTATAAAGTACACGTTCACTTTTATGTGTCACTTACATCATTGAAACATGAAAACGTCTTTATCAATGTGTGCAAAGATAGTTACTTGTTGTACCTCTGAAAGAAGCCAATGTACTTGTACTCAATATTGACTTTTGTAATCAGTAGGTCAGAAGCACTGTAAATCTAATAGGAAGCTTTCATATTTGCATATGGACTGGAGTAGCAAAACAAGTCCAAAAGAAACAATTACAATTGTACACAATAAATAAGGGGAATTGTCTTCCACATTGTATGTTTCAGGCACAATTTGTTCAAAAAGTATTGATTTTAGTCAAATATATTTTCCACTTTTTCTAACTCACCTTCTATTACAAATTCACGGAATTTTACAGCTGGATCAAATCTATTGCTTGCAGAAAGTTAGATTTAACTGTCCCAGTTATTATCACCATCATTAGTTAGTAGTAATGTGACTTTTTTATGTTATGCAGTGTTAAACATTATAAATATTGATCGGTGACTTCATTTTGCATGGTGGTAATAACAATTTCACCAAAGCACCTTTCAAATCATGACCGCTGCCATCTAAAGGACAATGGCAGCAAATACGTGAGAACGCCACCACCTGCAAATTTCCCTCTAAGCCACATACCTACCTGACTTGGAAATATATTGCTGTTCCTCATGTGTCACTGGGTCAAACTCCCTCCTTAACAACATTGCAGATCTATGTAAACCAAATGGACTGCAGCATTCAGGAAGGCTGCTCACCACCACCTTCTCAAGTGATTTTGGAATTGGCAGCAAAGCCCACAATAAAAAAGTCAATTGTGCATGAGCAATCTTTGATGGTGCATCAAGATGTACTGAGTAATGTCTGAGGGTATGAGTAATCCAGTATATCCCATTAGTTTAACCAGATCTTTAAAGGCAATCGCGTTTAAGATGACTGTATGAATTATATTCTCATTTTATTCAATTGGATTCCACGATATTTTCCAAATATTTGGTGCTTGTATTTTATTATTTTTCTTGTTTTGATTTCATGGTATTTAGTTATCTATAGCATACTCTGTCAAGCAACTTACTTGCCTCATCATTTAATTGTAAATTAATTCGGATCAATTGATTCACAGACCTATACTTAAGAAGTGAACAGTATAAGGTTATGGAGAATCGACGTTTCGGGCATAAGCCTTATGCCCGAAATGTCGATTCTCCTGTTCCTTGGATGCTGCCTGACCTGCTGCGCTTTTCCAGCAACACATTTTCAGCTCTGATCTCCAGCATCTGCAGTCCTCACTTTCTCCCTGTATAAGGTTATGTCTGGTAGAGTCCAATGATCAAAGGACACTGAAATAACTCATGGAAAGAAATGTGTTTGGTGCATTTGCAATACCAAAGTTCATTCTAAGACCATTCTCTAATTCAACTAATACATTGTACATGGCCTTTAACATGGATCTAGATGTAGGTTTGCTCGCTGAGCTGGAAGGTTTGTTCCAGATGTTTCATCACCATACTAGGTAACATCTTCAGTGAGCCTCCGGATGAAGCACTGGTGGCATAGCCTGCTTTCTCTTTATATGTTTGGCTTTCCTTGGGTTGGTGATGTCATTTCTTGTGGTGACATCATTTCCTATTGTGGTGTCATTTCCTGTTCTTTTTCTCAGAGTGTGGTAAATGGGATCCAAGTCAATGTGTTTGTTGATAGACTTCCGGTTGGATTGCCACGCTTTTAGGACTTTTCATGCGTGTCTCTGTTTGACTTGTCCTGGGATGGATGTGCTGTCCCAGTTGAAGTGGTGTCCTTCCTCATCCGTATGTAAGGAAACTAGTGTGAGCGGGTCATGCCTTTTTGTGGCTAGTTGATGTTCATGTATCTTGATGGCTAGTTTTCTGCCTGTTTGTCCAATTTAGTGGTTGTTACAGTTCTTTCAAGGTACTTTGTAAATGACATTAGTTTTGCTTGTTGTCTGTATACACAACAAACAACAACCTGCCATTCCTAGATGTCACAGTAGAGCAAACAGCCAATGGGAAACTTCAAACCAGCATCTACAGGAAAACCACACATACAGACCAAATATTGAACTACAGAAGCAATCATCCAAACATCCACAAACAAAGCTGCATTAGAATATTATTTCAATGGGCCACCACACACTAAAGCACAGAGGAACTACAAAGAGCAGAGGAAAATCATCGAAACAGTGTATTAAAAAAGAATGGATTTCTCAGCAACGATCCCAAATAAGCAGACAAAACGCATCCAGAAACCCTAGCCACTCTCCCCTATATTGAAGAAATTACCGCCAGACTACTCTGTTTGTGGGCGGCACAGTGGTTAACACTGCTGCCTCACAGCGCCAGAGATCCAGGTTCAATTCCCGCCTCAGGCGACTGACTGTGTGGAGTTTGCACATTCTCCCCGTGTCTGCATGGGTTTCCTCCAGGTGCTCCTGTTTCCTCCCACAGTCCAAAAATGTGCAGGTCAGGTGAATTGGCCATGCTAAATTGCCCATAGTGTTAGGTGCAGGGGTAAACATAGGGAAATGGGTCTGGGTGGGTGCGCTTCAGCAGGTCGGTGTGGACTTGTTGGGCCGAAGTGCCTGTTTCCACACTGTAAGTAATCTAGTCTACTCAGACCTCTTGGCACCATAGTAGCCCACAAACCCACCAACACACTAAAACAACAGCTAATGAACTTGAAAAACCCAATATAGACAACAAGCAAAAGTAATGTCATTTATAAAATACCTTGCAAGAACTGTAACAAACACTACATTGGACAAACAGGCAGAAAACTAGCCACCAAGATACGTGAACAACAATTAGCCACAAAAAGACACTGTCACGAGTAGCCTTACATATGGATGAGGAAGGACACCACTTCAACTAGGACAACACATCCATCCTAGGACAAACCAAACAGAGACACACATAAGAGTTCCTAGAAGCATGGCATTCCAACCGAAACTGTATTAACAAATACATTCAGTTGGATCACATTTACCACCCCCTGAGAAAAGGAACAGGAAATGACATAACCATAGGAAATGACATCCCAACTGAAAGAAACCCAAACATATAAATAGGAAGGGGGCTACACAACCAGTGTTTCATCCGGAGGCTCACTGAAGATTTTACCTAGTATGGTGATGGAACGTCTGGAAACGAACCTTCCAGCTCAGTGAGCAAGCCTGCATCCAGAACCTCAACCTAAGCTTCACATCTGTTCAAAACTCACTAACATGGATCTATAATATCTACAATACAAAACAACTTTGAATCTGATTTTGGGAAGTAGTCAATGTCAAAAAAAATCAGCCTCTATCAAGGGACTGTGAGCAATCCTTCTGTTGGATGTATTAACAGTGATTAGATCTTTCGCCATGGGAAGATAGAATCTACCTGTTGGACAAAGTGCTACAAAATGTTTATTCCAAGGGCAATGTATATATTCTGTCCTTAGAGATGTATTTCTCTTCAAAATAACATCAGGAATGCCGACAAAGCACTGTTAATGTTTGGAAAATTAAAATATATTCTTGAAGTAAAGTAATGGTAGCAATGAATCCATTGCAAAGCTTTCCATAGATTTGAAGGCGTTATAGTTCTAGATGCAGATGAAATTAAACTCGGGCTTCTATCCTTAAAAAAAAGATAGAATTTGTGTAAATATAAGAAAAGCTTCTCTAATGTCAATGAGATATGCATTCTAATTTCCTGTAATGGTAATGAGCTGGCAGGTCTACATAATGTCCATGATACAATGAAATGCAAGACTGGAAAGTGCTTCTTACAGACAAATTATTTTAAGACACACTAATATGAATTTGTGGTCTGAAATGAAACTGATGTGGGAGTTCACTGGTACCTATGACTACCATCCATATAATTTGCTTGCTAGATTTATGTAATACATCAATTTGTGACTTTGATTGGACAGCCGTCATTTTAGTTAAATCGGCATTAAATTTCCCATCATAAAATTAAATTAAAGTGAGAGAAAATTAGAACATCCAACTGTAATTGAATTTCTATTTGGACAGTTTGCATCTGGTGAAACTGAAATTAATGGAAAACATTGGCATTCTCAAATTAATGGAAAACATTGTCCCATTTGTATTTTCGTGGTACAGGGAACAGATAGAATCCCATATCATTTGCATTCAAAACAAATAACCTTTGGCCCAAAGCATTTGACTACCTGGTTTCATGTTACTGAATAATGGGAATACTTTGCATGCTTTGCTGGATTGTATCTCACCTCTCATGACCACTCTCCTCGCCTCTGCCCATTCGGTCCTACTGTCTGATGTGAGCAGCCCAATTGGAGCTGTTTGTTCCTCTTGGTTCTCCGCCATTTTCACAATCTTTCTCAACTGAGTGAATAAGTCAGTTTCGTTCAAACGTCTGAAGTTTATGACAACATCCAAAACAAAGAACTGGAAACAAATGGAACTGACGTTAATGTTCAGAGATTGTGTAAAGTATTAAAAGATATGGGTTATGTTTTTGAAGACCTATTTAATTTGTGTTTTTGGTTACTTGATGCGAATAAAGTCCATTATTTATATCTTGTTTGATAA
This sequence comes from Chiloscyllium plagiosum, assembly GCF_004010195.1. NCBI lineage: Eukaryota > Metazoa > Chordata > Chondrichthyes > Orectolobiformes > Hemiscylliidae > Chiloscyllium > Chiloscyllium plagiosum. Next base: position 17,513,355 of record NC_057747.1, on the reverse strand, counting down.
CTTAAAAAGATAATGATCAGGTGAGCTGTCTGAAGTTATGATCTCATTTGATCTCATTCCGACATCGACTTACTAATGTTCACTCCAATTTCAGCCACTCTGGCATAAATTTCCAATTCTTCTGCAATTTATTTGTGTTCTGTCACATGTAGAAATTGGGATAAGCCTTCTCACCTGGTTCTGACAAGCCACTATAACATGCTCTGGTTCAGGCATGACGCTGCTTTTCTGGACTGCCAGTGTATCTTTTTGGTGACCTGGGAGACGATAGGATGAGAACAGCTTGTAGTACTGCTCCATACACAAGGGTTGTCCAGCCAATTGACCGCGGGCATAATCAACAGGTAAAGCACGGCTGAAAAACAGATGCAAAGGGAAATGTTTCCAGATACTCCTGTGATACCCAGCATCATACAATTTGAGTTTTCAGCCAAATCAGTTCACTCCACATGATATCAAGAAATGGCTGAAAGCACTGTATGCAGCAAAGGCTGTGTAGCCTGGCAATAGTTCAGCAATATTATTCCAGTTGTAACCATGTCTATAGTCATATTATTCCATTAGAGCTACACTGCTGCTATTTACCTGACAATGTGGAAAGTTGCCCAAGTATATCCTGTACACATAAAAAAGGACTAACGTATCAGTGTACTCTCAATCATTAGCATAGTGATGGGAACTTTATCAACAGGGCTATCAAGTGGCACTGACTCAGTAATGATCTGCTCACTCTTATATAGTTTGAGTTCTACCACAGTTATGTGGCTCTGGGCCTCATTATAACCTTGTTTCAAACATAATTGACAATGTTGAATTCAAGAAGTGAGGTGAGAAGTTGACATCAAGGCAAAATTTGACCAAATATAGCATCAAGAAGCAACAGCAAAACTGAAGTAAATGGTAATGAGGGAAAGCCTTCCTCCTGACTGGAGCAATATCAAGCACAATGACGATGGTTGTCCTTGTTGGAGGTCTGTCATCTTAGACCCAGACATCACTGCAGCTGTTTTCAAGAAGTTAGTATAGTTCTTACGCCAAAAGGCATCAAAGGATAGAGGGAGAGGGCATGATTGATGAGCTCAATGATCAACCACAATCACAAAGTATGGTTGAGCTGTCTTGAGGGTGTCTAGTGGCCTATTCTGCTCCCACCTTCTAAGTTTCTATCTTGCTCAACAGAGTGTCCTAGGTCATCTTCATCCGCTTTATCAATGACTTTCTCGATATACTTTCAGAAATGCGGATGTACACTATAGATCGCACAATGTTCAGTAACATTCACAACTCCTCAAATGTTCAATACCATTTGCAAATCCTCAGTCATACACATATCTAACAAGACACGCACAACATTCAGGCTTTCCCTAACAGCACCATGAGTATGCCTACATCACATGACTATAGTTATTCAAGAAAACTGCCCAGTATCACTTTCACAACGTCAATTAAAAATGGGCAACAAATACTGGTCTTGGCAGCAGTTTTCACATCCCATGAAATAATTTTTATAAAACCATAGTTTCTCTCTGATTGTAACAGCTGCTAAAAGCAAAGATCCAGATTTTTACTCTGCTCAACTTGGTTAGAGGTCTGAAAATCTAGATGTAATATTAATTTTGTTAGGAGCCTGCATTTTTAAAAATCTAAAATACAATGAATATGGTTAGCTGTCAACAACCACCAGAAAATATATAAATGCAATGTGGAAACTATAGATAGATACCGACCATCAAAGTCCATACCTGAAACCATAAACAGTAGTTTCGAGCAATGCAGAAGGGCAGATGATTCATTATTATCAACAGATATCCTTCACTTCAAGGCTGACATCTGCTCAGGTTGATTGAACAGACTGATTCTCAGTCCACAGTTATTTGGTAATGTGAGGCAGAATGTGCCATGAAGTAGCAGGATCTAGAACACATAGTTTACTTCCTTTCTCTTTCCTTTTCTGGGCATGCAGCCTCATCATTAAGATGTTGTGACTCAGAGCATGATGTAGATTGATAGACTAGCTGTCACGATTTTGAATGATTGGTGACAATTTAGACTCAGTCATTAATTTCAAGGAGAAATTCTGAGTGTATTTGAATTGTTTTATTTGTCCTCCTCTAGAACATCAGCCATATGAGTGTTGAGTTAGTCTGGCATGGAAGTTGTTTTCACCTGTCCAGAGTACAGTGCATCACTGCAGATTTTCCTGGAGTTTTGCCTGAATGCTGCAGAACTGCTTTCCAGAAGGACGTTAGTGTGACTCTCATATTGAATCCCAATGAAGGTGCATTGAAGGGGTTTGCTGATAGAGTTTCTCTTATGTGTCAATAGTACATGTACATAGTTCAGCATTCATTGTAATGGGAATGACAATGACAAGATGTAATGACAAGTATTCTATACATAAGGACTTTAGTTGACTTGCAGAGATCTGTGCTGTCCCCACTGCTGTTGTTTGTGGAAAGCTAAATGGACCAAAGTGGATGATAGACAGCAGACAATAGATGCAGGAGTAGGCCATTCGGCCCTTCGAGCCAGCACGCCATTCATTATGATCATGGCTGATCATCCACAATCAATATCCTGTTCCTGCCTTATCCCCATAACCCTTGATTCCACTATCTTTAAGAGTGGATCTCCACATGATGGGTGAGATATTATCACAAGTTCCCCTTTAGATTCTAAATCCTTACATTGCCATGAAGACAAAATCCTTGACATGCCTGACTTGGCTCACTGCAATGCCCTAATACTGTCTAACCCCATAACTCCTTCAATCATTCCACACAATCTCTAGAGTTTGCAATGACCTCCAACCACCTAATCGTTGCATTCTCTGGTCTTTCTGAACTCGGTGGTCCATTGATCAAAGGCTACAGGCTTCCCAACATCAGCAAAAGGAATCCACTGCACATATCTGCCTCTCGCTCTTTTTCAAGATCCAAAGTTACCGAAGGAGTATTTTAAAATCGAAGTCGAGTGATTTACAGGAGGCGTTTTCACGCAATAATCTTAGGTTTAGTGGAGAAACAAAGGGAACATAGTATTCAGGGGGTTACTGCGTTTATTGCTATGACCGATATTATTCCATGTGAGGTTGATATCTATATTATAACTTACGCATCTATTACAACTTTGTAATCCAGTATTCCCGCAATCAGGCGGGCAGCGAACCTGTAAAGGATAAAAATAAATACTGGTAATAATAGCACCATAGTGAGATTTTTGCCAAGTACGAGCTAATACTAAGAGAAAGGAAGAAGCCTGAAGCTCCACTTATTATTCACGAGAATCATGTTGTAACGCCCATACCTCATACTCAACACTAAAGAGCTCAGCTCCTAACTAAGACTGTTTGACCAAGTCCCAATTATTTACAACCTTAAGCCTCCCAATGTCGATAGGGGGACAATGTGACCTCGCAGCTGCCCTACGCCATTCTTGTAGTAAATTACGCTGATGTTTCTCCCATTGCACTGAATACTCAGCCGATATACCCGAAGGAGTGTACTTAACAAAATAAAATTGCAATAAAGCAAAGAACTGTGAGTCCTGGAGTCACTGCACTCGAAAATTTGACTCTGCTCTCCCTCCACAGACCTGCCGAGTTTCTCCAACGTTTTCTGATTTTATTTCTGTAAACCAAAAGCTGACGTTGGAAACTGCTTCTGTTAAAAACAAGAACCCAGCAGCAACGAATCCGTGCCACATGGACTGGGGCCAACTCTGGAAAACACCACCCTGAAAAGTTACCGAGGTGATATTTTAACTTGCAGTGCCCTGAGATACATTGTGGACACCGAGTGATGCAACGTTTTTGGACGGGTAAGGGTGGGATCGTACCTGAGTTGATCATTTTGATCGCGGAAGATCTGACGGGGGAACACCATCCCAGGGCTGGAGTTTACTGTCAGGGGCACTGGATTGCGTAGATACATGTCATCCAGCCACCACTCGTACACCTCAGGAAGAAATGGAAAGGTTACCCTAATGTCACATTCAATCCTGGAAATGTCCTTGTTTTATATACACGGTTGTCTGATTCATTAAAATAAAATGAAGAACTGCGGAGATCTGAAACTGAAAACAGAAATTGCTGGAGAAACTCAGGATGTGTGCCAGCACTTGTGGAGGGACAAAGCAGAATTAACGTTTCGGGTCCTATTCTGCGGAAGAGTCACTGGACTGGAAACGATGACTCCGCTGCCTCTGTTGTTATCTGATTCATTGCTCAGTTTCGACTTCAATGTTAAAGACATTTCTGAAGCAGGAAATGGTTTCTTGTTATAAACATGAGGCCCATCGGCCCACGATGTTGTGCCGAACATTTGTCCTAGCTTAAGCACCTATCCATGTACCTATCCAGTTGCCGCTTAAAGGTCACCAATGATTCTGATTCTACCACTCCCACAGGCAGCGCATTCCATGCCCCCACCACTCTCTGCGTAGAGAACCCACCCCTGACATCCCCCCTATACCTTCCACCCTTCACCTTAAATTTATGTCCCCTTGTAACACTCTGTTGTACCCGGGGAAAAAGTCTCTGACTGTCTACTCTATCTAACCCCCTGATCATCTTATAAACCTCTATCAAGTCACCCCTCATCCTTCGCTGTTCCAATGAGAAAAGGCCTAGCACTCTCAACCTATCCTCGTACGACCTATTCTCCATTCCAGGCAACATCCTGGTAAATCTCCTCTGCACCCTCTCCAAAGCCTCCACATCTTTCCTAAAATGAGGCGACCAGAACTGCACACATTACTCCAAACTGTTCAAACCGTTCGTGTCAAAGATCTATCAGATTGTTCGGAAAACTGACGCAAAGCTAATTGCAGGAGTCTGTGGTTTAATTAGCAAGAAACCGCATGTGAAAATCTTGGTGAGCATGCGGAAATGATGTGTTTTTCGGAAGGAATCGAAGCTATTGCCTCTGAAATTGACGCATACGAAAATGCCTCTCGAAACTCGTAAACATACATAATCTGTAAAACGAGGCCGGAAGATTTGTATAAAGAATTTGTTGTGGACTGGGTTGGAGAGTTTTAGTTGTAAAGAGAGATTGGACAGGCTGGGTTGTTCCATTAGAGCAGAGAGACTCAGCACAATGTCCAGTTCAGGTCTCCCTGTTAGAGGGAGGATCTGATTAAGCTGCACAGAGTTCAGAAGACATTTACCAGGATGTTGCCGAGGATGGAGGGGTGGAGTTACAAGGAGAGGCTGGATAGGCTTTTTTCACAGAAGGTTAGGAGCTTAAGAGGTGAATTTATAGGTTTATAAATTGAAGGGTATAGGTTAGGTGAATGTCAAGTGTCTTTTCCCTAGGGTGGTGAATTTCAAGACCGGGGGCATATTTTTAAAGTGAGAGGTGAAAGATTTTGAAAAGGCATGAGGGGCAGTTTTTTTTTAACACAGAGAGTGGTCTGTGTGAAATGAACTTGCAAAGAAAGTGGTGAATACAGATACGATTACAATGTTTATAAAGACATTTAGATAAGTGCATGATTAAGAAAGGTTTGGAGGGACATGGGTCAAGTGCAGGCAGGTGGGACTGGTTTAGATTGGGATTCTGGTCGGCATGGGGTGGTTGGACTGAAGGACCGTGCTGTATGACTCTATGACTCATTGATTAAAGTTATGAGGGTCATAGACCGAGTAGATGGGAAGAATGTTTCCCCATCATTCGGCCTATGGAGTCCACACCGACCCTCCGAAGAGCCCCCCCCCCCCCCACCCCCACCTCCCTTTATCCTGCATTTCCCATGGCCAATCCACCTAATCTGCACATGGTTGGACTGTGGGAAGAAACCGGAGCACCTGCAGGAAACGCAGGCAGACACACGGGGAGAATGTGCAAACTCCACACAGACAGGCTGCCCCAGGCTGGAAACGAACCTGGCGCTGTGAGGCAGCAGTGCTAACCACTGATGGAGGGATGGGGGTGGGATAAGGGGCAGGAGGTTTAGAGGGGATATGAGGAAGACGTTTTTCACCCAGAGAGTGGTGGAAATCTAGAACTCACCATCTATCATTTAGATAACATTTAATGTGTATTTAGACGTGCACTTTCCATTCCAACGTATCCAAGGCAATGGGCCAAGTGTTGGAAAATCTGATTAGAATTGTACGGTCGGTATTTTTAATGAGCACGGACGCGATGGACTAAATGGCTCTTTCTCTTGGGCTATCGGACTTACGACTCTATGAACATTTCATAGCAGTTCAAAGGACGTGTGTACTTTGGCGAAATTCATTCCAAGGTAATAAGCTAGGACAACGTTATCTTTTGAAGGTACCGTGGCTTCATTTACCCAGTTAGCTTCTCTTTCCCGTCGCTTTATCAATTGTTGCTGCAAAAACTCGCCAATCTCGCCACGGGCACCGAACTTCTGCACAATGCCCTCAGTGGTTCTGTACTGCTCCTCGGTGACCAGGTGTCTCATAGACTTCAGGTACATGTTCAAGGTCTCTTGCAGAGGCGGCACTGGCAACTTGGGCAAGACCTGCAACACAGACAGGTTCAGGAGCAATGAGATGACATGCAACCCTCGTTTTAGCTCCTCAACTAAATGTAAAAAAAAAATCAAATGAAACGGGAAGGCGAGAAAATGTCAGCAGTTTGATGCTTCGTTTACGCTTCGTACTGACTTGGTCTCGGGCAGCAACTTGCCTTTGTAAACAGTACCGGCGTGTCTTTTGCCTTATGGCTTTATTATTTCTGCAAACGTTCAGCATGTTTGAGATGGGCCACCTCCTGCATGTCATTTGCCTGGTTTCTTTTCTAGCTCCCAGAGGGAAAGGACAGTTCAATCAGTTCTACACTCTGCTTTCTCCATCTTGCATTATTATTGTTCATGATAGCACTAAACCTAATTCTCTCCATCGAAAATAAAACGACTGGATTTATCTATTTCACGTCCCGAGGATGCTGTAAAAGCTACATGTTGTTATTTGGGTTTGATTGTGAACTGTTCCTGGTTTAACTTTAATATAGGACTCAGTCTGTTACCAAGCACAGCATAGAACAGGCACATATGAAAGGACATGGCAACAGAACACTTGTACATCTAAGTGTGTAGAAAAGTTGAAGTACATAGCTGTTCCGGCGAGTTTTGGGTCGGACCGCATCCTGGCTGGAGTTTTTGAGGATGGGCATGGTTCCAGTTTGATCTCAGACTACCGAAAGGAGGGAGACACCGAGCTCGGGGATCAGCCAACTCCTGGTGTGAAAAAACACAGTTAGGTGTACGTTTAACTCCGTATCAATGTATGAGGGATAAAGATCCACACACACACACACGAAGACCCAGTACATGTTTTCCTCCATCTCTCTGCTTGCCTTTCTGTATTTTATTTACTCTCACACGAAAACTAATCAGAATACTGGGTCACTTATTAATGGTTCTAGAAAATCAAATTGAAAAAGAAAAGGGTAATAAAATGCATGGAAGAGATAACGCGCAAGGCGACACTTCCTCTTAAAAAAATCATTAAAGCAATCCCAGCAACCTTAAACCCGCCTAATATTCCAAATAGCCTTTCCGATTCTGTGTAAATAAATTACGAAAATGTATTTGTTTTCCTACTTGAGATAAGGCCATTGAAAAAGCACCCACAGGAGAATTCAGATCCGACAACTTCTGAAATCCCCACCTGCCCGGGAATCTAATCCAACCTGTTCTGGCAGAAAGCGAGCACTCAGAACATTCCTAAGAATCAATCCGTGCCCACCGTTCACAAGCTGGGGTTTGCTACTTACCGAACTGCCCTCCGTTTCATGGAAAACGAAGGCAATGCTGACTCCACTCAAACGCCTCTCGCCAAGCGCATGGCGGCAAACTAGGTCTGAGCTGCATCGAAAACTTTCTCAGTCTGCTGGCATTTTCTACCCATTCTGACTTCTTCGCGCTCAGAGCGATGGAGCCCGAACGGAGAGAGACACAGAGAGAGAGAGAGAGAGAGATGCGAGCAGACCTCCGCTTGACTTTTTCTTGATGGATCAGAACCCTCCCCTTTTCCCGATTCGCCGAGCCTCAAAAGCGACAGATTCATACGTAGCACCAGAATCAGTCACTGGACATTGGTGGGGCCATACTTCAGGGTAGGGGGACGGTGAGGGTGTAATACCTCGGAGTCGTCTCCCTAAGTGTCGATGCCTTGTAACATTTGAGCTATAAGGGTGTGTGTATTTACATATCATACCATTTCAGCAATGAACATTCAGATGGTAATCTTGATAGAATCTAACGCTAGTAACAGATTTTTAATAGGTGCAGTGTCATTGAAGCGTCCTCCGAATTCAGAGAAGAATAACATTAGAGTATAGCTCACATCCTTCTCGAATACCTTGGGAATTATTTAAACAGGGAGTGTAATTTGTACTCGACCGACATGTGAGTTTTCGTCACTTTAATCTTATTTTTGACGATCAGAAACATGCAAACATTCTTAAAGTGAGCTAGAGTGCTATAGGCCAAAATAATGTGAAGATTTTAATGGGTATACCGAGCAAAATTTGTAGAGCAACCTACTTGTTGCCTTCCATCGACTATTTTGAAAAAAGTGGCCGGAATATTTCCTCGTGAAAGTTTGGTACAGGATGGATATGGGAAGCGTATAAACACATGTTCTCACCTGAACACATTTACATATACAAACACGCATACACACCTGCACACATTTACATATACAAACACGCGTACACACCTGAACACATTTACACATACAAACACGCATACACACCTGCACACATTTACATATACAAACACGCATACACACCTGCACACATTTACATATACAAACACGCGTACACACCTGCACACATTTACATATACAAACACACTACACACCTGCACACATTTACATATACAAACACGCGTACACACCTGAACACATGTACATATACAAACACGCATACACACTTGCACACATTTACATATACAAACACGCGTACACGCCTGTACACATTTACATATACAAACACACATACAATTTGTATATATACATATATACAAACCAACATACAAACCTGTGCATATTTACATACGCAAACAAACATTCTCACCTGTGCACATTTACATTTCCAAGCATTTGGTCTATCCAATGTACATTTACACATGCAAACACACAAATACCTATGTATGCATTTGCAAATAATCTTACCAGCACAATTTACATATACCCACATTCTCTATTGCACACTTTTGCATATACAAATAGATATTCTTCCATGTACACATATTAATATTTACAAACGCATATTGTCAGTTCTACCCAGATTTCACTCTTGGTATTAAATTCCAGAGTCAAATTTGACGATTTGCATGTTTGTGTGAAAGATAGGTCGCAAAACCTGGTCGAAAGCGGGGATGATTTCTGTCTGTGGCTGGGAGGATGCGGAATGAGTATTGCAATGTGTGTAATGAATAATTTCGCGATGAAGGATTATTAATGTGCTGTTGTAGGTCTTAATCGAGGGTTCTGTTAGATTTCACCCTGAGATGGCATAACCGAGGGCACAGTTAGCGCCTAACTCCACCAATCATTGTACGATGTATAAACTATTGACTTACATTATTGAAATATTCAAACACAAATAGAAACCTTCTTTCAAATTAAAGTCAGTCATTAGTTACCTCTTTCCCCATTAATCATGTTCTTCAACAAAAAAGCACCACGTTTATTGCAATTTATTAGATGAATTTGAATTAAAACTGCTCATCGATTTTTCAAATATATATTAAAAATGTTATTTACTCCCAAACTTGTGAAAGATGACCTCCAGATTATCGGACTGTATTTCTTGGCAAGTTCTACTGATGAATTTATCATGTGCGTCAGTTGTCTATGAGTTTTTTTTTCTATGCCGTCTGTGTATCTGTTTAATTTTTCGGTGAATTGTGATACTCAATGTCAGCCGAGACAGTAACTAAGCTTTCTGTGCAGCGTGCGCCGACTCGAGACAAAGCTGACAATGGTTTCGGATCGTTTTTCAAGAGTTAGTTTGCTATTTAGTCATTTTAATGTCTGGACACACGTGGAAGTCGAGGCTTCCGATATCCTACTCATACGGGGATTTTCTCTATTTTTATTCAAGTTGCAACAGGTTGCACCTCATGCATCTCACTCGGAGTTGGCCCCGTTTTGATTTAGATATTTCAGAAACTCGTTGTTTTATCTTCCTGGCATCGAATATATTCACAGATGCGGCAGCCCGTGCAGACTGTAATGTTGAAGGGAGCAAATTCCTTTGATGCTGGAATCTGTACTGAAAACAACAAATGCTGGAGATCACAGCAGGTCTGACAACATCCATGGATGTGACCTCCAGCATTTGTAGTTTTCAATGTTACTTTACCTTAAATCTACACTATAAACTTCAACTTGTAAGAGTGTCTACCCACTGATTAAGCGGCCTTTTGATTTTTTATAACTATGATTGCTAATATGTGAACTAAAGAGAATTCTCGGATACGCTCTGATACCCTCCTTTTCACTGAATTACAGAATGGTGCGATGTTTCGGGCCATTGGGCCCATCGGGTGCGTGTCAGCTGTTCGAAGGACCTTTCCGGTTAACATCTCCGCTCGGTTCTTTATCCGCATTCATGCCCACCCACCCAACCACACACACACACAATCCATTTTTTTTTACAACTTCCATTGAATCAATTTCTACCATTCTGTCAGAGTGCATCCTAAATCATAAACGCTGAATGTTCTTTTTAGAAAAGGATTTTCATCCCACTCATCTGCCTCTGTTTCATCTGTAACCACCGCCTTCAAATGGTATGTTCTGGTTTTATAATTCTGACGATTGGTTTATTTAGTACCGAAAACAATTTTCACGTTGAGTGCCGTGGAGTAAGCGTGCTCCACCTTATTAAAACGTGAAGCTAAGACAACCTGTCTTTTGGAACCAAATAATGGTCTACAGTCTTCAAGTGATTCATCGTGGAGAACATTATAGTATTCACTTGAATTTGTTCGGACGGGAGCTCCGAGCAGATCTCGAATTTATTCGAGTAAGACACAGAGGACGTTTTAATTATTCTGTGTTGGAGATGAAGCCAACACTTTAACCACATTATTCCAATGTGTGCATTCACTAAATTGCCAGCAATTACATTTCAAGTGCCGTTAAGGTTTCCTGACATCGGAATATGGAGCGCTCGAAAAGTGAAAATACAGCTATTTTTTAAGGAAGTACACAGTGGGACGTGCCAAACCTGACACTTTTCACTAAGTGCAGTGCGTGTATCCAGCCGTGATATGATTGGAACACCGATTTATTCAAACTCATTCACCGTGTCTTGATCCAGGCTTTAATCTGACATTGTATTTATAATATAGCAGCACACAATGGTCGGAATAGTCCCATACAGAGATTAATTCTCCGAGAAAAATACACAATCACCTCTGCTTCGATTCAAAGGGTTGGGGAGAACAATTCAAGGAACATACAATATATACAATTATTCACTTCCCGTCAGATCCCTGAATGTATCCATGAATTTTGTTTAAATACATACAACGATTTACTCCTCACAAAAAAATTACAAACTAAAACTGGCACACAGCGATACAATAGAGCAATGGGGCATTGGGACATCAGTTAAGTAGAATGGTGATAAATGGATATTGGGTTCTGACAGAATGCAGATTATAATCTTTTCAACTTTATCCCATTCTCCATCCGCTTAAAACAAGTGGAATAAGCGATTACATAAACTATACAAAATTAATTCACGAGCAATGGGTAATGCTTATATTAGACACCGAGTACATCACAGACGGGCAATGGGATGTTACATCTCGTTAATGTTATTGTCCTTGGGAGATGTGACTGTGGAAGAGTGCCGGAGTTAGCTGTAATCACTGCCCGATGAATCATCTTCAGACTGAACCTGGTTCCTCCTGGAGCTCTCGAACCCGGTGACATCTCGGCCCCCGGCCGTGGAGTAGTTCCCGGCCGAGCTGCCGTACTTTTTCTTCCCGGTGCTGCGTTCTTCCATTTTGATGGTGTCGTAGAGCCCTTTGGGTCCCTCCTCCAGGAGGACATTCGTCTCGGAGAGCGAGGGTTTCATTTGGCACACGTTTCTGAGCAGCAACAGGGCGGGGGCGTACAAGACGTTGACACAGCCCATGCCCAGGTTGAGCTGAACAAAGCCCAGCGTGTGAACGATCTGGCCGGCCACAATAGGTCCCAGGGCATAAGCAACCGAATAGGAGATGTCAGCGATGGCATAGACACTGCCATACACCGACACATGGCGAACATCTACCAAGAAAGCAAGGGTCGGCAACAGGGCAGTGTCCACTAGCGCGATCCCAAAACACAGGGAACACAGTGGGATAATGAGTTCTTCAAAGTTCCTGCAAGCTGGAACTGTACAGGAGCTAGCACCGATTATAACCATGCCGATGGCTCCGTAGAACCATTGGTAGTTGGGATACTTGGCAGCCAGTCTGACAGTCACGTATACCCCCAGGATGTGCGGGAAAAACGCGGGCAGCCACGTTAGCCCCACTTGCCACTCACTCGCGTTCATTGTCTGCTTCATCCAGTTGGAGATGGTGGGTTCCAGGAAGGCCAGGGGGATGTTGCAGGTGGTCAGAGCGCCGGCCACCACCGCGATGTATGGGTCGATCATGAGCTTGTAGATGGGGCTGCCCTGCGGCATGTTCTCGCGGGTTCTGCCGCCCAGGGGGGACACCACGGTCAGCAGCAAGATCCCGTCCAGCAGAGAGACGAACGACAGCACCAGGAAGGGCACCCGCTTGCCCGCGAAGTCGTACAGGATCCCCCCGAAAGGGGGCGCCGCCAAGCTGCCGAAGGAGATGAACGCCAGGGCGATGCCCAGGGCGGTGCTCCTCTCGGACTCCTCCGTGTACCTGTCCGCGATCATCGCGATGCCCGAGGTGTCTGCAAAGGCTGAGCCCAAGCCCTGCATGCTCCTGGCCACGAATAACATGGCGTAACTTTCGCCGAAGGCAAAGGTGAGGGTGGATAGGAAGATGATGATCAGCCCTATGAACAGAGGGATGTCACAGCCCACACGGTCAATGAAAGTGCCAGTCAAGGGGTTGGCGAGGAGCTGCAGGATGGCTTTGGAAGCAAAGAACACCCCGATTTGTATGTCTTCGTTTGCATTGGGGTTGGTGTACCGCACAACTCTCTGGCTGGAGTTCAGAGATGAGCCATTGGTTCCATTGGAAGCTGAACTGACATAGACCAGCTTGTAAGTTCGCAGAGTTTCCAGGTAGTTCGGTATGATCGGGACAATGACCATGTACAGCATGTTGTCCAACAGCAGGGCAATGCACACTATCACCAGCATGACCCTTCGCTGCCTCCGGGGTTCTTGCATCGCTCTGCTTATCTGCTTCGTTCTCTCGCCGATCATTTCGGAGAATTTCACCACGGCCGCTTTGGCCAGTCCGATGGTCATCTCTGCAGCCATGACTACCCCCTAAAACCGAGCGGCGTAGCACGGGCTCTCTCCCTCCGCTCACCTCCCCCCCCCCCCCCCCCCCCCTCCCCCGCCCCCAACCCCACCCCCCCCTTGCCCACCCCCAGAGCGGGCTGTTGGGGAGCATGCTCCCGGCTCGGTCTTTTTTTTGGGGGGGGGGATCTCACAAAGGGGAGCAAGTGGGTGGGGGTGGCTCAGGTAGAGATAACCGTCTGAACTCCTGCCTGCTTACCCCCCCTCCCCTTCGGCCAGTCCAGCTAAAACAAACAAAATGCAGGGACCCCACAGTGAGAGAGTCTAGTGACTAGCGGCTGGATGAGGGGGTAGCGAACCTGAAGAGGTCATCCCTGCTCCCACCTGTAACGTCCAGGGCTCGGGAACTATTCCTCACTCCCACCGAGTGAATGGCATCCTCTCCAGCTCCTCCTCGGGTTTTCTAAAGCTCATGACGTGCCCCTCGCTCTCCCCCTCCCCCTCCCCCCTTGTCTGCTTCCATCTGAACACGCCCCTTTATGTTAATGCTTCAATTTCCCCAGTTACAGTACCCGGACTGCTTTCCCCGGCCCGCACTCTCCTGGCGACAGCGGGAGGCGGAGGGAGGGGAGTGGGGGTGGATCTCCGACAGCGCACTCAGTCAATCCAAACCCATCCCTAGGATTTCTCTGACAGACTTATCGGTGCTTCGTCAGGACTGGGAACAAACTTCCACGACTCTAAGATAAACAGAAACGATTTCAGAACTAGAATGGGGTGGGGGCGGTGGGGAAGATGAAATGTTTGTGAGTAGAATATTGAAGATTTGGAGAGCGCCTGATTTTTGGAGACGTTTTTCCATACTCTTCATTTCCCCCGTTTTGTACATTTCTTTTTGGGTGGGAGACCCTTCCCTTCCCCCTCCCGTTAGTGGGACTCAAATGGGCTCTCCTGTCTCAGAGGTAGGGACACAACCATTGCCCTTCGTTTTCGCTTGCAAATATTTTCTACTCAACCTGTTGAGAGATGGGTCAACAAGTGTGGTGCTGGAAAAGCACAGCAGGTCAGGAAGCATCCGAGGAACGGGAGAGTCGACGATTTCGGGCATAAGCCCTTCATCAGGAATGAGAGATGGCATTGCTCAGCCCTGGAGCTGGTGGGATTTGAACCCGGTTTTTTTTCCGGTTCAGAAGCAGATTCATTGAAGCCCTCCAGTGTGGCCATTCGAGTCGACACCGACTCTCTTTTGAAGAGCATCCGACCCAGAGCCACTCTCTTCTCCTAGCCCTGTAACCCTGCATTTCCCATGACTAATCCACCTAGCCTGCACATCCCTGAACACTATAGGGGTAATTTAGCATGGCCAGTCCACCTAACCTGCATATCTTTGAACTCAGAGATAGGGACACTCCCACCGTGCTACAAATGCGCTGTTTTAATGGATCTTGAACTAAAGTCATTGACCAATGCGGTTGAGACGCTTTATTGCCAATCGCCCCCAATTTAATCAAACCCAACAGTTCATTGCTCAGTTCAAGCAAGCCACATTTCTTGCCCCCTCGTACGGCACAAGATTTCAAGATCTCTAACCTGGACGTAAACTGACATGGTGGAGGGAGACATGACAGTCCAGGAGCAGGTAACATCGCTGAGCGGTTAGAACTGTTTTGAGATTCTGAGGAAGGGTCACTGGACCCAAATCGTTAACTCTGATTTCTCTCCACAGATATTGCCAGACCTGCTGAGCTTTTTCAGCAAATTCTGTTTTTGGGTTTGAGATCAAGGTTGGGTTGGTTTAAGGGGCAGTGACTGGCAAGCACATACTCAACGCTGCACTGAAACTCTTCCCTGAGATTGTTTCCTGATTTTAAGAAAAAGCTTAGTTAAGCCACCAGTTTTGTTCAGCTTGTGTAGACTGTGTAATCGGACTGGGGCTGGAGCATATTCTGAACAATGGGCAGACAGCACAGTGATCTCACATCAATGTGATCAAACTGCTGTTTGTCATCGCGGACTAACCTTCAGGAGTATTTTTACATCAACTGACTCAGACATGTTACCACACACCTCTGGATTCGAGCCCAGGCCCTTCAGCTCAGTGGTAGGGACACCACCAGTGCGTCACAAGATACCCCCGCCCCCAGAACTGCGGTAAAGTTGTTTTATTCATGTCAGTGGTAGTCACCAGAGATGAACTATTCTCAACTGTTCTGTGAATTAAATAGGAAAATCAGTTTGGTTTTAGTTTGACTTGCTCACACATGTTGCAAACCTGTGCAACAGGTAAGATTTGAACTCAGGCCTCGTGGCTCAGAGGTAGGGGCACTACCACTGCACCACAAGAGCACCCGTCTTCCCTCCTGCACGCCCCTCCCCATTCCAAATGTGATGATCATTCTAGTCCACATCAGTCCCACTCACTGTCGGTTCCTGACTGCAGTAGGGAGAGCTGTTTCCTGAAGCCCTGTTATTCTAGTTCGCCGCAGAGATTGGTAACAGTGGAGCTGGTTTGGTTTTGAAGGCTAAGTTTGACTCTACATCCGGGATTGTAGCTGGAACCCTAAATGTGGTAGATCATTTGAAATCCCGAGGTCAGAGAATTTTACTACCCTCAAGGTTTGATTTAGAATTATAAGGGAAATGGGGATTATTATTTATTCCATAGGCAGAAACTTCGATGATGGTAACAGGAAGCGTTTTAATTGGTGGTTCCAGTGAACTGAGTCCACTACAGTGGCCCAGAGACACACCTCTGGCTGCTGTTCCATACTTTACATTAGAGTCACCAGGGTTTAGCAATGGCGAGACGTCATTAATTCTTTGTGTCAGCATTTTGGGGAGAAGGTAACACCGAAGATGTAGAATGAAATATCTTCAAACTGAAATAGGTTACATGTTGCACCAGTAAAGGTCACCATAATCGTACGAGACCACCGGGTTACTCTGTCATTATAGAGAGACACTGGGGATAGTTGAGACTGAGAAGGAGAGTCCTTCACGGTAACCTCAGACAGTTCAGGAATTGAACCCACGCTGTTGACCTCTCACTGTGCCACAAACCAGCCGTCCAGCACCCACAGAAAACACTGGAAAATGGTGAAAGCAGCTGGGGCTGACTGACACACCTATGAGGACGACCTCAAGGATTCGGATCAATATTCATATATCAACTTAGCAATATCAATGAACGGTCACATGGAAAACAAATTGCTGGAGAAACTCTGCAGGACTTGTAGCATCTGTGGAGAGAGAAATTGAGTTCACGTTTCTTCAGAACTTCAGAATTGGATTTTAATTAATACTGAGGGATAGGATTTATAAGTATCTGGAAAGACACTGCTTGATTAGGGACAGCCAGCACGGATTTGTGAGGGTAGGTCTTGCCTTACAAGTCTTATTGAATTCTTTGAGGAGGTGACCAAGCATGTGGATGAGGGTAGAGCAGTGGATGTAGTGTACATGGACTTTAGGAAAGCATTTGATAAGGTTCCCCATGGTAGGCTTATGCGGAAAGTCAGTGGGAAATTTGGCCAGTTGGATAGAGAACTGGCTAACCGGTCGAAGTCAGAGAGTGGTGGTACGTGGTAAATATTCAGCCTGGAGCCCAGTTACAAGTGGAGTTCTGCAGGGATCAGTTCTGGGTCCTCTGCTGTTTGTAATTTTTATTAATGACTTGGAAGAGGGAGTCGAAGGGTGGGTCAGTAAATTTGCAGATCATACGAAGATTGGTGGAGTTGTGGATAGTGATGAGAGCTGTTGTCGGCTGCAAAGGGACTTAGATATGATGCAGAGCTGGGCAGAGGAGTGGCGATGGAGTTCAACCCTGTCAAGTGTGAGGTTGTCCATTTTGGAAAGACAAATAAGAATGCGGAATACAGGGATAA
>NC_057747.1:17357453-17494959 GCF_004010195.1 Chiloscyllium plagiosum | reverse complement strand
TAGCTTATCTCTCCACGCTTCAGGCTCTCTGCCTTTATTCCTGATGAAGGGCTTTTGCCCGAAACGTCGATTTTACTGCTCCTCGGATGCTGCCTGAACTGCTGTGCTCTTCCAGCACCACTGATCCAAAACCTGAGAGAGTGACTGGCGACCGTGTTAAATCAATGGGACTGTTCAGACTCGAGATTTTCAATTACTTGGGAGCGACCTCTGATCAGTAACTGAAACTCAAGCATCTTTGGTATGTCAGGCTTTGAGTGACGAGCAAACTGAATATTGCCAACCTGGCTGTGTTTATATATTAATGCAATGACTATGGGCAGAGCACATGTTAGAAGCACATGGTTAGAAACGCAGGAAGTCGCAAGTAGGAAGATACAGCTTTTAGCGACCACGAATAGGCGAATACAGGAATGCACACACTTCCAGGAAAATCGCTATAATCACACGTAAAGTGAAGTAGCTAGATCAATGTACTGAGCTGGACGTCCCGTTTCGAGATATAAAACCGGATCTGGCCCTCGGTTTTATTTTTTTCAGGTGTAATTTGCATTGTGCAGTTTGTTCGGATCAATGTCATTCAGTTTGCTTTGATTTGCAGCCTGACTCGATAAAAGCACCAATTTATTTAAGTTGTGTATCAATTTTAATCAACTATTATGGCCAATTCACTTTCCAAAGTGGACTGGATTGGCAGTCACAGCTTGCCAGAATTCAAGTATCTAAAAGCGTTTGCATTTTTTGTGGGACTGGCAAATCACTCCTGCGGTCACATCAGACAAGTCAACTCTGTGCATAAGTAATCGAAATGTTTCAGGCGCTCATCAAACTGCGTCCTTTCATTGGCAAGATTGAACACTTAAAGGACTTGGCATTATGTAAGGCAGGATATGACTCATAATAAATGGATCTCTTTTCCTTAAGCCATTGATAACTGAAGATTCAATTATGCCAAAATGTCTTTTCACTTTTATGTTTTAATACAGATGTCCTTCTGTGGCTGGAATCGGCCAAAGTATGGGACAAACAATTGGCAGAACTCACCTCATGGTGCAATCATCTTTAAGGTTTCAGCTCCAAGATAAGATCTGAGCTTCGAATCCGTTCAAGATTACCTGTCCCTGAAATATAACAAGCTGCCAAGACCCATAACAAATGGTTTTAATAAACCTATAAGTGAAATTAAGAAAAAGGTTTAATGTTAATTTTAAATTTATATTTGAAAATATTTTGGCCACATTAGTTCAGAGTTTTGTTTTGCTAATTTCTCAGCATCTTATCCTACAATATTACTGATTAAATATTTCAGCAATTTTTAGTCAAGATTTTGATCAGGCATTTGATCCATGTATCCAATAATTAATATCACTGTGACAAATCTCCCTCTTCCTGTAATAATTACATTTTGTACACTAATAAGGTAATTCCTCATTTAATTCTAGTTTCCTGCACTTTCAATTGTAGCATACGTTTTTGCAATTTTATGAACTATTAATGCATCCTGAAAAATCAACCGCATTTTGGCAAAGTTTTTTAAGTTGTACTCATCAGGACAATTAGCAAGAAATGTCAAAGTAAAGGGGGAACAACATTATGTGTATGTCTATGGAGTGTACGATAAGATAAAAATAAGGAGGACATGCTTTTAAGTTCATAGACCTCCAGACATGATGCATTCTAGCTGAGGGAAGTAAGACTGAAAACTGTATGGGTTACCTGGTCATGATCTTCCAGACCTCTTTCAATATAGTGGGAGGACTGAAGATGTTGTATCTGTTTTTAGAAGTTGGGGAGGTGGTGGGGGTAGGGGAGGTGATGGTAGGCAATGCATAAACTCAGAATGAAAAGTCAGTCAGCCTAACATTAATAGTAAGGAAATTATTCAAGACAATAATCCAGTACAAAGTGAACCTGAATTTGGAACAGCATGGTTAAATGAAAGGCAACATGGCTTTTTTAAAATCATATTTGACTAACTTGATTCAGTTCTTTGATGTAGCCAGTGAAAGAGGTGCAGTTGATATTATGAATATGGAAATGTGGAAGATGTTTGACAAGGTATTCAATGGACTTGTTAATAAAAGTAAAGCCCATGGGATTTTAAAAAAAGAAGCCAGCAGAATGAATTCAAAATAAAGGACAGAAAATAGAGAGTAGCAGTGAATACTGATGTTTCAGACTGGAGGAAAGTGTAGCATGATGCTCCCCAGGAGTTGCTATGAGGGCTATTGCTCTTTTTGATGTGTATTAATGACTGGGACGTGGGTAGATGGGGCATAATTTTAAAGTTTGTGCACGATAATCAACTAAAATGTGTACTAAGTAATGAGGAAGATAATTACAGGCTTCAGAAGGACGTAAACTAATAAAATGCACAGACACTTGGCAGAAAATATTTAGTGCACAGAGCACAAAGTATTATATTTTGGTAGAAAGAACGAAGAGAGGTGGTGATACAGTTTTAAAGGTGCTCAAAGCAGGGAGACATAGGGCTGCATAAGGTCAAGAAGGCAGATGAATTAAAGCTGATGAGATCCTTGGCTTTATTTGTACAAAAATAGAATAAAAAAAGACATTATACTAAAACGCTAATCACACCTCCATTAATGTATTGTGTTCATTTCTGGACATCACACTTTCAAAAGGATGTCAAGGCAGAGGCAAGGGTTTAGAAATGCTTACTGGTGTGGTACCAAGGATGAGAGCCTTCAATTACAGGGAGAGACTACAGAAGCTGGGGTTGTTCTCCTTACAGCAGAGAAAGGTAAGAGGAAATCTGATAAAATATTCAAAATTATGAATGATTCTAACCAAACAAATGAAGAGAAGTTGTTTCCAGCGGCATACAGGTCAATCACCTAACAGACAATTAGAAATAATGTGAAGGAATTATTGCTTTTCTTCAGCATGTTATGATTCGAAATGCATCTCGGAAAGTGTAATGGAAGTATTAGTCAGTAGAGTCATTCAAAAAACAATTTGATAAAAATGTGGAAGAGAAAAGCAGGGCTAACAGGCCAGAAATGGGATGTGGGATGAATTGATTTGATCTACCAAAAAGCTAGCAGATGTATAGTAGACCGAATATTCTGTGTTGCTATGTCAGTTTTTGATATAAAGTCCATCATTTAGGGAGTTTTAAAGGACCTGATATAATTGATGACATTTATTATAGTAACAAATGAAACTACAAGTTAAATCACAAAGTTTACAAATTCATATAAAGGCTACACAGTAGGTATGTATAAAGATGAAATGTCTTGTTGTAAAAGACTGTCACTTCCATGCAAGTGATTGGTATCTGCTTGAAAAGATTATAGAAAAGACTTGAAAAGACTTTTGATGGTCTGCTGGGCAGTAAGTTTTGACAAAGTCTGGACCTGGAGCATTAAGTCTACTCCTCTTTCTACAGCTGCTGCCTGACCTGCTAAATAATTCCAATATTTAGTTCAGATTTCTAGCATTTCAATGTTCTCCTTTTGCATTTGAATTTAAAGCATTTTTTTTGCCAACAAACAGTAACAATATAACAGTGACAACATTCTTCCATGGTTCATGATAACAGATCAAACCCTGCCACCATGCCATTTCTAATCATTTGAAACATTAAAGCAGCTACTGCTAGGTATTCTGTACTTAGGCAGTGCAATGTGCCCATTCCGTGAAGTTAAATGAGATATCTAAACTCATGTTATATAATTATCTTGAATGTTGTGCTTTTGTACAAAGTATCTATAAATGCTTGATAAGTTATTTGGAAAGAATGTACTGAAGCCATATTGTCATCACTCCTTTGCCTGACACTAGTACTTAGATACAGAACTCTGAAACAGAAATCAGGAATCATGCTTTGTACTGTACTCAGTAAATAATTGCCACACCTTCTGGCCATGACCAAAAGCCTCAGCAAACAGCAACTTATTTTTCAATAGGTATGCTAATGAAATGATATGACTAATGCTTTACAGCAAGATAATGGTATTCACCAGTAACTCCAACGAAAACTGCTCAATAACCTTGGGCAATCCTTGTTGATAAATCCAGAGATAATTGTGCAAACTTGACTCTGTCAAGTGGTATGATTATTGGAAGTCACACAATCATAGTAACCTAGAATTGCTACAGCATAGGAGAAGGCTATCAAAGCTGTGCCAACTGTCTACAATAGCAATTCCCTCACTGTTAACTCTTCCAATGCCCTATCATTGTTTTATCTTGAGATAATTATCTAATTTTCTTTTCAAATCTTCAACTGAATCTGTTCCCAGCACTCTTTCAGGTAGTGCGTTCCAGACCCTAACTCACTGTGTGAAAATGTATTTTCCTCATGTTGCCTTTACCTCTTTGCCAAACACTTTATATCATCCTACACTCTCAAAAAGTGGCTAGCAAGATTGTAGATATTTAAGTTTCCTAAATCCCTTAAATTCA
Source organism: Chiloscyllium plagiosum (assembly GCF_004010195.1). Classification (NCBI taxonomy): domain Eukaryota; kingdom Metazoa; phylum Chordata; class Chondrichthyes; order Orectolobiformes; family Hemiscylliidae; genus Chiloscyllium; species Chiloscyllium plagiosum. Next base: position 17,490,528 of record NC_057747.1, on the reverse strand, counting down.
GGAGACATGGGATTGGAAAATTGCAAATGTATCTCCTTTATTAAAATGTGGGAGTCACAAAGCAGAAAATGCAGACCAGTTAGCTTAATAACTTCCATAAGGAAGATACTAGGACTTGGATACAGAACTCTGAAACAGGAATCATGCTTTGTACTGTATTATTATTAAAGGCATGATAGCAGGCCACTTAGATAGGTTCAAGGTAATCTGGCAGAGTCAGTATGGTTTTGTGAATAGTAAAATATATGTATTCACTTTAAAAGAGCTCTGTGAGGAAGTAACATGTACTGAGGATAAAAGGGAACCAATGGATGTGCTGTACTTATATTTCCAGAAAGTATTGGATAAGTTGCTGCATCAAAGGTCATTATGGAAAATAAAAGTGCTTGGCGTAGGGTTAATATATTGGTATGGATAGAAGATTGGCTAGCTAACAGGAAACAGAATAAGTATGAATGGATCATTTTCTTTCTGTCAAGAGGTAACACATTAGATTAGGTTCCCTTCAGTATGGAAACTGGCCCTTCAGCCCAATGAGTCCACATCAACCCTCTGAAGAGTAACCCACCCAGACCCATTCCCCTATGCTGTATTTATCCCTGACTCATGCACCTAACACTATGGTCAATCTAGCATAGCAAATCTACCTGACCTGCACATCTTTGGATTGTGGGAGGAAACCAGAGCACCTGGAGAAAACCCACACAGAAATGGGGAGAATGTATAAACTCCATGCAGCCGAGGTGTGAATTGAACCTGGGTCCCTGGCACTGTGAGGCAGCAGTGCTAGCCATTGGACCACCATGTTGCCCATGCGGTGTGTCACGGGGATCAGTACTGGCACCTCAACTTTTACAATTCATCTAAATGAACTGGATGAAGGTATTGAAGGCAAGGTTATGACATTTGCTGATGACATAAAGATAGCTAGGAAAGTGAGTTGTGAAGAGGACATAAGGGTGCCACAAAAGGATATAAATAATTTGAGTCAATGGCCAAAGCTGTGGCAACTGGAGTATAATATGGAAATGTGAAATTGTATATTTTGGTAGAAAGAACAGAAAGGATACATAATATCTAAATAGTGAGAGGTAGCAAAACTCTGAGGTCATTTTTCTCATTCAGGGGATTTGGCATCATTGGCGAGACTAGTATTTACTTTCCATCACCAATTGCCCTGCAGAACATGTTGGTGAGCTGTATTTTAGGACTACTGCAGTCCTTGGAGTGTAGGGATACCCACGGTGCTTTAAGAAGGAAGTTCCAGGCTGATTCAGTGCAAGTCTCAGGAAAAAAAAGGATTCCAATTTAAGACTGACATGTGGAAGAATTTCCTCTTTCAGAGGGATTAAGAATCTATGGAACTACCTTGCCACAGAGAGGTGTGGGGGCAGAGTTCTTGTGTATGTTTAAAGCTGAGAGATATTGATTCTTGATCCATTAGTGAATCAAAGGTTAAAAGGCACTAAAGTGAATATGAGGAATGTCAGAACAGACATGATCCAACTGGATTACAAAGCAGGCTTGAGGAGCCAAATGGCTGATGCATGTTCCGAGTTCTTATGGTTTTATGGTGAGTGAGGGAATAGTATGCCAGACTCTCAATTCAAAATGACCTGTGGCTTGGAAGCAGCAGGATCTGTGTGTTCCAGTGCATGACAACCAAAAGGTTAGTGTACAAGTACAGCAAGTAACTGGGAAAACTAGTAGAATGTTATCATACATCATCAGGAAACTGAATACAAAAATAAAGAGATTATGCTTCAGTTATACAAGGCTTTAGGGAGACCATATACTGTATTGGTCACCTTATTTAAGGGCAGATGTAAATGCATTGGAAGCATTTCAGAGGAGGTTTACTAGAGTAATATCTGGAAGACGTGGGTAGGAGGAAATGTTGGATAGGCTAGGTTTGTACCTGTTATAGGTTAGAAGAATAGGAGGCAACTTGATTGAAACATATAAGACCCCAGAAAAATTTTGACGTGGTGCATATGGAAAGGATATTTCTCTTGTGGAAGAATCTGGAAGGGGGGGGGGGCATTTAAAACAGTGAAAAGGTGAATAATATTTTCACAGAGAGTTGTAACACTCCCGTACAACGGACAATGGCAGCAGAGTCTTGAACAGTTTTACGGCAGTGGTAGATAAGCGAATGGGTGAAAGATTATTGGAGATTGGCAGGAACGTGGAGTAATCAGATCAGGAAGGCTGGTGGAGCAGGGTTACGGAGCTGAGACCTGTAGCAAGTTGATACATGTGTATGCTAAATCGGTCCTTTCTGGTTCTCAGTTCTTTCACCAACAACAACAGTCTCTCCCTATCCACTCTTTTCAGATCCCTCAATGTCTTGCAGATCTCTTTCAAATCTTCTGTTTTTTCAAGGAGAACTTCACTAGTTTCTCCAGTCTAGCATTGTATTTATTGGTTCTCAATTTGGAACCATTCTTGGGTTTTTTAAAAAAAAATGTAGCCCCTACAATGCCAACCTTCCGACAGTGTGTTGCCTAGAACTGAATGCAGTCGTTAAGGCCAAGCCAGTGGTTTGTACAGGTTTATCATTACTTTCTGGCTATTGTACTCCATGCTCTATTCCTTAGGCTCCAGATTTAGAATGGGTTTTAAAAGTCAACGTGGTTTTGCCGCATGAACATTATTCATTAACTGCATGCCAACACGTTATAAATTAATTGGTGCCACTAAAATGAGACCACTTAAGCCGAATAGAAAGAAGGAAGTACAATTAAAATAATTGACCCAAGTCGATCTAAATGATGCAATGCTACTTAGCCGATGGTTTGTTATGATATGACACTATCAATCTTATTAATCTAACAGGAACTGACAACAGACTTTGAAAGTGGAGTCTAATTTATTTATTTCAATGCTGCCCCGTCCTCCAAAAGCATTAAGAAAAAAAAAACTTCCTTAATGCAGTTTGCAGAACAGATGCCGCTAAATTCAGCGAAACGCAATGAGGCGTGACCTTCTGATGGATCAACAAAAATTAACAAGATTTTAAAACAAAGCAACACTGGGACTCTTGGGCAGATCCAATTAAAACCCCTCGGTTCACGATGATTAAACAATGCACTCGGCCTAGGGATTTCTACTTGGTTTTGGCTTTGTTCACAGCGTGGGAAATCCTGCCCAATTATCAAACAAATTTCTGCGATAAAAGATATCAGCGAGACATATTCCCCACTTGTGGCTGGAGTAGAAGTTCAGGTTTTTATCTATTCAACCAAATGCAAAACCCTTTCTATCTTTTGCGATACTTTTGAGAAAATAAGTCATTTCGAAATAAAAATCTGCAATGCACTTTGTAAGATCTTAAAATTGACCCGTGTTAGTTTAGGTAATCAGATTGTTAAGAAACTACAGTTAAAACGTTATACCTTCAGATACAAGCATTACATAAAATCTGCAGGACGGAAACAGGCCATTCGGTCCAACTGATCCATGCTGGTGTTTTTGCTCCAACAACCGCTCGCGCCCCCAACGCATTTGTCAGTATAGCCCTCTGTTCCTTTCTCCTTGTGTACTTGTCTATATTTCCTTTAAATATGATAGAACTGGATGAAATTAATAATTGGATTTACAATATAAGTTTCTGCCTCTGCCTCTGGTTTGTTGTGGGACTAGGTACCACGAAAGTTTGTTCGCTCAAAAAAACATGATGAATAAGTTGCAAATTTAAGTGAATTGCACTGATGAAATAAAAACAGAAAATGCTGGAGAAAACCTAGCAGGTCTGAATTTCTCCAGTATTTTCAGTTTTTATTTAAGCTTTCCAACATTTGCAGCCGTTTGCTTTAATTTGTTGTATTGGTGAAAATAATGTGCAGTCAAAGAGGTTTCAATTTGAATTGGGGAAAAATTGCTCCGTTGGTGTGAAATTCGACTGGAGAAGTAAAGCAAATGATTTTGTTATTTTTAAGTGAAAGTATAATCGCGGACATTAAACAGTATTGTAGATCTCCGACTCGGATTATTCTTTGTTGCACGGTGGCTGAAGAGAGTTGCGGTCCTTATCAACATTACATGTCCGTTTATTCCTTGAGCGGATTCAGCACCACGGAGAGCACCAGACGCGGCTGGACAGCTCTATGAGGTTTGAGCGCCACCAGATGGTGAAAGGGCATAACTGAACTCTTATTCAGTTGACAACCACGGACCGACGAATATTTTCCATTGCAGTTTCTTAGCATTTGGAACAATGGTTGACAGTATAAAATGAATGCACCACATCTATAAACATTCACTCCCTCCAACACCAATGCTCGGTAGCAGTAATGTGTACCTTCTACGACAATCACTGCAAAAATCCACCAAGTCTCGTAAAACAGCACCTTCCAATCTCTCCACCACTATCATCTTGAAGGACAAGGGCGGCAGATGTTTGGGAACGGCACCACCTACAAGTTCCTCTCGAAGGGATTCACCAGCCTGACTTAGAAATATACCATCATTCCTTCAGTGCTGCTGTTTCAAAAACCTGAAACTCCCTCTCTAATAGCATTGGGGGAATGTTGATATTGTACCTAAACAAAAGGTGCTACAATAGTTCAAGAAGGCAGTTCAGCACATCTTCTCAAGTGCAACTAGGGATGGGAAATAAAAACAATCCTACCACTCACACCTACATTACATGAATAAATAATATTAAATATAAAGGTCTTATTTGGCTCTTCAGCCCTCTATTTTCTATGTGAGACAATTGAAAAACTGAACAACTCTATTTGTCTTGTTTCAGTTCATAATGTGCTTTTACATCACATTGACTTTTAGATGAAGTACACTGTCATATGACTAAATAAAACAAATAGAAACATAGAAACATAAAAGATCGGAGCAGGAGGATACCATTCGGCCCTTCAAGCCTGCTCCACCATTCATCGCCATCATGGCTGATCATCCAACTCAATAGCCTATTCCTGCTTTCTCCCCATAACCTTTGGTCTCATTCATTCTAAGTGCTATCCCAAGCTGCCCCTTGAATACATTCAATGTTTTGTCATAAACTATTTCCTGTGGTAATGAATTCTACAGGCTCACCACTTTTTAATGAAGAAATGCCTCCTCATCGCTGTCCTACGTGGTTCACCCTGAATCCTCAGATTGTGACCCTGGTTCTGGATGCACCCACCATTGGGAACATCCTCCCTCTAAATCTACCCTGTCTAGTCCTATCAGAATTTTATAAGTCTCTATGAGATCCCCCCTCACTCATCTGAACTCCAGGGAAAACAACCCTCAGCTAGTCAATCTCCCCTCATATGTCAGTCCTGCCATCCCCAGAATCAGTCTGGTAAACCTTTGCTGCACTCTCTCGTGAGTGAGAGCATCCTTCCTCGAAAAGGAAACCAAACCTGCACACAATATTTTAGGTGTGGCCTCACCAAGGCCTTGTATAACTGCAATAACACACCCTTGCTCTAGTACTCAGAAACTCTCACAACGAAGGCCAACATACCATTTGCCTTCATTACTGCCTGCACCTCCAAACCTACCTTCAGCAACTGGTGCACAAGGGCATCCAGGTCCCACTGTACAGTCCCGTCTCCCAATTTGTAGGATGATGCCAAGTCTGCAGTCGATAGGTATTCTGATTGGGGATGAGGAATTGCATGGTCTATTGGTCCTGGTCACTAGTTAAAGAGCATTCTCAGTGTAATGCTGTAATGAAGGACTGGAGTGTACCCAATTGAATTAAGTGTAATGATCCGTACCCAGTGAACTTGAATAGGAATGGGGAAAAAGATAAACAGGAAAAAAAAGTCTGGAGACTTGCCATGAAAGAAATCACATAACAGCACTATTTTTCTTGCGCTCTTCCACAGAAAGCAATAAGGTTTTCAAGTTTTGAATAGGCTTTGTTGTACTCAGATAAATAAATTCATACTAGAAATACTGATCATAGTTTGCAAGCTACAGATTTCAGGACACAGTGATGTCAATTTTTATCTTGCAAAATCAAGTTTTTATTTTTATGATTTCATGAAATATGGGCTTCATTCCAAAGCTGACATTCTTTACCCACCCTTAATTGCCTTGGAGAACTTCTCAAAACACTGCAGTACTTGAGTGTAGGTACAGTCGTGTTAAGGAAGGAGTTCCAGAATTTTACCCAGCAATTATTAAGAGACAGTGGTGGTGTGATTTGGAGGGGAACTTGCAAGTGCTAGTATTCCCACATATCTGCTGTCCTTGTCATTATAGCTGGTAAATTGCATGGGTTTGGAAGGTGTTGCTAAAAGAGTCTTTTTGAGTTGCTGTTGTGAATCTCAATATAGCACACACTACTGCCATTGCTATCAGTGGTGGATGTTTAAGTTAGTGGATGGGGTGGAGTGAACTGATTTTTCCTGGATCATGTTGAGCTCCTTAAGTGTTGCTGAAGCTGCACTCATCCAGGTAAGTGGAGATTATTCCATCAAACTCCTGACTTATGCCTGGTTGACTAAAGACAGACATTGGGGAGTCAGGATTGAGTTACTCACATCAGGATTCTTATCCTCTGAGTAGCTCTAGTAGACACAATATTTATATGGCTCCTGTAGTTTAGTTACTGGCTAATGGTAACTCTCAACTTGCTGCATCTGGATGTAGGTTGCTTCAGTATCTATGGAATTGTGAATGGTGCTAAACATTGTGCAATCATGAGCAGACAATACCACTCTGATCTTAAGATGGAGGGAATGTCATTGATGGAGGGATGAAGAATGAAATTAAATTGAATATGATGTGACTATATTTTCCTTATGAATATTTCCTTATAAGTACATCTATTGTATTTTGCACAATGGAGATTATTAGCCTCAAGAGTATCATTACTCATGGTGGTTAGATATTGGAGCTCTGAACAATGAAAAATTTTTTATGCTATTCCTAACCTTTATAAAGTATGCCTACATACATCATATAAAATAAAATACAAGTCTTGACCTTATATTTCTGTCTTTATATGTAAACACACAGAAAAGTTTAAAATGTAAAATAGTTTCTGATAGATCTGAAATCCCACATTTAGTTTATACTCACTTACATAGTATGTACAGAACTGAAACAGGTTAACCAGTCTATGACAATAATTACACGTTAACCTCTTCTCATCCTTCTTTATCTAACTCTATCAGTGCATCCTTCTACTTGTTACTCTCTCATGTCCTTATCTAGCTTCCCCTTATGTGTATTTATTAACCTCAACTACTCGCTATGACAGCCATCTTCCATTTATGCATAACATTTTTTATGAATCTCAACCTTTTGTATTTAAATGCACAGTAATGCAAGAAGGCAATGAATAATTCATCACAATAAATAGCAAATTTGTGGGAAATATGATTTAAATTTTCCCTTGGTACAAAGGTGATATGGAAAACCTGTTTTTTTATGCTATGGGTTGTTGTGGCTTGGAATGCGCTGCCTGAAAGCAGACTCAATAGTCACAGTCAAAGGGAACTAAATAACTCCTTGAAGGGAATTATTCACAAGGCTATGCAGAAAGAGCAGGGGACATGGGTTAATTGAATAGTTCCACTGAAGAGCAATTATAGGTATGATGGATTGAATGAGCTGTGTCCTTCGATGATTTACAGTTCTAGAAACAAAATGTGGGGACTGGAAGTACAGCACAGTTTTACGGATTTTGGCAGCAGTGAGGAAGTGAGGTTTAAATATTCTACATGGTGTTGAGTTTGGTTGAACTGGAACAGCACAAACAGATCACGTCCTCCTCATGGGTAAGAGATAAGCATTGAATACTTAGACTACAAACAAAATGTTACTAATTGATGGCAATTGTAGAACAGCAGTCCATGTTGTCTTAGTTTGATTCTGAAACTGCTACTGTATTTCCAATGAAAATAAATTGACTTTTCCTCATCCTGTTATGGTTAATCAGTGACCTGCTAACTCATCTAGTATAAAGCTGTGCATTTCCAATATTTTATAAGCAATGACACAACAAATCTCAAAATAAAATAATATAATCATTTCATATAATGGCTGTTTCCTTGAACTAGGTCACATACTTCCTGATATTGTGATTGGTCTGTGGGCATCAGTCCTGAATTTGTCCTAGTTTTGGTCAGAATGTCTTCACATGATTACGCTCTCAGGTGAGCTTGTATAACCCAGTTTTCTTCCTTAATTGAACTCCTCTCTGGATTGGTTGCAACAGGGTTAGAGTTGAAAATGTGTTGCTGGAAAAGCGCAGCAGGTCAGGCAGCATCCAGGGAACAGGAGAATCGATGTTTCAGGCATAAGCCCTTCTTCAGGAACAAGGTTAATCAAAAATGATCCTTTCCCTTTATTATGGATCAGACTAAACCCCTTCAAGATGTTCAGTAACAATTAGTAATTAACTGTTCCAATATAACAACATCCCATAAGCACACCCTGGAAGAAAGCCTAGACCCTGAATTTTTCTTATTTTAAATGTAAATGTAAGGGGTTTCATTTTAGATGCAATTTGATTTGGTCGAATTACTGGATTTAAAGCAAAATGCACTTTATTCATCCACTGTAGTGTTATGGATCAGACCAGATTCCCTCACAATTTTTTCAGAAGGTTTTCTAGACCCTAGGTTTTTCTTATTTTAAAGGTGAAGTGCGTGATCCAGATATAATATGACTGGTCAAACGACTCAATGTTAAGCAAAACACAATTTATTTAAACATAATAATTAAAATATAAACAAAATAAAGAAGCAAGTTGGAATAACATAACTATTGTGACAAGTTAACCAAATAATATATACTGTATCTATTATTAATTAAATGTTCCAATATCGTAACATCCCATAAACACACCTGTTGCCAAAAAGGTAAAATCTGACACAGATTTTCACATGCAGTTCTCCAATCCAGGAGGAAACAGCATCAAGAGAGATTTCAGAGAGATTAGCAGAGAGGTATCCTTTCCTAAATCTTCCAACCCCTCTGTGACCCAAACAGCTTCTGACTGCTAAAGCTAGAAAAATGAGAAAGCCTGGTCTGTCAGAGTTGGCCACTCACCTTCCACTGTTACAACTGTTAAAAAAAACTGAAAAGCATCCTAAGTTATTGACTTAAGCAATCTTCAGTAGCCACTTCAGCTACTCTGCTTTTACAACCACTCTTCAAAAAAAATGAGGACATAAATAACCTTTTAAAACCACTGCATTGTCACACCTATCCCCCCAAAAAAAATCATTAATGTACAAAGACGGCTTCATTTTTTAAAATCCTCATCTTACACTATTAGTACATACTACAGATATGTTACACTGACTCTAAGCATGCAAACATTCACTACTACAGTCTATTTCAGTCCGTATTATTTTCTGCCACTGAACCCCTCTGTCTTCCTTCATTCCATTCTCTTGTCTGGCCACATGTATAATTTTCAAATTGAATGGCTGCAATAATAAGCCCCAACTAAACAGTCTGGAATTTATGTCCTTAAATTTCTCTGCAAACTTTAATGGGTTTTGATCAGTATATACAATTGTCTCAGACAAAGTACTGGCAATATAAATGTGGAAATGTTGTAATGCCAATACCAAGTTCAAGGTCGCCTTCTCAATTGTGGATTATTTCTATTGATGACTATTCAATTTTCTGGAAAAATACCTAATAAGTCTTTCTATCTTCTTAACATCTTTCTTCAAGTGTACAGCACCAACACTTACACCACTCAAATCGATAGCCACTCTGAACGGCTTTGAGTAATTAGATGTGGCTAGCACTGGGGCAATGTTTTAACACAGCTTTCAGCTGTTAAATGCCTTCTGAAGCTTTCTGCTCTTCCTCAATAAGGCAGTGAGTGGAGCAACCAAACTGCTAAAATTCGGTACGAACTTCCGATAAAAACCATTCAATCCCAGGAATTGTGGTACTGCCCTCTTCATTGATGGTAAGGGAAACTCCTCAACAACGTAATTTTCACGTCCCATGGAGCCATCTGTCCATGTCCAAAAATGGCCCAGGAACGTGACTTGGGCTTTTGCAAAATCACTTTTAGCCAGGTTTATCATCAAGTTCATCTTCCAAAGTCGATCGAATAATTCCAATGGATGCTGCAAATGTTCCTTCTATGTGTGACTAAAAATCATCAGATTGTTGACGTACACCACACAATTGGATAGTCTAGAATGGCTTTATTGGCTAGTATTTGAAATGTGGCTGGTACATTTTTCATACAAAATGGCATGATTTTAAACTGAAAGAGTCCATTTGGTGTCACGAAAACTGAAATTGCCTTCACTCTTTTGGATAAAGGTATGTGCCAGAGTCCTCTGAGTAATTTTAACTTAGAAATGTAAGTTGCTTGTTCCCTCTTCTCAATACAGTCTTCCAAATGTGGAATAGGATATGAATCAGAATTTGTAACTGCATTGACTTTGCGATAGTCTACACATAATCATTGGGTACCACCTGGTTACGGCACCATTACTATAGGTGAGCTCCAACTCACTTCAATTATATTATCTCTGAGCAAGTGTTCAATCTCTTTTTGAACCTGTGCCAACTTTAAAGGGTTAAGTCTATAGCATGTTGCTTAATTGGAACAGTATTTCCTATGTCTTCTTCATGCATAATTAGATTAGTAATTCCTATCTTATTCCCACATATTTCCCCATGTGATTATAACAACACTTTCAGGTCATTTCAATTTTCCTCTAGAAGGTAACTCAATAATTTATCCCAATTTTTGAGAACTTCCTCATTGCCAATTTAATTTGAGGAATGTCCAGTTCATTTGAACTTGGTGCTTCATTTAGTGTTGTAACAAGTAACACATTCTCCTTTTGCTTTCCTTCCCTGTCAAAATACCTTTTGAGCATATCCACAAGACACACTCTGTGAGATTTTTTTTATCTGGCATTCTTATTAAATAATCCATCTCACTCAATTTCCTTTCAATTTGGTAAGTCCCACTAAATGGCACCTTTACATGTTCACCTACCATTGGGAGTAACACTAACACATTATCTCCACAAGCAAAATTGCAACTATTTTGATCTCTTGTTGCCTCTCTATTTCATCACATACTATCTAGCCAACTCACCTGCTCTATTTAATCTTTCCCTAAAATTTGCCATATAGTCCAAATATGTGGTCTCTGAACTCTGACTCACCAATTTCTCCTTAATTAATTTCAGTGGTCCTCTCACTTCATGCCCAAATACAAGTTCAATTGGACACAATTTGGTAGATTCATTAGGTGCATCCCCAGTTGCCAAAGGTAGAAATGAAATTCCTTTTTCCCAATCTGGATAGTTTTGACCATAAGCCCTTAACATGGTCTTTAACGTATGATGCCACTGTTCTAATGCTCCCTAGATTTTCTATGGTAAGCAGGGTATTTGAACTGTTTTATTCCTAAGCAATCCATAACCATCTTAACTAATTTTGATGTAAAATTTGACCTTTGATCTCATTGTATCTGTGTGGGTAGTCCATATCTAGTAAAACATTGGAGTAACTCTTCTACAATCCTTTTAGTCGTAACAAAATAATCGTCTAAAGCCATAGCATCGTCACACCTTGTGGATTTCTTTTTTCCAATCCGAATGTATTTATGTTTTAAAATGAGTCAAATTAACCAAAAACAGAAACAGAAATTGCCGGAAAAGCTCAGCAGGTCTGGCAGCATCAGTAAAGAGAAATCAGAATTAACATTTCGGATCTCGTGTCCCTTCCTCAGAACGGAGGCACGACATTCTGAGAAAGGGTCACTGGATACAAAATGCTAACTCTGATTTTTCTGCACAGATATGCTGCCAGACCTACTGAGCTTTTCCAGCAACTTCTGTTTCTGTTTCTGATTTACGATATCTGCAGTTCTTTCGGTTTTTATTTGCCATGATAACCAAGCTTTCTTGAGGTAATGAAACAGGAGTTTATTCATTCCCAAATACAAGAAAAGATAAAAAAAAACACATTACCCATACAGACAGTTTACAAACGTGAATTGAATAAAATGATAACAGTAAAGAAGATATATGAATCAGTCATTAGGGTCTGTGAAGAATACATGATGGAACGTTGCAGCCATTAAGTTGGGATGATACTGATGTTGGAAATTGAGCAATTGATTTTGAGATTCTTTGCCCTGCAGGTTAGTTGACAGGCTTTTGTCCTGGCTCCTTTTCTATGATGATTTCATTGGCTGGCCTAGTTTCCAGAACACAGATTGAGAGAGGTTCTTTCTTTAACTGAAGTGCAAGTTGGACTAATGGCTGTCCCTAAGCTATGACCTTCATATTAGCACACTTGACCACACTGGCACATCAGCCAACTAACATAGTACATAGTGAGACGAGGACTGCAGGCATTTTTAAACCCCTGTTCTTGTGTATTGCTGAGAAGGTTAAACATAGCATGCTTTTTGACTCATGTCCACAGAGTGGGATACAACCCATCGGAGGTGACTTTACTGCTGAGAGGAGTAATCATTTTGCTTTGCATCGCTTCCTCTGTTTGAAGTTTCCCAGACGCTATAAGGATGTCACATTCCATGGATTTGCACATAGACTTCCAGTGGTCAGTGAATTCCATTTACTTTATCATCCATTCTTGGCATGTCAGTTTGAAAATACATGTCTTATTTTAAAAGTTCAATATGCTTATAATTAATTCGGGATTATGATCCATTGTCATGACACTGTCACACTTCAAATATCATGTGAGCAATGCCACGGGAACCTACTAATCTTTATTAAAAATTACAACTAATGTTAAAAAGGAAGGTGAAATTTGAAAGTTCATGTAATAGACTTGTGGACATTAAAAATAATTCATGTGATTTGATTTGCTCTTTGTAATGATTTTTAGAAACAGAAACTAAAAGAAACATTTACACTTTCAACACAGTGGAGGGCAGCATTCATAATTTTTTTCAAGTGTCTGTGATACAAGCAAAACTCTCTCCAGGATAAAACATTCTCTTTGTTTAATATCCTCCCTTACAGCTAATGCTGATTTTCTACCTTTCCCTGAAAACAAATTATTTGCATTTATTTTTTGCAAGGTGTGGTTGAAACAATAGTATTAGTGCACTTTGGGGGAAACCTGATAAATATATGAAGGAGAAAGAAATAGAAAGATATATTAATGAGTTAGAAGGAGATGGATGGGATAAAGTTGGTATGGGTCATAAAAGTTTCTTAGAACATATGGACCGAAAGTTCTGTTTCTGTGCTATAGATTCCATATGAATTTCTGTCTTTAAATTGTAACTGGTCTTCCTGCCATAGCAAAGATGTTGTGCAAGTGGAAAGGATTCAGAAAAGATTTACAAGGATTGGAGGGTTTGAGCTATAGGGAGAGGCTGATTAGGCTGGGGCTATTTTCCCTGGAATATTGGAGTTCATAAAATATGTATAGAAGTTTGTATAGAATATTTATAGAACTTCATGAGGGGCAATGGATAGGATGAATAACCAGGGTCATTTTCCCAGGGTAAGGGAGTCCAAAACTAGAGGGGATAGGTTTAAGGTGAGAGGGGAAAGATGTTAAAGGGACCTAATGGTCAACTTTTTCACGCAGAGGGTGGTGCGTGTATGGAATGAGTTGTCAGAGGAAGTGGTGGAGGCTGGTACAATTACAACATTTAAAAGGCACCTGGATGGATATATGAATAGGAAGGGTTTGTGAGAGATATAGGCCAAGTGCTGACAAATGGGACTAGATTAATTTAAGATATCTGGCTGACATGGATAAGTTGGGCCAAAGGGTCTATTTCCATAAGCTGAAAATACTTCATAGCTATCTACTATCACTCCAGATGAGGGGTCTTGTGGTACAGTGATAGTGTCACCACCTCCAGTGGTGTGTTATAACATTGCTGAGTAGGTTGATTGGAAATTATCTGTTGCTCCAGCTGGCATGACTGCAAAGCAGTGACTGAATGATTCTCAAGGCTCAGTAAGGCTTCATACCAAAAGTGTGGAGTGTTTTTAATGAGGTATTCTCAGGCAGTCATTGTGTCGTTCAACAGATACATTTTCATGTTTAGTTTAGCACTTGAGGTATTCAGTTTTAACAATCACATGCAAAAGCAACCTTGAAGGATCAGATTTGGTGTCAATATTTGGTACACTGCAGAGAACCATTCACAGCTCTCTCTCAAACCCATTCAACTCAATAGAGAAAGCTCACACAGTAATGCCACTGCTTGCTGCCTCAGAGAGCATTGGTGCCAGTGGAATTAGGAAATGGCTCACAGGTTTGATGGTCCTATTTACAAAGGCACTTCCAATGTTTGTTGATATTCCTATGATGGTGATAGCAAGCTGTAATGCTGAATAATGAAGTTGTTTGATATTTTAGCTTACTGCTGACCTTGTATTACATTGGCACCTTCAATTGCTAGAGCCTTAATCCAGTAACAGCATAGTAAAGTCAATGCGTCATTTAGATTAGATTACAGTGTGGAAACAGGCCCTTCGGCCCAACAAGTCCACACCGACCCACCGAAGCGAAACCCACCCATACCCCTACATTTACCCCTTACCTAACACTACAGGCAATTTAGTATGGCCAATTCACCTGACCCTGCACATCTTTGGATGGTGGGAGGAAACTGGAGCACCCGGAGGAAACCCACACAGACACGGGGAGAACGTGCAAACTCCACACAGTTAGTCGCCTGAGGCGGGAATTGAACCCGGGTCTCTGGCGCTGTGAGGCAGCAGTGCTAACCACTGTGCCACCGTGCCGCCCATAAATCTGGGGTCATGTGAATTTCATGGCCAATGACTCATTAACTTAATTTATGAAAGTAGAGGATAGAGAAAGGAGCAGAATGAGTTACAGGGAAATACATTTAAAAATAAATAAAAGTTAAATTTGAGATTGAAAGAGAAAAAAGGCAAATAGTTAATTAGATGCATAAAGAACATGACAGATAACAAAAGAATTATTTTTAAAGGAACACAAAGAAAATGTTAAGGCATTGTTGAACAAGTCCTTGAGATATTTTTGAATAAATGACAAGGCAGATGAGACAAACATACTAAATTTCATGAATTATAGAATTAGCAGCCCCATCCACCTAGATCAGGAACAGTAACAACATAATTAATGGGTTAAAGTCATATTTTCCAAGACATTTCTTAAAACCTCTTTAACCTGACCAATAGATTTTTTTAAATTAGAGGTATGAGAGTATTCAATAGTGTCCATTCTACAACAATTGTAATTTCCACAAATTGCACTCTGCAGAATTGTAATGCTGTTATAAATTAATATTTTGTTGTTATTAATGATATTCATGTCTAGAGTTTTCTAATGCAAGTCTAATTCCCCCCTAAACCTGACTGTAAAGTAACAAAACATTTAAAGTACTCTTTTTCAACTTAGGTAAACAAAATAAATTGTGCTAATAAAGTTGTTTTGCAAAATAAATCCCAAGGCTTTGCCCTTTCCACTTACACTGATTAGTCCGACATTGTGCCAGGGATAAAGGATTACAATGATTTACCACTAGATTGGCAGTCAAATAACACTTTTTCAGCCTCAGCAATCAGAATATATTAGCATTAGTTCTAGAATATGGAAACAGACTGATTTTGTTATTCTCTATAACAATGTGCACTGTTAAATGTTGAGCCCAAATGCAGACATAGGTAGAACAGTTAGTATGTGTAGGCATTTAAACTTAAAAAGAATGTTAAAGGTTAACAATTTAGAGTGAAACTTCCAATTGTTTTGAGATTAAAATAAGCATTCAGTTTTTTTTCTGAATTGAAACACATAGATCACTTTGAAGTGGGGTTTCTGTGAGCTTGTCAATGTCTAAATTCATGAAGAGAAAATGAGGTCTGCAGATGCTGGAGATCAGAGATGGAAATGTGTTGCTGGAGAAGCGCAGCAGGTCAGGCAGCATCTAGGGAACAGGAGAATCGACGTTTCGGGCATAAGCCCTTCTTCAGGAATGAGGAAAGTTTGTCCAGCAGGCTAAGATAAAAGGTAGGGAGGAGGGACTTGGGGGAGGGGCGTCGGAAATGTGATCGGTGGAAAGAGGTCAAGGTGAGGGTGATAGGTGAGACTGGGGTGGGGGCGGAGAGGTCGGGAAGAAGATCTCAGGTTAGGAAGGCGGTGCTGAATTTGATGGATTTGACTGAGACAGGCTGTGGGGAGGGGAAATGAGGAAACTGGTGAAATCCGAGTTCATCCCTTGTGGTTGGAGGGTTCCTAGGTGGAAGATGAGGCGTTCTTCCTCCAACCGTCGTTTTGCTGTGGTCTGACGATGGAGGAGTCCTCCATCGTCAGACCACAGCGAAACGATGGTTGGAGGAAGAACGCCTCATCTTCCGTCTAGGAACCCTCCAACCACAAGGGTTGAACTCGGATTTCACCAGTTTCCTCATTTCCCCTCCCCCCAGCCTGTCTCAGTCAAAACCATCAAATTCAGCACCGCCTCCCTAACCTGCAATCTTCTTCCCGACCTCTCCGCCCCCACCCCAATCTGTCCTATCACCCTCACCTTGACCTTTTTCCACCTATCACATTTCCGACGCCCCTCCCCCAAGTCCCTGCTCCCTATCTTTTATCTTAGCCTGCTGGACAAACTTTCCTCATTCCTGAAGAAGGGCTAATGCCCGAAACGTCGATTCTCCTGTTCCCTAGATGCTGCCTGACCTGCTGCGCTTCTCCAGCAACACATTTCCATCAATGTCTAAATTCATCCAAAATTAAACCCCCTTGAGTTCAAATGTATAACATTGAAAAGATAAACACTGTCAAAATATATGGCCATCCAGTTAGTGCTCTAACACAAAAACTAATTATGTATCTGCAGCCTGTAAGAAAAATACACCATGCTAATTGTTTTTTCAATGCAATGGCTGATCATTATGTCACGTCTATAATATTTACGTATATTGTTAACAATTTCTCAAAACAACAGCTCCATCTTCAGACTCATTTGCAATCTTTCTCCAATTTTCACAAATGGCTGAGAATGTACAGTCGGTTCTGATATGATGTGTGTTTCTTCAACGCGAATTGGCTATAATGCAATTGAAGAATTTAGACCATTATTTGCAGAAAGCGAACTTTCCTTACCTGTATTGGCTATAACGCAATTCTGGCCCCATCAGTTTAAATGGCACTGCTATTATACAATTTTCTTATAACGTGTGATTGCTTGGGAATAGAACTATTGCATCATGTCAGAACCAACTGTATTTTTGAAAATGTAGTCATATTCTGCATTCAGACATTTCCATAGAGGAAGGAGTGAATCCATTCATGTTATAACCTTCACCTTCTTTTTAAACCAAGCTGTGCATTTCTAATTGCGCATTGCTCCAGTTCAACAAATAACAAATTTTCCATAGCTATTCATCATCTATAGATCAGCTGAAGTGCAAATATCAAAGGGACTACAAAAAATAGAATATAGAATGTAATTTATTTGCAACCAACTGAGCAGTCTTAAACAACATGGGATTAAAATAAAAACAAAAGAGCTGTGGATGCTGCAAATCAGAAACAAAATCTCAGCAGGTCTGGGTGCTCTGTGGAGAGAAATCTGTTCTGAAGAAGGGTCACTGGACCCAAAATATTAATTCTGATTTGTCTCCACAGATGCTGCCAGACAGGTTGAGATGTTCCAGCAATTTCTGTTTTTGTTTGTGTATGTAAATAACATGGAGTTACGGCCTTTTGGAGCCAATAGCTGTGCATGCGTGTTCAAGTGTTGTTATAAACTGCCAGTATATTCATTCTAACTCCTTGATTTGTGAAAGGTACAAAGTGCTTCTACTGTGAAAGCAACTTGATATAAAGGTTGGGTCAAAAGCTTCTGTTGGCACTTCAGTTCATGTTCCAATGATTGTTCTGTAAGTGGTTGTATTTCACTTATTTAAGCTTCCCATCCATTTCAATGGATCCAATTTTCTCTCCTGTTAAGAAGGACCAGATCCCTCCTCTGTAGTTTGGATTTCCAAGAGCATAGACAAAAGCATTGGCTATAGGTGATGTTTTTGCAAGAATGGCAGGAAGCTGTCAAGACAAGAGTAAGCAGAAAGCATACATAGTGACTTTAGTTTTGAAAATGTATAAAACTCAATAATAGAAACAAAATATATGAAACAAGAATCATATATCTATATCAACATAATGCTTCTCTAAACAAGTAGCTAATTTACTATTCTTTCTATTTGTTTATCTCCAATCGGTATAATATTTGAAAAATAGAGTGAAAATCAAAAGAATCATTCTGGTTTATCCTTTAGTAAAATAGCACTATTTGTGTAACTCCCACCCCACACCAATTTATAATCATGACTTTTTGATATAATACCAACTATTACTACTCACCATTCTTAGTTTTGGAGACAATACAGTAACATTTTCCATGACAGCATACATGCACAGCAGGCTATATGGTCCCCAGCATATTAAAAGAGTCTTAAAAGGTAATCCAGTATTAAACTGAGGAAACAAAACAAATTGAGTGAGAATGGCTCAAGTCGTGCAATGATCGTATTACTATGATGCTAAACCATCAGGTTGCACTAGAATTATGTCTATCTTGTGTCAATGATATTACCCAATCTGTCTCTAGCTTCCACCTCCTTATTTATCAGACTTGTCAGTCCAAGCCTGTGAAATCCATACATTAACCCACTATCCTTAGCTAGCTGTAGAGAATTAATCACTGGTTTAAATTGCTCTATCTTTTCCCCGTTCTTTGATAATATTAAACCCTCACTGGATTATAATTCCATGCCTTGTGGTTCCTCTCTAGATTAATTTTCTAAGATACCTAATATCCATTCTAGGTCCCCCTAAACGGTTCACCTCATTTATTTTGCGCACAGCTGAACCCTCTACAGACAAGAAACTTCCGAATCAGATTTGCATTCAGATGCTAATCTCAGAAAGAGCAGCAACAATGTGAGAAGTCAAAATAATTCTTTTCTTGAGGACTACTTCTTTTTCAATTTGACTATTCCCTTCATGTTGTAATACTGTCTTTTGTAGTTGTGCTGACAAATGGACTATTTGGACTGTCAGCAGCAGAATTAGAAGAATTTTAATTAAATTAGCTTTATTGTCACATGTACTCAAATGAGTACAGTGAAGAGTTGACAAGTTGCCACTTACAGCACCATTTTAGGTCCAAACATACCTTGGTACAGCTTCTTCAGTTACAGTGCAACAATGTCACCAAAACATGGTGCCATCTTACGTACACATTACCCAGGTGCAATCAGGCACAGAATAGAGAAATGAAACAAAATTACATAACGGCCATACAGAGTATAAGTATAAGGTAGAAAAACAAAAAGTTAAAAAGTTAAGCATCCCAGCCTCTCGCCAAGGGCTCTCCGCAGCAGACCAGCATGGGGGGATTCCACTTGGCCTGACTGATGGCTGCCACCATGTTCTGCCCTGGGCCGCTGCCCCCCGCTTTGCACTGGGCTGCGGGTCTGGTGTCCCCACTTGAGGCCGCCAACCGCTGTCCCTGCTTTGGAATCCAGGAATCAGAGGCTGAGGCTGGGTGTCCAAGGCCAAGAGAAGGAAGACTAGAGAGGGAAAGAGGGAGAGAAAAAGAAAAAGGAAGAAAAGAACAGGCATGGCTGATGAGCTCCGGCTGGAGCGTCCTATTTTGTCACCATTTTACGAGAAATTCAGCAATATCCTCACTAATTATCAACCCTCCATTAAGATTAACAGTTTGCAATGAAAGGCCTGGCCTGGCAGATGTACACCAGGAATAATTGGTTAGGATTTGGAACGCACCGGCTGATAGTGTGTTGGAAACAAGTTCAATTGAATACCTCAAAAGGGTACAGGAATAATAGCTAAAGGACAAGAATTGCTTGGATTTGGAGAAAGGTTGGGCTAATTGAGTTGCTACTGGAAAGATCCAACAAAAATCTAGTGATCTCTTTCCGTGCTGTTCCTCTTTTGATTCTATTGTAACAGCCGCCTTCCATTTTGGCCTCGAAGCAATACAAGAAAGAGCATCTGGGCATTCACAGAAGCAGAAAAAAAAAATTCTAAATATAATAACAGAAATTACACATCCAAAAATCTGCTAGTTCTTGTTCTCTTCCTGGTTCATTGTATATATTCCTCTACAAATAGTCATCAAATTGTTGTTTGAGGGTGTTCCACTCAGCCATAATGGGAATTGAAAGAAGCGTATTCTGTCCAAGTAAGTCATCATGCGAAAAATATTTTCTAAATTATTCCTTCATTCTTCATCAGACTTTTCCCTCTTGTTACCATTTCATGGAACAGTTTTCATCACTTGGCACTTCTTGAATATCTCTGTTGGTTTGCCACATTAAAAAGTGCCCTCATTGAGGTTTTCTTCATAGCTGCATTTTGCATTCCTGCTATCACTGTATTGAAGATTCACAATACCTATTTGGATGGGAAATGCTGTTAATGGCTTGGGATGTACACAAAGTGGAGCTTTACAACAAAACTGCCCAGTCAGGATGGAGTCAATCATTGAATTGAATGCTTGGACATTGATACTGAGCAGGAACCATCAAGTCATACTCTTTGTAGCTAGCATGAGTTCTTAGTTAATTAAACAGCATTAGGGGGTGGGGGACTCAGCGGCACAGTGGCTCAGTGGTTAGCACTGCTACCTCACAGCGCCAGGGACCCAGGTTCGATTCCCACCTCGGATGACCGTCTCTGTGGGTTTCCTCTGGGTGCTCCGATTTCCTCCCACAATCCAAAGATGTGCAGGTCAGGTGAGTTGGCCATGCTAAATTGCCCATAGTGCTAGGTGCATTAGTCAGGGTAAATATAGGGTAGGGGAATGAGCCTGGGTGGGTTACTCTTCAGATGGTCATTATGGACATGTTGGGCCGAAGGGCCTGTTTCTATACTGTAGGAAATCTAACCTAATCTAAACTATAAATATTCAAAATTAGTTTCAGCATGAATGCTTGTCTCTACAAATAACCATTCCCTACTGGTAACATTGTTGAGGATGTTTGGGACAGCGAGTTCTTGTTCCTGACCCAGAAGTTCAAAGTTCAAGTCCCACTTCTCGATGGCCTTGATAGACAAAGAAAGTGCATTCATAACGTGACCAAAAAGACTGAGTATCAACAGCAAATACTTGCCAAACACCCGAGTGGCCATGCATGTGATGATAAGAAAATTGAAGTCCCTAACATCACCATCTGTAGTTCCAAACTACAGTATCTATGTTAATGTGCAATCAGATTCCCATGACTCATCTATAACATTACATTGGCACCTTTAGTTATTTCAAAATCAAAAATCAGAGCCAAGGGCAATATTTCACAAAATATTAAATTGTTAAAATTATGTGGACAACCTGGGAATAGGAACAATACATTCAGTTTCAAAATCTTCAAGAATCCAGGTTTGATCAATTTAAAGGCAGCCCAAGGACTTAAGGATGGGACTCCAAGATGTTATGAGATTTATGGGATCATTAGTTTTGAACAAGAAAACCAGTCAACAGGAAAATGGGATGTGAACATTTCTTTGATGCAAATGCATAAAAATAAAGCATGATGGTTCTCCAGATAATAGTAGCAGATATTCTTAGTCTGACGTATATCCCAGTCAGTTTCTATCTGTAAATGTAGAAATAGGAATAGACTCACTCTCTTCACTACTCTTCATTAGAAAAACACTCTTTTTGTTTTCTCCAAGCTCTTTCTGTAAGTAGTTTCTTCATCTATCAGAAGTAGAAAGGGAACTTATACAAGTACAGCTATAGCAACATAGGGAATAAGACTTTTTTTTTAGCATGCTTCAGGAAGAAGTTACAATGATTTAACTGTATAGTTATTGCAGGATTTGGAGGGATGAGAAATGGTCAAACTAGCTCGGATAGTACCCATGTGGAAAGTAAGTACAGCACGAGGGAAGATCCAACTGAGACAGGTAAGCCTCCTTGGAAAGGAGCTCATTGGCACGACACTCTTGAAACTAACACTTGTAATCCAAAGAAGACAGGAGATGCACTCAACAGGATATGGTCATATAAGTTTGGGAACATTGTCACTCGTGGATGTGGTGAGTGAAATCTATTTTACAGAATGCATTATAGGAGTTAACATTTCTGCTCAATTCCCTTTACCAGTTAAGTCAATCTGACATCCCCAGATGTGCGATAGAAAGATAATCTAATGATGTCAGACCACCAACCACCTAGAGATGTATCCCTGATAACTTCACCAATTGTGACAACGTCTCAGTATTTGCTCATACTAATTTACAGAAACACACTCTTTCATTGTATTTGTTAAACAACTTGCTCCATTAATAACTTGCTTTGATTAGCACTTGGCAAATATTATTGCCCCATATAATGAATTAGAAGAAGTTATGCACAGTTGTTTTTTTTATGCACTATCCCCTTTTAATGCATTTAGAACAAAAGTCTGTACAGTAAGATCATTAAAACAATCAAGAAAACTATGTTTAAACTGCAAGTGTACTGTCATGGCAATGAAAATATCGAAGACATTTTGTTGCAGGCTTAATAAGATTACATAACTTATTTTTACCTTGACTTGTCCGGTTTTCTTGAATTTATTGGCACAAGATTGGTAAGAAGTTACCA
Source organism: Chiloscyllium plagiosum (assembly GCF_004010195.1). Lineage (NCBI taxonomy): Eukaryota > Metazoa > Chordata > Chondrichthyes > Orectolobiformes > Hemiscylliidae > Chiloscyllium > Chiloscyllium plagiosum. Next base: position 17,467,952 of record NC_057747.1, on the reverse strand, counting down.
AGATGAAAAGTGGGAAGACAAATTCAAAAAATGCCACCGAAATGAAGAATGAGACAAATGTTCTGGTGGGAAAATAAATCAAGGTACAGACAATGTTATGTGTCAGACTCCAATTCATGTTTCACAGAGGAGAATAACATGCCTAATTTTACAGCATCTGCAGTTTATATTATGCAGACAGTGGACATGGTTGAGCTTTGACTTGCTGCAGGCAATGTAGCTACAAGAGTATTCCCAAAGGGATCCTCAGGCCTCATTGAAGATATCTGCTCAGGACTAATTTCTCAAAAGGAACAGAATGTCTTTCTTTATTTAAACTGAATTAATCTAAGGTGCTTCATACTTTTAGCTTTGCAGCTGGTACTTCACATGGAGCAAAAGTAGTGCATGTCTGGAATCAGAGCTGATGTGATTCAGTTTGATGCTGCATAGACTTTAGATCCAACATAGTGTCAAATTTTGTTTGTAACATTCTCCTGGATCCCAATGGACACCCATTAGCACTCCAAGAATTTACCTGCATTTTGAGAGCAGTAATTCTCCTTTTCTGCAAAAGGATTTAAATTTGTAAGTGTTCTTCTGCCCAGATACAACTTGCATTTATGTAGTGCCTTTTATTTAGAGTGAGATTCCAAGGAGCTTCACAGAGGTGTGATGGAAGATGGATATCAAGCCACAGAAGAAAAGATCAGATGTGATGAGCAAAAGGGTGAATAGACCAGGTGTATGGAGGGTCTTAAAGAAGAATTTAGAGATTGCCAGTGGGAGCTTAGGCTTCTGAAGGCATGACTGCCAAAGATGGGCAAAGCAAGTGGGGGTAATGTACAAGAGGATAATTGGCAGAGGGATGCAGAGTTTAAAGAAATGGTAGAGCTGGAGGAGGATGCAGAGATAGGATCAAGTGAGGTCATGAGGAATTTAAAAGCGAAATCAAGGATTTTAAAATTAAGCTGTTGGGTGACTGGGAGCTAACATTGATGTATGAGATAGGGTTGAAGAGTCATCAGGTCTTTGGTGTTCAAAAAAATTTCCTTTTGGGTTTTGGGACCCTGACTTCAGGGTCAAATGATGATCAGAGGCCTGTAGAGCATGCGAAACAGTCAGTCATCTGCCCACTTGAATTAGCCATTTAGTGGCCAGAAGGTGAAACTATCTTCCTGTTCCATGTCATAGAGTCATAGAGATGTACAGCATGGAAACAGACCCTTCGGTCCAACCCGTCCATGCTGACCAGATATCCCAACCCAATCTAGTCCCATACCTGCCACCACCCGGCCCATATCCCTCCAAACCCTTTCTATTCATATACCCATCCAAATGCCTCTTAAATGTTGCAATTGTACCAGCCTTCACCACTTCCTCTGGCAGCTCATTCCATACACGTACCACCCTCTGCGTGAAAAAGTTGCCCCTTAAGTCTCTTTTATATCTTTACCCTCTGACCCGAAACCCATGTCCTCTAGTTCTGGACTCCCCAACTCCAGGGAAAAGACTTTGCCTATTTACCCCTCAACATTTTATAAACCTCTATAAGGTCACCCCTCAGCCTCTGACGCTTCAGGGGAAACAGCCCCAGCTTTTTCAGCCTCTCCCTATAGCTCAAATCCTCCAACCCTGGCAACATTCTTGTAAATCTTTTCTGAACCCTTTCAAGTTTCACAACATCTTTCCAATAGGAAGGAGACCAGAATTGCTTGCAATATTCCAACAGTGGCCTAACCAATGTCCTGTACAGCTGCAACATGACCTCCCAACTCCTGTACTCAATACTCTGACCAATAAAGGAAAGCATACCAAACGCCTTCTTCACTATCCTATCTACCTGCGACTCCACTTTCAAGGAGCTATGAACCTGCACTCCAAGGTCTCTTTGTTCAGCAACACTCCCTAAGACCTTACCATTAAGTGTATAAGTCCTGCCAAGGTTTGCTTTCCCAAAATGCAGCACCTCGCATTTACCTGAATCAAACTCAATCTGCCACTTCTCAGCCCATTGGCACATCTGCTCAAGATCCTGTTGTAATCTGTCCACTACACCTCCAATTTTGGTGTCATCTGCAAACTGACTAACTGTGCCTCTTGATTAATTCTTATCGTCTCTGTCCAACAGCTTTGCAAAATTATTTGTTTGTGCTAACCAAGAACAAAGAAGGTCCACTACACTTTCTCAGCGCTACTATGGATTGCCAATAAATGCCACTCTTGCCAGCAAGACCTACATCCTGAGGATGAATTGCATTAATAAGAAATTCATCGACGTACCTGTCACCTTTTGAGTAGTCCAGGGTGCAGCAAGTTCTTAATGGTTCGTAATCATATTCACCCCATCCAAATAAGGGCATAGAAGCCCAGAATCCAGCAAATCCCCAGATAATTGCCAAAATAGTCACGGTACTGTTCCATTGTAATCTAGATCCTATAAATAGGATTTAATGCATGGATGGATGTCAATCCATACGTAAGCAGTATTTAATCAGTGAAAATCTAAGCTAAGCTAACTCACCGTTAAGTTCACCAACCAGCATTTTCACAATTAATTTGCAGAAAAGAAAACAACTTTAATATTATAGCTTGCTTAGTTTTCTGGACATGTACAAACTATTGCCAACATTCAGGTATGTCAGGGTATACTGTGATTTGAATCACCAATCAGCTGAGCATCACTCCAAAATGGTCCCAAGTTTGATCCGTGATATATGGGGTTAGATAAATGGAAGTTATCCAGGATTCTTACCTCTAACAGTTCTCGAGTGACCTTTTCTAACAAAAGTGTGGACAGTTTGAAGGTTGACCATAATGCTTTCCTATAATTAAGCAGCTTGTAAAGGCTTTACTGCCACAATGGAATTACAGTCCAGTAATGCATCACCATCCTCTGGTTAGAAGAGAACGTGGAAATTTTAAAAAAATTACATCAGCTTTAGTGCATTTCCAGTTCATGAAAAGGGGATTATTTCCACAGCTCTTTATATAACTGACCAGCACTGTGACTATTTGGAATCACTACACTTAAGTGCTTTGTTAAAGGAGAAACGGGAATAAGTTGAAGCTCCACTTGGCTAGAATTGGCCAACAGACTGCTTAAAGAAAGATCAACTGCACAATGAGTCTTTCACTAATTGTTAATTTGTTCACAAGGGATGAATCCTAATAAGCTTCACAATGACTGCTGTTTTAATAAGGAGCTGGACACAACTTTATCAGGCTTCAAATGGATTTGGAATTTTTTGTCCTGCTTCCAATTTTACAGTTTGTTCACATCTCTGACACTCAGATGAATAAACTTGTTTTTCTAAGGCTCCAGAGAGGCAGATTAAACTGTTATACAAGTCGATCCCAGAAAAGGTTTCAACCATGTCTTCATTACAAATTTAAAGTTTCCTATGCTTCTTTTATAATCTAATTGTCTTAGGGGAAAAAAATATAACACTTCTTTATATTTCATAATTTCCTGACCTTCTCAGATTTACTTTGTAAACTGTAAAGAGGATAAACTGAAACAAAACGTTATTGTCAGAAGGCAATTCAGTCTGTGTCAGTTGTGTTTCAGAGTTAGCTTGGAATGACTTACTGCTACAGTTTAGGTGGTACCTGTCCCAAGCAATGGCAGCACATGCATTAATACTGGCGAGGGATGTCAAAAATCCTTGGAAACCGTGAGTCTGGCAACCTTCAGATCCATAAGGCCAATACCTGTGAGGGAAGCAGGCAACAAACATATACTGTACATACGTGAGTAAAAGTCAATCTCATGTAAAAGTCAATTCCCTATTTTTGTCCGAAAAATCTGGCATTTTCCATTTATCTCATGTAAAAGTCAACCCTAGTTCTTTACAGATAACAGATCAACATTTTTTTCTTTCTTTATTTAGTGACCAATTGGGCTTCTGCTAATGATACAATATTTTGGAATGTAGCATGAATTTCAGCCCCTCAAAAGTAGTATCATGTAACTATAATTTTAACCTTTAAGACTAGTCTAAAAAATTCAACAATATAGGGTAAGTGTCCAAGTATGGGAGTTCAAAATTAGGTACTATAAACATAAGGCAGCAACTAATAAATCCAGTTGCAAATTCAGGAGAACTCTTTAATTAGAATGTGAAACATATATTTAACATTTAAGAGGCAGCTAGATAAATATAATGTTACAATGGTGGTAAATATGGATGTTAATTTCCATCATCTGATTTTTATACCTTATACATTTTATTGACTAAAATTGTTTTAAAAGAATAAAACTCTTCTACAATGATTTTCATGATTACCTGACAATAGGCTGAGCTAAGTCCAGCAGTCTAATGTGGAATAAACAAAACCACCTGCGTTGAAATTGTCATTTTATATAAACATTTTGAAACTTGACAATTGAAATAAGCATCTCAGATTCACGTCTTCTGTTTTAATTCACAACTGTGTGATAATTGCATATTTTGACAGATGAGAGACGTGACTGCAAAGACAGTTTGTGAAGACAATGAAATCAAACACCGGAATATATACTAAGCCATATTTCAGTAGGTGGTTTTAACCAGCAGAGCAGAAAGAAAGAATCGGGATTGCTAATAGCAGGACACTTTCTTCCTCTCTGTGTTTCTCATCATCGGAGGAAGACAGCATCAAATGATAAAACAAATTATGAAAAAACAAATTGTGGAAAGTACAGTTCAAGTGACAAAGGGGCAGCACTCTGAAGGCTTGTGATTTCAAATAAACTTGTTAAACTATAACACAGTGTTGTGTGACTTTTGATCTTGCCCACCCCAGTCCAAGGCACCTCCACCTCCAAGGTACCTACAAGTTTTACCACTGCTGAGGTTACCAATTGACAATTAAACAACTGTGGTGTCAGGTTAGAAGTCTTACACCTGAAGAATTCTAAGGATTTTAAGTGTAGCCTTTATTCTTACTGTCTGTACAAGGCACTTATCCTTTTAAAGTTATCAGCTGTGTTGTGTAGTTTTGATGTTGTGTTTTTATTATTTTACTCGGGGTTAATAAGTAATAGAAATATTCTTTTACTTAAGAAACCCTTGTAATTGGTTCCTTTATTTTGGTCTACTACCCATATCTTTAATTAATGTGTGGTACAACTGCATGCTAAAGAAGTAAAAAATACTTCTTGCAATTGACTGAGGGGGAATTGAGAAAAACAGAACTCATTCCCCCTTGCCATTTGATTGTTACAACATGAAGGAGGGAGGAATAGAAAGTAACATTGATTGGATGTGATGAAGGATGAGAAGAGGCTGCTGTAACACTGGAATCGATCAATTGAGCCAAATTACCTTCTTCTGTGCTGTACACCTTATGTAATTTTCTGAAACCAAACCGAGAAATTGATAACCGTGTCTACCTTAGAAAGCTTGAGAAAGCAGCTACAAATGCATTCAAGCAGATGCCAGTGTCTGATACAGCCAAGCTGGCTATTAAGAGATTGCTTGGTGTCTGGATTTCCTTTATCTTGTAAAAGGATAAAATCGTTATCACATTCAGGAGAAGTCCAAGGAGAGCTGTGAAAGAGAACAGAAATCAAGGGATGGGTCCAAATGATGAGACATAACATATTGCTTTTCATTTGGGCTGCATCACACAGTTACAATGTTTTCCTTTGCTTTTTTCTTGAGAAGTAACACCACGTCAACAAAGTACCCCTTTATTCATTAATGTTGAAGCAGGTTGTAGTTAAATCATTATCAAACCAGCTCACATATAATCACACTTACAATGTAGTCTGGAGTTTATTGAATTTGCTGTGTTCAGTTTTTCTAATAGCTGAAATAACCATGCAAAGTAATCCCAGACATGCACTTTGGAAATCTCATTTGAATTCTAAGATTTTCTTGGCTAATGCAAATGTGAAAGGTAAAATATTGTCTTGCTAGACAAACATAGCATTCACACATATATTTGATATTGACTCACATAAACCTAGAGTTTTCCCACTTATTCATATGCTACAAGGAGGCAAAATTATTATCACAAATTGGTGTTCAAGGACATTGCATTGTCACTGTGAGGGAATATTGTATTAATGGCAGAAACTGAGGATAAATTAATCTAATGTATACCGATATATCAATTTTACAAGTTTCTGTGAAATCAAACAAGCCCATCTTTACCTTCAAGTAATAGAGCAGTCCCGAGTGCAAATACTTCCAGCTCACTGAATCCCTCAATGATAGGTTTGGTAGATACCATTTTTACACCCTGGTACAGCAAGAACCTGACTTGTTCCCTTAAATATTGCTGATCAAATCAAGGCATTAAACAAGCATTGATACACGTCAGTTGTTTATGTAATTTCTGGGACAGAGAGGAGGGCAGGGGGAAGGTTTAGCAATCTTGAAGAGTGTCTCATGACTGCAGTACAGTCAAGCCTATTAAATCGCATTTGCAGACTTTGAAATGCATTCATTAAATCACAGCCAGGCCTTTGTGAAGGAGCATAATTTATTGTTCTTGTGGCCAAGATTGAGTGACCATTCTGGCACCATACTGTTTTATACACAATCGTTCTTTAATAACAATTCTCTTACATTTGCGAATATTCTTACCCATAATTACAATGATCAACAAACATGTCTGTCCAAGTTAAATGATTTACACTGCTTCATTTAATTAAAATGCAATCAGTTCCAATATAGCCAGCTGTGAAGAATGAGTTCGTTGTATTCTGTGTTCTCACTTTACAACTTCAATAATACTAATGTTTTACTATATGGCTTTTCCACTAAACTTTGCAGTCATTTATCATTTTATGTGAAGTAGGTCACCCATGGAAGAGGTGGTCACAGATCTATACCGCTGCACTTCATTTGTAATATAAGTTGGTTGTAAGGCCATGCTATTAAGTGTTTGACATTGTACTATCTTTGGCGTAACAATGGAGAAATGCATGGAGATACCTCTGCTAAAAACGGATGGAGAAACCAGATGGTGAATGACTTAAAGGTAAAATGGTACAGTCTCCACGTAGCATTCCAATGGTGGATACAATTTCAGGATTAAGCAATTCAGGTTTTGCTTCTCGGTGCAATGGGGAAGCTTAGATTAAATCATTATTCAGACTGGCAGACAATATTGCATTGGGAATTGTTTCTCACAATGTGTGCGAATGAAGGAGTTTGATAAATAGGATTGATGGGTTTCAGGGGCAGACTGCCAGGTGGAAAGATGTTCTGATGGGAAAATAATTGTTGCAGCAGCATAGACAGAAAAATCACGTGGAAATGCTGATGGGGCTGATTCCCTGGGAATGACCCTGGAAGTTGAGATTTCTGAGGGGATTTCTGAGAACCCTCTGAGAAAAGACCCAGCTCTGAGTTAGAGGTTGAGACTTTGTGCAGTCCTGACTGGTTTTGTTTAATAGTTACCCAGGACACGTTAGAGGGATTGAAACTCACAATTCACCCCCATCAGACTCTCCACAGATACTAGATACTCCTTCCATTGCACCTCACCGACACCCTCATCGCCACATAAATCTGAACCCTCCAACTACTCAAAGCGATTCCAAAGACCAATCACTCAAGCATACCTGCCCCCAGTTGGACCCAACCACCCCGAAATGGATTTGTCTTGTAAATACCTTCAACCTGAATCTCTTTCCCCCAACCACATCATGATCTACTCTACTCATTCATCCATGTACCTATCCCTTTGCCTACATGGTATGTAAACCCTTCACCGATCTGCTATCCTAACACCTACCCTCCTGCCATGCACCCCCTCACCTACCTGACATCTCAACCCTTCAATCACTGTCACCCTATGCCCTCATCCACCTACCAACCTACCCCTCACCCACATGACACGCTATTCCAGCAAGAGCAAGTACAGAAAAGGAACCGGAGAAAGGAAAGCCAGTGATCTCGAGGACAAGGACCAATTCCATCTCCTGGAGACATCTGCCAAAGGTGTAGTGGGAGATGTAGCTCTAGGATCAGGCTCATCAGTGCCATATAAGGGTCCACAGAACCCATGACCAGTGACACGGAATTTCTGAGATAGACAATTATAATTGTTAGTGAGTGACTGCTAATGAGGACGACACTCAGCTGCCGCCCCACCCCTCAGTCATCATTCACATTACCTCCTCAATCATCTGGCATTGTATCCTCTTACCCACATGTTACCCCAACCCCTCACCCACCTATCATTGCAAACCCCACCCCTTGCTGCTATACCACCCCAACCCAGTGAGCACCCCAACATTTGCCCCAACCTCCAGCTCACACCAAATGGACTGCTGTAGTCCAAGATGACAGCTCATCATTTTCTCAAGGGTGACGAGAGATGGGTAATAAATGCTGGCCCAGCAGTAAAACCCACATCCCTTGATTGGATCAATAAAGGGAAAAGAGAAGGAAAACTCTTTCAAAATGAAAAGGTGAGGCAAACAAATTCAAAGCTTCCTGGATCACATAAGATGTAGAAATTCTGACAAAGAAACAGGTTACTAATGCAAGGTGTCACATAAAAATGCAATTGAGAACCAGGCCGAATATAGAAGCTTCAGTGGGGTGGTAACAAAGTAAGTAAGAGAAGCATTGTGGGAATATTGAAATTGATGGGCATCCAACATAAAGGAGGATTCCAATGTCTTCTACAGACAAATGATGAGACCAAAAGGCTATAAGATATAGGAACAGAATTAGATGATTTAGTCCATCAAGTCTGCTTCTCCATTTGATCATGGCTGATGTGTTTTTCAATCCTATTCTCCTGCCATCTCCCCATAATCCCCTTACTAATGAAGAATCTACCTCTCTCCCTCTTAAATACACTCAATGACTTGGCCTCCACAGCCATCTGTAGCAATGAGTTCCATAGATTAACCACCCTCCGGCTGAAAAAATAGCTCTTTTTTTCATTTCTGAAGGGCTGTCCCTTCACTCTGAGCCTGTGCCCTCAGGTTCCAGTCTCTCCCAAAAGTAGAAACATCTTAAAAGAATCCTGAACTAGGACTTCCAAATTCCATTGAGCTTCAGATTTCTAAAGCCTTTCCCTATTTAGAAACTAGTCTATACCTCTATTCTTCCACCAAAGTACACATCTCACGCCTTCCCACATTGTGTTCCATCTGCCACTTCTTTTCCACTCTTCTCGCCTCTCCAATTCCTCTGCAGCCTCCTCCCTTCTTCAATAGTACCTGCCCTGGCTACCTTTGTCATCTACAAACTTAGCAGCAATGCCCTCAGTTCCTTCATTCAGATTTCTAATGCATAACATGTATAATTGTGATCTGAAAACTGACCCCTGCAGAACGCCACTAGCTACTGGCTGCCATCCTGAAAAAGCCCAATTTATCCCTACTCTATGTCTTCTACCAGTCAGCCAATCCTCTATCCATGCCAGTACCTTATCCCTTACACCATGGGCTCTTATTTTATTCAGCAGCCTCCTGTGCAGCACATTGTAAAGGCCTTTTAGTAATTCAAATACATCTGGATGTCTTGAAATGAGTAAAAGTGGATAAATCCCCAGGACCTGATCAGGTGTACCCGAGAACTCTGTGGGAAGCTAGACAAGTGATTGCTGGGCTTCTTGTTGAGATATTTGTATCATCGATAGTCACAGGTGAGGTGCCAGAAGACTGGAGGTTGGCAAAAGTGGTGCCACTGTTTAAGAAGGGCAGTAAGGACAAGCCAGGGAACTATAGACCAGTGAGCCTGACCTTGGTGGTGAGCAAGTTGTTGGAGGGAATCCTGAGTATTGAGTACAGGAGTTGGGAGGTCATGTTGCAGCTGTACAGCACATTGGTTAAGCCACTATTGGAATATTGTGTGCAATTCTGGTCTCCTTCCTATTGAAAAGATATCAAATTTGAAAGGGTTCAGATAAGATTTACAAGGATGTTGTCAGGGCTGAAGGATTTGAGCTATAGGAAGAGGCTAAACAGGCTGGGGCTGTTTTCCCTGGAGCTTTGGAGGCTGAGGGGTGACCTTATAGAGGTTTACAAAATTTTGAGGGGCATGGATAGGGTAAATAGGCAAAGTCTTTTCCCTGGGGTTGGGGAGTCCAGAACTAGAGGGCATAGGTTTATGGTAAGAGGGGAAAGGTATAAAAGAGACCTAAGGGGCAACTTTTTCACGCAGAGAGTGGTACATGTATGGAATGAGCAGCAGAGGAAGTGGTGGAGGCTGGTACAATTGCAACATTTAAAAGGCATTTGGATGGGTATATGAATAGGAAGGGTTTGGAGGGATATGGGCCGGGTGCTGGCAGGTGGGACTAGATTGGGTTGGAATATCTGGTTGGCTTGGACGGGTTGGACTGAAGGGTCTGTTTCTGTGCTGTACATCTCTATGACTCTATGACATCCACTGGCTCTCCTTTGTCTAACTTGCTCATTACCAGCTCAAAGAATTCAAACAGATGTATCAGGCATGTCCTCCCCTTGACAAAGCCGTGCTGACTCAGCTGTATTTAACTATGCACTTCCAACTACTCCATAATCTTATTCTTCATAATGGACTCTAAAATCTGACCAGCAACCAAAGTCAGGCTAACCAGTCTATATTTTCCGGTCTTCTGCCACACTCTCTTCTTAAACAGGAGTGTTACATTACCCATTTTCCAGTTCTGTGGAACCCTCCCTGATGCCAATGATTCCTGCAAGATCACCACCAATGCCTCTACAATATCCTCAGCTAACTCCTTAAGAACTCTGAAATTTAGTCCATCTGCTCCAGCTGATTTGTCTACCTTCAGACCTTTCAGTTTCCCCAGAAGAAAAATCACCCAAAAATAATTGACAGCTAATTTGGTTTTAAGAGCTTAGCTATGCTGCCATTAGCCAAACAAAGATTGGATTATTAAGGGGCCATTGGTCTGAACTCACGTAAGATGTATTTGCATGAGCCAAATGACAAAAATATTCAATTAAACTCTGGGGATGTTCATACAATCATATCATGTGAATAAGATAATCCATCTCTGCACTATATCTCAGAGACATCAGATTTTATTAAAGTAAGTATGCTTTCAATAAATTGCAAAATAACAGATGTTGAGCGTTGTGAATCATCACTTGGTTGGGTTTTCAAATCTGATTAAGCATTGGGTCAGATTAAGAAAATCATTATTAGAGTTGCCATTTGCGACAAGAATCTGTGCCATATTTACAAAACTGATGCAGTCCCTTAACGTGCTTTATAGCAGCCACACTCACAATCAAGTAATGGAAGAGATAGGCTATTGCTGCATGCTGTAATGCACTAATCATGCTATAATCACCAGAGTAAAATAAATGGAGACCAAGCACAAAATGAGAGATAACAATCTAAGTTGGAATAAGACTTGTTTTGAGGCTAGTTGAGAGATCAAAACAATTTGATTGAACAATATGCAGTTCCATTTACTTGTTTTAGTAGTTGTGATAAAATGGTGAAAGTAGATAATTTATATGAAGTGAACCAAACAAAATGTAAACTGTGATTTATAAAGAGCCAGAACTAGGATATTTAAACAGATGATGATTAGCAGTCACTAGGAGCTCAACATTAATAGTTGCTGCTTGATACAAAATCCAACAATTTGGCAAAAAAGCACTCTGAAAGATTTTAAAGAGACATTGCAAGATGCATTGCAATGCAGAGAAGTATGAGAGAAAAATAAAGAAATAAAATCTACACACAGTGGAAATATGCCAACACATGTAGAGAATTAGAAAGATTGAGGGATATAAACATATAAACATACAGATGCTGGGCAGGGAGGTTATCACGTCTTAGGCTTTCACATGGCCCATAGAAATGCTTTATGGAACATTGGTAGGTGTGGGCAAACAGGCCACATATATTCCTGATCATTTTGGCATGCCACTTTTCATACAATACCATGCTGAGATTATATACTTACTGAAGAGCCTATAGGCAGAATGATGAGGCAGAGAGTCACATTGCATTATATTGTCATTCAAAGTGCCAGTGATGCAGACATCACTCAGAAGAGGAGGCTCCATTTCCCAATGTCGGCCAAGATGAGCTTCCTGTGGCTTTACGGCTGTGGGCTGTAGGTGCATACAGAAGATCACACAGTACTCATCAAGAAGCCTGAATGATGTGGTACATTATCACTTGTCTACTTTTCCACTGGACATCACTTTGAAAGTTTCCTTGTGGCAAACACTTCCCAAATAAAGATTTGTTTACTTCCTTTATTAGTTCAGAGGATGTCATTGTTTCTGGTCAGACCAGCATACATTGTCTAGCCTTTGTTCCCTTTGGGGGTTGTGGCAAAATAATACCTGTCACTCCAGCTCATAAAAGTCTAGCAGCCCAGATGGGAACACAGTAACAGTACAGAAAAACATTTTTAGAAGGCCTAATGCACTTACCTTTTAAATTACATCCCACTTGCTCATTCACCAGAGATCTTTTCCTCCATCAGGTTTCAGGTATTTTTAATCAACCTGTATCAAAGGTATCATGACACATTCCCTGGAGCAGGCGAGACTTGAATCCAAGCCTCCTGGTTTAGAGGTAGGGACGCTACTGCTGTACCACAAGAGTCCTCTCCAGCAGTTTCAGTTATTTTTAATCAACTTGCTCAGATTCCGTTAGGTTTAACCTCAAACATACCTTGAGCATCGTGTCAGTCTTGAACTGAACATGCATGTCGCTTTTTTGAATAGATGTGGATTGGAAGGAATGCCAGCTATACTGCCTATAGCATTTACCTTTGGTTTCATCAAACTTTTACGGCTTGTTCCATTTAGCAATTAAATAATTAATACAACATGATTTTTATTTCAGAAGCATAGAATGATATAAAACAGAAGTAAACCATTGGTCCATCAACATTAAGGAACGGTTCTACTTCATCTAAGTAGACCATTCAGTTTATTCCTACCCTTCTGCAGTGGTATCATATTGAATGATACTATCCAATTAATCTCCATGCAAACAAATACACATGCATTTAAAGAGAATAAAACAATGCCAGGATAATTCACATCCTTGCATGTTAGCTCTCTCAGTACAATATCTCCCGATGGTGCCCAGACTATATACCAATCTCATGACAGCAGAAAGCCCTTCTTAATCCTTTTCTATCCTTTTTTTATCTCAGGATTCACTGCAGCAGCTGAGGACTTTGGATTGTGAGCCACAAAGACAGAGAGATGTTGCTGGAGCTGTGTTAAGCAGCACAGTCTTCAGATCACCAGTGCTATGAGGAGCAGAGAAAATGTCACTCAACATTTGGATGCTTTGCTTTTTGTGTTTTGGCGATCTGTCTGTGACTTTCTGCTCGTGCCCTTCTCAATGCATTTGCACTTTCCAGAATTACAGTGGTGAACACATGACAAGGTATCTCAGCATTTCAACTTTGGGTTTAAATTGGGAGAGATATCTAATTATTTTATAACTGAAACTGCATAGTTGTACAATTGAAATTGTCCTTTCCCAAAATTCCATGCACTTAATTTATCATTTCTAATGTTCAACATATTTACTTCCGAAGAGATTAATTTTAGTTGTGCTTTTCTAATAGATTTCTAGCAGTATCTGCCATAATATCAATTTATATATGTATACTTTGTACTGAGGTAAATTGTAGAATATCATTGCATATTTTTGGAAACATTTTACAATGCTCAAAAAAGCACTGAGGATAACTTTGCTGTATTTCAATTTCCTCAATATTTAATATTTGACATTGTATTTTATTCTACAATACAATTTTTACTCCTTATCTGCATTGTCTATACTAAAAGAAAATTATAAATATTGAAATCATGTTTAATTCAGGAAACTATTATGAATTTCTTTGATTGATGTCAGCTCTGAGGTAATTTCTTCTGAGCTGTCGACCTAGTGAATTAAGTCTTAATTAGTCAAGACATTTCCATTTCTACAGATTAAATGTGAAGCTCCATCATACTTTCATTGAGGCACTTACATTTAAATTACTTCTCCAAAGTGCATATTACTGACAAATACATATTGCGTTTGATAATAAATAATAAAATTTAAGAGAAGGTAAAGAAAATTGAGCTAGATTAGAATCCTTACAGTATGGAAACAGGCCGTTCAGCCCAAAATATCCACACTGACCCTCTGAAGAACATCCTACCCAGACCCATTCCCCTAACTAGTGCACCTAACCTACATTTCCCTGAACACCATGGGCAATTTAGCATGATCAAATCACCCTAACCTGCACATCTTTGGACTGTGGGAGGAAACAGAGCTCCCAGAGGAAATCCACACAGACACAGGGAGAACATAAAAACTCCACACAGACAGTCACCTGAGGCTGGAATTGAACCCAGCTCCCTGGTACTATGAGACAGCAGTGCTAACCACTGAGCCACCATGCCACCCAATTGGCTGCCATAACTCAAATGGAATGTGGTAAGAACTTCTTTGAGCACCACTCCTGACTTGTCTTTGCTGTTTCTGGCATTTTTCAGCTGAAGTTAAATCAAGATTAGTACAACCATTCCTAATTGATGGATGTATATCCTATATTACATTTCCTATTATTCATGCCTCATTAATGCTCAGTGTAAGAGAATATCTGTCTAAACCTGGTTCTGAGCAGCAGAGAGCTACTTGCAAACAAGTGAAGCTTTTTGGACCAAATTTCCTTCAGTTGGTAGTGAAGCTAGAGGCCAAGCAAGCCCAATGCCAGAATTCAGCTAAGACTGAAATGAGGACAACACAATTGGTATCCAGGAATAGGGAGAGCTAAATCTTCTCCTTCACTTCAGGGATGGAAAAACTATTGGTATGATGAGGACTTGTCTTTGCTCTCATAGCCCTCACTTTTCATGGTAGATCAACTGGCTGCTCCACACTGCCTCGGTCCACATTACTCAGACATATTACAGGAGAATTGATAACACTCAGTGTCACAGCAGCTTTCAAGCAAAGATGGGAGAAAACTGGATCACAAACAAGCAAAAAAAATTACCATGCTGTGTTCTCTGCAACTAAAAAGTTTGTTTAGTTGTCACATGTAATGAATAATTAAACTAACAAGAGATTCTCTTTACTTTCAGGACTGTGCTTTGTAATGACCCTGAAATGACTCTGTTTCCAAACAATATTCCAGCTGAAACTGTAAAACTAGTGATTGAGAAAACATTAATTAAACAAATTCCCACCCAAGCTTTCTCTTCTACCTCCAGTCTGGAGTACATTTGGCTGTCCAGTAACTCCATCAGCAGCTTTGACAGACAGAGTCTGCAGAGTGTAATCGGTCTGAAGGAACTTCGTCTGGATAGAAATGCACTTGCAACTTTTCCATGGGAAGCCCTTTCTTATTTGCCACAACTCTGGCTCCTTGACTTACATGACAATGTTCTTCAATCATTCCCGAGCCAAGCAGCCACTTATTTAAGAAATATCATCTACCTGGATTTATCAGGAAACCAGCTGACTACCTTGTCAATCAAAGTGATTTCCATCTGGCTGACTGCTCCAAAGGTGTGCCGTGCAACTTCATCAACCGACAATTCAAAACGCATCATAGGTAAGCACAAAGAATGCCCTATCTCTGCTGTGCAGTAGACTCATTTGTAAAAACCCATCAATAATGTTTCATTCTCATAAAAGGTAGATCTTTAGCTAATTTATTGACATAATTCTCCATTAAAATAATACATTTTGATTGGTGATTAGTTTCTTAAGCAAGCAATTTTAGAGAAAGCTGCAGTGTCACATGTAACAACAGAAATGTAATATTCCTCTGTTATGCATTTGCTTTTCACTATGGCAAGTGTCTCTCTGCTATACTCTTACCTCAACTTCTTTATTTTGAATCATTTGACTGGCTCAAATCATTAAGTTTACTTCTATATATATGTTAATTTTCTTTTACCTCAAGTTATGAGTTTTGTTGACTATGAGTTTTAACTGATTGCTGGTGCAATGTATTTTGAATTTGAGGTTATCCTTCTGTTTGTATAAAGTGACGCTGAAACAACTCTTAATCATCACACCTGATATGGTGCTCATAACTCAACAACAAGGACAAACACCTCTATAATGCAAAATAATAGGCAACACTGTGGTAATTATATACCCCACTTGCCTTTTCGTCATCATGATTCAGAACACACTGAAGAAACTATTAGGACTGTATTCAATTGCCAATACATAAAAACCTGCAATATTGTATGTTTTCCTGTACAGTATACCCAATATGTTCAGATTTACCACAACATAAATTAGGAGTCCAATTGATTTAATATAATTCCTCAGCATATGCTTATTTATAATACTTTATTTTTCATGTACCTGACTTCAATCAAAGAGGGAATATAGATATAAGGTCAGTTAAAGTCCCACACTTCTCCTTGGCAAATGTCAATGTTTGCTGTTATTGCACTTAAATTTACAAATAAACAAATTAATGTCATAAAATTAGCAACTAAAGACAATGTGACTACAAACAATAGATTGTATACATTCATGTAAAATTTTAGTTACATCACTTATTAATTTTTTCGTAACAATTATGATCAAATGAATGTAGGGACCATTTTAATATTTCTCATAACCACCTTAAGATTGGGTGTTACACAACTTTGCAAAGGCAATAAGATATACAAACAAGAGTAGGTCATTTGACTCCTTGAATCTGCTCCACTATTCAACGGGAGCATGGCTGATCCACCAGTCCTCACATCAACTTTCCTTCCCTTTCACCAAAACATTTGATTCCCCTACTAATCAAGCATCTATTTATCTCAGCCTTATAAATATACAAAAGGACAATGCCCAACAGATATCTGTAGCAAAGATTCAAAAGACTCAAAACCTTCTGAGTGAAGAAATTCCTCCACACCTAAGTCTTGAATTGATGCCCCTTAATTCTGAAACTAAACCCTCTGATTCTAGGCTCTCCCGTAAGGGGAAACATCCTCTAAACATTTACCCTGTCAAGCATCGCAATAATCCTATGTTTCAATGAAATCACCTCTCATTCTTCTAAATTCCAGAAAGTAGAATCCCAATCTGTTTAATCTTTATTCCAGAACAGGGATCATCTGAGTGAACTTTCACTGAACTGCCTCCAATGAAATTATATCTTTTTTTAAATAGAGGGGACTAAAATTGCTCACAGTTCTCCAGATGTGGTCTCATCAGCACCTTGTACAGTTGCAGTAAAATTTCCCTACTCTTTACACCCAACCCTATTGAAATAAGGGCCAACATTCCATTAGTTTTCCTGATTATCTGCTGTGCCTGTGTGCTAGCTTTCTGTGTTTCATATACCCAAAACCCTTTGTGTTGCAACTTTCTACAGTTTTTCTCATTTAAATAATATTCTGTGCTTTTGTTCTCAATGAACAATTTTGCATTTTCCCACATTGTACTTCATTTGCCAACATTTTGCCCACTTAACTTAAACTTTCAATATCTCTGTAAATTGTCTGTACCCCTTTCGTAACCTGCCTTTCCACCTTTTTTTTTGTTCTGTTATGTTACTTGTTGGGAGGGTAGAATATTCAATCAAATATGAACTTTAATGTTTTTCACGTGATGAGTTTGCTATTCTGAAGTAATGTGGCAATGAGAACAGTACAACTGAGATGGCGTTTCCTGCCAGAGTAAATATCAACTTGGTTTTCTGCTCCTCATCAGTGCCCTGGAAAAGACACAAGGTGAGGATATCACAGTAGTTGGCTGCATTACCCTCCAGAGTGTAATACTTTACTGAGGCACACTGCATGATGACTGATTGGTCCCTTGGACTATCAGAAACTGTGAGATAACAACTCACATCAAAACTTCAGAAGAGCTGAAAGCCTTGCTGTGCAGGCAGGATCAATAATTTAAAAATGTGTATCTAAAATATTTAAAATTTTAATATACTAAAATGAAAGAATTTATATCCAACAGTGCAGATCCACATGTTTTGCAATCCTTTCCTCTGAACGAAATGTACACTTGTTCCTTTCAATAGGACTACATGGCAACCCTTGGAAATGTGACTGCAGATTATCAGAACTAGTTCATTTGGTCAAGAGGAATGGTTTAACTACAGCTTTGATGGACCCTGGATTAAAGTGCACATGGCCAGAAAACCTCTCTGAATCCCAACTCAGCAGCATTGACCTAAAAAAGTGCCAGAGTCCAACAATTCATGCCGTGGAAAGTAAAGTGACCACAGTCATGGGAAGAATTGTCTCACTATATTGTGTCGCTACAGGGGTTCCCATTCCAGACATTAGTTGGCTTAGATTGGATAATATCCTGTTGAATGATACAGGTAGGTCTCTGGTCAAATAAAGCCATTTTTTAACTGTTTTTAGTTAAAAAAACTAAACTCTGATACTAAGGAAGCATTAAGCTCCAATATATACCCAACTGTTACTTACTTATACTAATCTCAATAAATACTGTGATTACATTTTTCAGTCAGCCTTCACTGAAGAGATTAGCACATTGATTATAGCCAGTACACATGTTGAAAGATTATCAATCAAGAATAGATTTTTACAAAATATTTGGGCATGTTACTGCAACCAGAAGGGAATGATCTATTTTTAGATAACAATTTAAAACTTTTAGGTTTGCTCTCATAATTTAACGTTGGATCCTTCCAATAAAATATTGTCTTACAATTACACCTAGTTGACCATCTTATATTGCATAATCCATGTGTTCTATATGTCCATAAATATTGTATGACTTTAAAAGTTTACTTCACACTGCTGCAGAGGCAAATGTTCTGTTTCCGATAAGCTTTGCCTTTACATTAAACTTTGATGTTTCTTAAACTTAGATTAACCCAGCTAAATAGAATTAAGGATTGTAATTTCTCATTGGGGCATAGGAACAGGAATAGGACATTTATCCTCATAAGCATGTTCTGCCATCCAGTTATGTCATGATTGATTTGTATCTTAACTCCATTTACCTATCTGGGTTCCATAACCCTTAATTCGCTCCCGAACAAAGTCTTACCATTAGATTGCCTGCTATAATTTACCTGTAAATGTTTGTGAAATATGCAAGCTGTGGCAGTTGATCAAAGCCTTGAAATTCTACTGTGTAAAGCAATGTACGTTAATGTGAAACACATGTGTCTTTTAATTTGAAGCTGCCTTCTGACATATCTTTTTAAGACCACAGTTCAAGAACTCACCATTACCTTCTCAAAGTAACCAGGGACAAGCAATAAACCCTGGTCCAGTCTGCGGCACCCAAAATTCATTAAAAAATTCCTATTTTAACGTGCACTTCGGTGGTTGATTTAAGCTATTGTATTGGCTGACTGACAGGAAACAGAATATTGGTCTGGGAAGGTTTGTAGTGGAAGTCCCCAAGGTCAGTGTTGAGAGTCTTGCATTTTCTGCTAAATATTAACTTCTTAAATATATAGTACAATTTCAAAATTACAAATGATATGGAACTTGGCAGCATTGTCAACCATGAAGGGGATCATGTAGAAATTCAGATGAACATACACAGGTACAGGGTGGTTATGCAGCAGATAAAGATCAATGCAGAGAATGTGAGGTGATAGCTTTGTATAGAAGAACATGGAGAGACAATATAAAATAAAATAAATAACTCTAAAGGAAATGTAAGGTTGGAAGGTCCTCGGTGTAAATGTGCACAAATCATAAAGGTGGCAGGAGAGGTTGAGTTAATAGAACATACTGTATATGAAACTCTATTAATGGGGACACAGTGTATAAGAGCAAGGAAGTTATATTGAAGTTATGTAAGTCACTCCTTCAGCTTCTGCTGGAATATTGCACCCAGTTCTGGGCACTGCACTTTCAAAAAATAAGGGGAGGCATGGATGAGTGTACAGAAGTTTACCAGAATGGTTACAGAGATGAGGGCAATTATGAAGGTATGTTGGAGAAATTGGGACTGTTTAGCTCAGGGAAGAGAAGCTAAGTGATCTCTTTCAAGTATTCAAGATCAAGATAGAGTAAATAGAAGGAAATTGTTCCCATTCATGAAAGGATCAAGGATGAGTGGCAACAGATTTAAAGTAATTAGTGAAAAATAACAAAAATGATATAGAGTCATAGAGATGTACAGCATGGAAACAGACCCTTCGGTCCAACCCAACCAGATATCCCAACCCAATCTTGTCCCACCTGCCAGCACCCAGCCTATATCCCTCCAAACCCTTCTTATTCATATACCCATCCAAATGCCTTTTAAATGTTGCAATTGTACCAGCCTCCACCACTTCCTCTGGCAGCTCATTCCATACACATACCACCCTCTGCATGAAAAAGCTGCCCCTTTGGTCTCTTTTATATCTTTCCCCTCTCACTACAACAAAAATATTTTTCATGCTGTGAGTGGTTAAGGTATGGAATGTACTGCTTGAGAGTGTGGAGATATTCAAAAGGGAATTAGATAGTTATTGTGAAAAGAAACAATGTGCAGGCTCACTGGGAGAATGCAGGAGAATGGCACTAAATGAATTGTTCATTCAGAGAGCTCGCACAGACAAGATAGGCTGAATGATTTTTTTCTTCTGCACTGTAATAATTCCTGTGATTCATCTTGAAAATTTGTGATGTTTAAGTACAATTGTTAATTGCAAATTTTAACCTTCAAGTCAGAAGAACCCATTATGACATGAAAGTCTTTTCTCTCTTTTATCAAGATTATTTTGCACCTGTAATGGAGAGTTCCAATATTTGCCAGCAATTTCTATAGACAACACTAGTTGATGAGGAACAACAGCAGGCACATTTAAATGTATTTCATTTTTAATCCAGAAAAAGCACATATTCTTGTAACTTCCAACTCAAATATAAAATGCTGCAAATGTTGTGTTTTACAGTAATACAGGACAATTCTCATGAGAGATTGAAGTGGTCTGCACTCAGTCTATCAACTACATCCCATCAGGATTCTGGAATATATTTGTGCAGAGCCAGTAATTTGGTGGGTACATCAAATGCTTCGATTTCCCTTCTTGTGGTGAACTCTGCCATTGCATTAGCACCAATCAAAACCACACCCAAAAGAACATGCTTCAGAAAAATGAGGAAGCTCATGGCCAAGTATGTGACTGCACTGACCACCACAGTATCACCAAGGGAGTCATCAGGGATCTTTCATGGTATAAATGGGACAGATTACTTCCTCATGCCTAACCACCAGGTTAAACCAAATGAAGATGCATCAGAAATTTTTTCACAGGTTATGGATCCTCCACAAGTTAGTGGCTTATTGGAAAAGCGAAGAAGTGCTGATGATTTTTCTGACAATATTACATCTAGTCCTTCTTCAACTCAGCCAGAAGCAGACTGTCTGGTCAGAACTGTTAGAGTTATAGGGGGTACCTATCATAGTGTTTCCCTGGCTTGGAGATCTCCAAAGGCTACAAATATCACAATCTTTAGCATTCTATACACTACTTTCGGTGAAAGGGAAATGCGAAGAATAAATGTGAGTCCTGGAAAGACCAAAATCACCATTGGTGGTTTAATGCCACAGACCAAGTATATTGTTTGCATTTGTCTCAAAGGCCTCATTCCCAAGAAGGAACAGTGCGTAATTTTCTCCACAGATGAAGTAGCTAATGCAAGTGGGACACAGAAACTAATTAACCTGGTGGTGATCACTGTGGCCTGTGTTATTGTGGTCCCTCTCACTCTCATTGTCTGCTGTGGAGCACTGAAGAGGCGCTGCAGAAAGTTTCTGATTAAGCCACCAGAAGAGGGTTTCCAAAATGACTCATACGTCACGTTTGAGAGTCTGTCAACAGGGCCCAAACCCAGCGGTGCTGAAGGAGAATATCAGACTCGCCACAATAAAGATGAGTCTAATCGACTTCTCTCACCAAGATCCAGTTTAGATTCTGAAGAAGCAACAAACAGTGAAGTACAACAGCATGAATATTTCTGCTGATCGACTCATATGCATTTGGATCAATCAAACTTGTTCATCTGAATGGACATACCATTAGCAAATAAACTAACTTCTCACTATTTCCCCTGCCAAAAGGCTAATCAAATCTAAGCCCCATATTCCAGAATTTCAACATGACTAATACATGTACAGAAAGTTTAGATTCCCTACAGTATAGAAACAGGCCCTCCAGCCCAACAAGTCCACACTGACCCCCCGAAGAGTAACCATTTCCCTCTGACTAGTGCACTTAACACTATGGGCAATTTAGCATGGCTAATCCACCTAACCTGCACATCTTTGGACTGTGGGAGGAAACCAGAGCACCTGAAGGAAACCCATGCAGACACGGGGAGGATGTGCAAACTCCACACAGACAGTCGCTCAAGGTGGGAATCAAACACAGGTCCCTGCACAGTGAGGCAGCAATGCTAACCACTGAGCCACCATGCTGCCCCGTGAGCAACAATAAGGCAACAATAAACCATGATCCTTGGATTCTTTGTGAAGGCAATACAGTTTTGAAGAAATTTTAGGAATGGAGAACTAGTTAGTATTATGACCTCTTTCGCCATGTGCAGCTATAAATCTCATACCCAACAGTGTCTGTATTTTTGATTGTTAATTTAAGATCAACAAGAATATCACCTTCCAGAAATTAAAGACTTCCTGCCTTGGGGTGTCAGTGTCAATATCACACATTTCCAGTCAAATACAGCACAGCAAAGCCCGAAGCTGAATGAATTTCCTTCCAGCTGACTCCTACACCGTGCCTCAACCTTGGATCTTTTTCCAATCTCCTAACCAACCATCCTTGACCTCCTGAGTAACATTTCCAAATATCTATATGTTAAATTGATCCAGACCATATTGTGAACATTACACTCAGCAAAGCACGCTATCAAACCATAAATCAAGATTTGGTTTGAACCCAGCATTGAAAGTTCAATCTCTAAGCTCTTGCTTCCCTGGATATATTAACCCCTCCACTTCATTGCTTGGCTCATCTGAATGTCTGTTTACATTCTGTAAGGAAGAAATTCCATCCAATATATCTTTCAAACAGTAGATAGGTTCTTTCGTTATCCTGTTTCTGCATCAAACTATGATATTGTTTCAGTGTCCTTGTCTGTACACCTTGCCTAAGAAAAGCTTTATGTAACAGAATGGGTAGCAACAGTTTTAACATTACTGTTGTACTTCCGATGGCTAACAGTTGTGCATTTTATTTATGTTGTTATATAACAATTTGGTGTGTGAATGTTTTACAGCAATACTTGCTGCTTTCTTTTGCTCTGTTCTGTTGCTTTGATGAAAGAAATTACTTTGAAGGTGCATTTTGTAATTGGCTCAGAACATCTGAACATTTGCCACTCAGCCAACTTACACATATCATCAGTACAATAAATGTTAGAATCCCAGTAGTATCTGAAAGGAGTGATTTTCTTGATTGAAATGTTTAGCTTGTTTATTACAATGTGAAAAATGGCAAATCTGATCTTCAGACCACTTTGTGCAGAGCTATGCAAGTTTGGCCAAAACATCAATTGAGCTATTTATCAGCAGCATATCCAACTAAAGGAAACCATGCTACATGTAGTGTCACTGTACAGAAAGTTCTCTACTTTGAAGTCTTACCATAGGACTTTCCTTCTCAACCTCTTCCCTCGCCTGAGGTCTGTTGGCCCTCAGGTTAAATCACCACCAGTTGCTTCTCTCAAATGAGAGCAGCCCCTATGTTCTAGTATTCAAACACTACCTTAAACTTTGAAACTGAAAATGAAACTTCATATAGTCCAAGCCCTTTTTTCCAATATTATTGGGGAACACATGAACATTGGAATAGATGGACTTCATTTCACCCTTGAGCTTGTTCTGGCATTCAGTGAGATTATGGATCACCTGTGACCCAACTCCACATAGCCATCTTTGCTCCGTATCCCTTCATACCTTTGGTTAACAATAATCTATCGAAATCAGATTTAAAATTAGTAACTGAGCCATCAATAATTATGCAGAGTTCCAAATTTCTACTGCCCTTTGGATTTTGAAATTTTCTGAATTAGAAGTTCTCTTAAAAGCAGACTCAAAACTTTAGACTACAAACCCTTTCCCTCAACACTCCAACCAGCAAGAAAAATGCCTCATTTATTTTACCCAACTCCTTTTAATATCTTAAAAACTTGAAATGAAACCATTCCCTCACCTTCTACTTAAAATGGAATACAACCAAACAACAATGCACTGCAGGTTGTGCCAGGGAGTGAATATATATTCATGCATACCTTAGCATGGGGTAATTGGAAGGATTCACATCTATAAAATAAAGTGCACCAGGAACTAGACGTTACCAGAATCTCTGAGGAACAGATAGTGATGACACGCAACATATTATATAGTGTGTTGGGAAAAAGTATTTTTTTTTATTTTGCTAATTTTGACATTATATGACACTAGGTTTCTGCATCTTTCTGTGGATTACGAAGCAGAATTGATACTTCTTATAGTCATAGAGTCGTAGAGGTGTACAGCATGGAAACAGACCCTTCAGTCTAACCTGTCCATGCTGCCAGCACTTGGCCCATATCTCTCTAAACCCTTCCTATTCATATACCCATTCAATGCCTTTTAAATGTTGCAATTGTACCAGCCTCCACCACTTCCTCTGGCAGCCCAATCCATACACGTACCACCCTTTGCGTGAAAGCCTTAGGTCTCTTTGAGATCTTTCTCCTCTCACGTTAAACCTATGCCCTCTAGTTCTGAACTCCCCCTACTGACAAACCTAAGCTATCACAGCAGACATTCCCAGCTAAAGAAAAAACATGTAATCTTACCAATAAATTCTGCAACATATGTCAAGCTTATAAAAGATTATAACAACGTGAAGCAATTATTTTAAGCTTTCCTGGCTTTTGTGTATGTTTTAGACTTAAGGTAGTCAAGATTCAAATGTTTTTCTTGGTACCTTTTAGAAAACCTTCCCAGTTGGTCTCAATACATTTTCAAATTATACAAGGTAGGGAAATTATTTTTAAGTAAGTTGAATATAGGGTATTATTTTCTTTTAAGAAAGGAAATATTATGAACAATGATAGGTGCACCTTTGTATTACAGAATACTCAGGGAAAAATATGAAAGCAGGAAACCAATTTTAAGAACATTACCTGAACATACAGGAAATCATGGTTTCACTCTGGCCAACACATTTCCCATAATTCCTTTATTGAGCACTTAGTGCTTCACCTTTTTGAGACAATGCCTATACACCATGCATTTTATCTAAATCACCCACTGCCTTGAGACTGTTTTTCATGTAAAACCTTTCCAAGGGTTTTCTGAGGGCAGTATTTTATTGTCAAAATGTGGAGTATAAATCTAAGGTCATCTTGTTGAACTTTGTAGTGCATTTGCAAGGTTACGCAATGAATAAGGCAAATGACTTTGAGTAGGACCAAATGGCCATCAAAACCAAGTGAGGCAGAGAAGGACAATGTGGCTGATCCAAATTGACATAAAATTGAACCTGGAGAGATTACAAAGTTTCAAAAAGAAGAGAATGAGAAGACAGCCAGTAGTTATAAATGAAGGAGGAATAGGATGGAACAGTTAACCAATTCTAAACAATCATTGCAAGTTGAATCAAGCATGCAGGACAAACAAACATAGGTACAATCAAAGTTAAAGCTCCATTTAGGATCAATTGCAGGGATCACTTTGTCAGGTAAGGAGTGATCAATACTGAGATAATAGATTTTTAAAAGTTAATTTATGAGATGTGGATATCATTCGGTCTGCCAGCATTTATCACCCATCCCTAGTTGCCCTTGAGAAGGAGGAGGTAAGCAGCTTTCTTGAAACTTTGCCCTCATTTTGGTAGACCCACAATGCTTTCAATTTAGGATTTCAATATAGTGACAATGAAGGTATGGAGGTATATTTCCAAGTTGGGAGTGTGAGAGGCACAGAATGGAACTTGTGGGTGGCAAGGTTCCCATGTATCCACTACCCTAGATGGTGGTGGTCATGCGTTTGTAAGCAGCTGTCTAAGGAATCTTGGGAATTACAGTAGTGCATTTTGTGGATGGTACACATTTTGCTACTGAGCATCAGTAGTGGCGGGAGTGAACGCTTGAAGATGTAATGCCAATAAAGCAGGCTGATTTGTCATGGATGTTGTCAAGCTTCTTGAATTTTTTTGGAGCAGCAATCATTCAGGCAAATGGGGAGTGTTTCATCACACTCTTGACTTGTGGCTTGGAGATGGTGGACAGGCTTTGGGGATTATTTCAAGTCATAAAGTCATAGAGACTTACAGCACAGAAACAGACCCTTCAATCCAACTCGTCAATGCCGACCAGATATCTCAACCCAATCTAGTCCCACCTGCCAGCACTCGACCCATATCCCTCGAAACCCTTCCTATTCATATACCCATCTAGATGCTTTTTAAATGTTGCAATTGTGCTAGCCTCCACCACTTCCTCTGGCAGCTCATTCTGTACCACCCTCTGCATGAAAAAGTTGCCCCTTAGGTCTCTTTTGTAATTTGTCCTTCTCACCCTAAACCTATGCCCTCTTGTTATTTGCTGCAAGATTCTTTGCATCTGACCTGCTCTTGCAGCCAAAACATTTATATGGCTGGTTCTGTTCATTTCTGAATGATGGTTACCCCTAGGTATTGACATTGGAGAATTCAGCAATGATAATGCCAATAGATGTCACAGGGTGATAATTGGATTCTCACTTGTTGGAAGTGGTTAATGTATGGCATAAATTATAGTTAGGGCCAGATATTAGATCTAAAATCATCTGCGGTCTTCAGGGCATTTGGATGCTGTAATGTGGATGTGGGGCTGAAGGTAGGTGGGATTGAGATGGGTGGGAAAACTTAGTTTTCTGAGGAAGGGTGAATGAAAAAAGCCAAACACTTCCTTCATTCTTGTGTTTTAGTATTGTTAAAAAACAGATTGCCTGCTCACTAATACAATACTGCTTGTAGGATCTTCTGTAGAAAATAGCTACTGCAAATTTTAAAGCAATTCCTTGTACATTAAGACAGGTGGCATGTTTTTAAAAACATGATAAAGTGTTATATAAATGCAAAAATGTCTTTATATTAAAGATTCAGAATTCATATTGGCCTGCAATTTTGGATTCTCATCAAAATAAGACACCAGCAGTCAGAATACTGGAAGAATTAACTAATTGCCACTTCTAGGCAAATATTTCATGTTTATTCCCAGACTGGGTCAGACACAGAATAATGAATCTCATCCTCTTTCTGTCCTTTGCTGTTTCAGAGAAAATCAACTGCAAGAGCACTTGAGATTTCTATTTCTCACAGCAGCTCTCTCAATTATTTGAGACTGCCACTTCTGTGCAAAATTAAACTTTTGAGTTTTGTCTACCATCAGGAATTAGATTTTACTAATTTCATTCAGGATTCTTACAGAAAATATTGCATGAAAAATTGCATCATTAGAGGTGAAAGCCCTGCTTTCAAGTGTGAAGGCATGTTATTCATTTTTGCCACTCTAACTCTTGAATTCCATGAAACAATTCCCCTACCAACTCATATAGTCTGGGGATTCTCCTTATGATCCATAACTGTCAAGGTAAACTCTTAAAGTTCTGTTATAATTTTGTTTGGAGTATATTCATTGTTTGTAAAGGGTTACAATGACAGGCAGGTAAACATCTTTTATCTAAGTTAAAAATCACACAACACCAGGTTATAGACCAACAGGTTTATTTGAAAGTACTAGCTTTCAGGGCACTGCTCCTTCATCAGATAACTTGTGCGAGTTTTAACTTTGTCCCCCCCCCCCCCAGTCCAACTTCGGCACCTCTGCATCTATTAGTCTACACAGCCTATCTAACCAAGAGAGACTAGATAGATTGGGGTTATTTTACTTATAGCAGAAAAGGCTGACGTTGGATCTGATTGTATAAACTTCTGAGGTACATAGTCGGGGTAGGTAGGAGGAACTTTTTCCCTTAGTAGAGGTGTCAATCAAGAGTAGCAAAATTTTAAATTACGGAGCAGGAGATTTAGAGGGGATTTGAGGATTTTCATTTCACCCAGAGGGTTGTGGATACCCGAGATTCACTGCCTAAAAGGGTGGTAGAGGCAGGATTCATCAAGACATTTAAGACTATTTAGATGAAACTTGAAATGACACAGCATACAAGGCTGTGAAGGTAGGTGGGATTGAGTTGGGTGGGAAAACTTAGTTTTCTGAGGAAGGGTGAATGAAAAAAGCCAACCACTTCCTTCATTCTTGTGTTTTTGCATTGTTAAAAAACAGATTTCCTGCTCACTAAGTTCTGGAAAATGGGATTAGAATAAATGGATGCTTGATGATCAGCATGGACATGATGGGCCAAAGGGCTTCTTTCAATGCTCTAAAAACCTCGATGTGTTCTGATCAGATTTTATACAAGTACACAATCAAGAATGTGAAGGCACCAGATTAGTGAGGACTGTATCCAATGGAATTTTAGAAGAATGAGGGGGAAATCTCATTGAAACCTATATAATTCTAACAGGACTGGACAGGGTAACTGCAGGAAAGATGTTTGCAATGAATGGGATGTCCAGAACCAGGGGTCACAGTCTAAGGATATGAGGTAGGCCATTTAGATCTGAGATGAGGGGAATTATCTTCACCTATAGAGTGGTCAGTCTGTAGAATTTTCTACTAGAGAAAGTGGTTGAGGCCAAACCACTAAATGATTTCAAGGTGTTATGTATAGTTCTTAGGGCTAAAGGGATCAAACTGTGTTAGGAGAAACAGGAACATGGTACTGAGTTGAATGATCAACAATGATCATATTGAAAGATAAATGAAAAAGACATTTTTGTTTTTGCCTAGAGAGTTGGTTCGTGTGTGGAATTAACTTCCAGAGGAAATGGTGGATGTGGGTACAGTTACAGTGTTTAAAAGGCATTGGGTAAGCACATGATTAAGAAATGTTTGGAGGGATATGGGCCCTCCACTTAGGTGGATCTCTCCTGCTCCTCAGATGCTGCCTGACTTGCTGTGCTTTTCTAGCACCCCACACTCAACTCTGATCTCCAGCATCTGCAGTCCTCACTTTCTCCTTTGGGATTATGGTCAACATGGACTGGTTGGACTGAAGGGTCTGTTTCCTTGCTGTATGATTCTTTAACTCAATGAATGGTGGAGAAAACTTGAAGGCCTGAATGGCCTAGTCCTGCTCTTATTTTTGAAGTTTATATGTAGCTGAGGACATAAGAAAATGAACATTCCACAATTTATTCCATAAAATAGTTGATTGCACAGTTGCACAATTTTAAACGAATGCTGTCTTGCATGTTTTGACTTCTTAAGCACTTCATGCTGCCCTGTGTATGATCGTGTAGTTTGTGCTGTCCATGTAGCACCCTCGGTCCTGGAGGAACGCTATCTCATTCTTACTGTATTAGTTGTATATGGTAGAAATGACAAATAAAGCTACTGTTGACACTTGGCTCTTGCATAATGTGGTGATTAGGGGATTGTCTCTCTTGGCAATACCCATTTCATCCATAAAGCCTCTTTTGGAAAGGTTTGGTAACTCTGATGAGAATCTATTTGGTATTCATTGCTGTAAAATTCACTCTGGGTTTTACCCCTTTTAGGCAGGAGCTTGTTAGAATTTGGTGTTTCAGTGCTTCTCAAACTCCTCATAAACACTTGTCTACTGGACACTGTTGTTAATTGCATTTCTTGACCATTCCCATTTTCTGAATTGTTGCAATGAAAACACTTTCAAATTTGGAGAAATCTGTTTTCAACTTACACCACTGTAATGATGCATAAGACTTCCAGGAATCAGTAATTTTACAATAAACAAAAACTGAAATTTCTAGCGAAAAACAACAGGTCTGGCAGCATCTGTGGAGAGAAATCAGACTTCACATTTCAAGTCCAGTTTTTAGCTGCTTTGGTTTGACATCCTCTGGAGTATGATTCCAGATATCCCTGGTTTTCCCAGCATTTATTGCCCATCCTGAATTGCTCTGAGGGTATTTAAGAGTCAATCATATTACTGTGGGTCTGAAGTCACATGTACACCAAAACAGGTAAGGATGGCATTTTCCTTCTCTAAAGGAAGAGTGTTCATTAAAGGGCATTTGTGAATCAAATGGTTTTTTCCTGACTACTGGCAATGGTCATCATCAGACTCCTATCTCCAGAATTGTATTGAATTCAAATTCCACAAATGCCTTGGTGGGATGTGACCCCAGGGCATTACCTTAGTCTCTGGATTAATAGGGAAAAAGTGAGGACTGGAGATGCTGGAGAGTTGGAGTCAAAAAGGGTGGCGCTGAAAAAGCACAGCACAGGTCAAGCAGCATCCTGATGAAGGGCTTATCATACAATCCCTACAGTGTGGAAACAGGCCAGTTGGACAAACAAGTCCACACCGACCCTCCAAAGAGTACCCCACCCAGACCATTCCCCTACCCTATTACTCTACATTTACCCCTGACCCATGCACCTAACCTACACATCCTTAAACACAATGGGTAATTGAGCATGGCTAATTCACCTAACCTGAACATCTTTGGATTGTGGGATGCAGCTGGGGCACCCAGAGGAAACCCACGCAGACATGTGGAGAGTGTGCAAACTCTACACAGACAGCTACCCGAGACTGGAATCGAACCCGGGTCCTTGGTGCTATGGTGCTCAGTGTGAGCCACTGAGCCACTTATGCCTGAAACAGTGATTTGCCAGCTCCTCAAATGCTGGCTGACCTGCTGTGCTTTTCCAGCGCTGCCCTTTTCAACTCTCTGGATTAACAGTCCAGTGATAATACCACTAGGGTGTTAGCTCCCCTTAATTCACCTCATTTCACAACCAATGTGTAACATTCCACAGAGGAGTCCCCATGCACCTAACCTACACATCCTTAAACACAATGGGTAATTGAGCATGGCTAATTCACCTAACACAATGGGACTGGAATCGAACCCGGGTCCTTGGTGCTATGGTGCTCAGTGTGAGCCACTGAGCCACTTATGCCTGAAACAGTGATTTGCCAGCTCCTCAGATGTTGGCTGACCTGCTGTGCTTTTCCAGCGCCGCCCTTTTCAACTCTCTGGATTAACAGTCCAGTGATAATACCATTAGGCTGTTAGCTCCCCTTAATTCACCTCATTTCACAACCAATGTGTAACATTCCGCACAGGAGTCCTCCTATTTGACTTTCATCTAATTATCTGGAGGCTTTATGCTTTCTCCGCCCCCTCTATAAAGAGTATTCCATTATCCAGAGATATGAATAGCTCTTCTACATAGGACCACCCAAAGTTTCAGTGTGGTAACAGCCAGAAAGGTTAGCTCAGTGCAGCTTGAGGGAGAACAAACCGCAGAGAGAGTGGCTAGCACCTGTTTTATTTCTTCATGCTTGGTGATTGGATTTCCAAAAGAACGGCACAAGAGGAGGGAGAAATGTCAGAGAACATCAGGAGAGATCTGGCACTGTCCTTCATGCGTTTGGAAGCCTAATTGAACAGCTGACAGAGGAATAATGGTTTAGAAATTAAACATAGATATGTTGCCCTAGTTATTTCGACATTCCAATGGCAACATGCACTTCAGATTATAGCCGAGCCCAGTGCTCCCGGGATATATTGAGATCAGAAGTCACATCACACCAGGTTATAGTCCAACAGGTTTATTAGAAATCACAAGCTTCTGAGTGCTGCTCTTTCATCAGGTGAAGTGAAGAGAAGCACACAGGCGCAGAATTTATAATCAGAGAGATCAAAAGATCATAGAAATGGTGTGAGTTTAGTGTCCACAGGCTGAATATTAAGTCTCTATAGATGATCAAGAGTGTCTGACTGTGTGAGTAAAATGACAACAACTGAATAGCCAGTGAAGGCATGACCTATAATCTTATTAATTGAAGCAGAGAGACAATTACAAAAAAAAGGTCATGCTAGAGATAAGCCAAATGACTGGAATAACATAGTCATAACCATACTAACAAGTGATCCAAAACTGTACAAACTAATTAAGGTAGAGAGATCATAACAATTTATCAAGGCAATGGTGCAAAACAGGATGGTAAGAAAATGTTTACATGCACAAAACAGTATGGTACGGTCACATATAGTGTAACATGAACCCAAGATCATGGCTGAGGCTGTCTTTATGGGTACAGAACTTAGCTATCAATTTCTGCTTGGCGATTCTGTGTATTTCAAGGGCTGCCTTGGAGGACACTTGCTCAAAGATAGGAGGCTGAATGCCCTTGACCACTGAAGTGTTAAAATTAATGTCAAATGGGAGGGAAGATTCCTGTCTGGCGATGGTTGCATGGTGCCCATTTGTCCATTGTCATTGTGTCTGCATGGTCCTGCCAATATACTATGCCTCGGGGCATACTTGCCTGCAACATAAGAAATAGACAACATTAGCTGACTTATATGAGTGTTCCCACATGTGATGGTAGTATCCATGTCGATGATTTGACATGTTATGCAGACGTTGCAATGGCAGGGTTGTGTGATGTTGTGGTCAATGTTGTCCTGGGCAGTTAACTGGGCAGAATGATGAACTGTTTAAGGTTTGGTGGTTGTTTGAAGGTGAGAAGTGGAGATGTAGGAATGATCTTGGTCAGATGTTCATCATCATCAGTGACATGTTGAAGGCTGCAAAGAACACGGTTTAGTTTCTCCACTCCAGGGAAGTACTGGATGGTGAAGGATACTCTATCGGTCGAGTGCTGTGTCTGTCTTTTGAGGAGATAATTATAGTTGTTTGCTGTGGCATTTTGGAACTGGTGATCGATGAGTTGAGCATCGTATCCCGTTCTTATGGGGGCATCTGTCAACATTTTTTTTATTGCCTGTCGTGTCCTCTTCATCTGAACAGATCCTGTGTACATGCAGGGCTTGTCTGCAGGAGATGGCTTCTTTAATATGTTTACCGTGGAAGCTGATTTTGACACCATCACTTTGATAACTCATTATGATCTCTCTACCTTAATTAGTTTGTTCAGTTTTGGATTTCTTGTTACTTTGGTTAGACCCTTATACCTATCATGTTATTCCATCCATTTGGTTTGTCTCCAGCACCACCTTTTTAAAAGTTTTTTGTAATTATCTCTCTACCTCAATTAATCAGGTAATAGGTCATCCGTTCACTGGCTATTCAGCTGTTGACATTTTGCTCACACAATCGGACACTTTTGATCACCTGCAGAGACTTATTCAACCAGTGGACACTCACACAACTTGTATGATCTTGCTGATTATAAATTCTGTGCCTGTGTGCTCCTCCTCACTTCACCTGATGAAAGAACAGCTCTCTGAAAGCTTGTGATTTCAAATAAATTTGATTGACCATAACCTGGTTTGGTGTTACTTTTGAACTTGTCCATCCCAGTCCAACACCTGCACCTCCACATCAGAGACAGGTAGAACCTGTTCTACAGCCATAACTGCTAAAGCCACTGCCCAAAGCTTACACTACAATAGCTAGTGTTAAAGTACTTAATTGACTGCAAAGCCTTTGGGATCGCCTGAAATTGAGAAATATGCTAAATAAATAGAAATCTTTTCTTTTATAGCAGCCACTAAACATTTCCTTTAGCTAGCGTTTGCACCAATTAGTATACATCTCCGAAATGGAACTAATATTATAGAAATTTAGCTGTCATCAATACGATTTCATAAGTCAGTTACAGGATGATGTATATCTTGTCCAGGCTCTGTAAAGGGGATACACTATAAATAAGGCCCACGTACACAGTGATTAAAGCAAAATACTGGGGATGTTGGAAATCTGAAACAGAACGTGTTAGCAAAACTCAGCAGGTCTGGCAGTGTCTGTGGAGAAATAGAGATTTAACGTTCGGAGTCTAATATGACCCTTCAGAGGAAGGATATAACCCCCCGCCCCTCAGATCGCATTTATCTGAAAGCGGGTCACCTAAAACGTACATTTGAAAAACGAAGAGGAACGAACCAGGTGCGGCTTAGAGTTGAATTTGAGCAGCATGGATGTGTCGTGTTTGTTTCAGATCAACGCTAAGAAGTCGGAATGAATTTCGTTTACAATTTGGTTTTGTAACACCGCGATTCCCCAATCGATTAAAATAAACATCAATATATTCCAGTAAATTGAGCAATCTTATTCGGTTCTGGAGGACTAGCCGGTTTGCTCTGGAGAATGAAAGTAGGACTTTATCTTATTTTCGCCGACACATCTTGCCTTCCGCCCAGCCCAAAGTTGCGTCAGATAGGATTACTGTTAATGTGATTCGATATAATCTCTAACTATAGACAGGTCTGGTGTGAAGCCAAACGCTTTGCCTACGTTGAAGCAATCATGGACATAATTTGGAATATGTTCTTTCTTCTGCTGGTCTGTTGTACAAAACCAACAGCTGCTTCTTGTGTGTCAGAATGTTATTGTAGGAATGACAGCTTTGGAAGGTGATAGCAAGTTCCTATTGCTATCTCAATACCATTTCGTAAAATTTGCCATATTCTCTTTTTTTTTTAACCAGAAAGGATAGTTTGTAAATGCCTGTATCTTTTTTGCTTTGCAGAAGTCTGATCTGCATGCCTTCCTCTTTGCAGAGAATACCAGAGAATATTCCACACGATGTTAGAAAGATCCGAATCGAAAACTCCCGTCTGGCAGAACTACCTCGTGGTGCATTCTCCAGAGTCCGTGCCTTGGAATACCTGTGGTTGAATTTTAACCAGATCACGCTCATGCATGTGAAGAGCCTGCAGCATTTGCACAATCTGTCCGAGCTGAGGCTGCAAGGGAACAAACTGCGTTCAGTACCATGGACAGCTTTCCAGGATTGTCCGGCTTTGAAGATTTTGGATCTGAAGCACAATCGATTGGACGTCCTCCCAGAATACGCATTGAGGCATCTCATCAACCTGACCTTCCTGGACGTATCTTTCAACCAACTCACGGTGATTTCTCAAGATGTGTTCTCAAACTGGTCAGTTTATCAGAGAAGCCAGCAGCCTCGGGATCAGGGGAACAGCCATTCCAACGCAGTGCTAGCCCTTCATGATAACCCGTGGCTCTGCGACTGCCGCCTTAAAGGTTTTGTGCACTTTATCAAATCCATCAGCCCCCCTTTGATTTTGATGAACTCTTACCTAACGTGTTCAGGCCCGGAGTCCAGGACCGGGAAATTTTTCTACGAGGTGGAACTAAAGAGTTGCTTTAAACCGTTAGCAACGGCCGCGGTCAGGAACATGAGCGTTTCACTCGGAGACGAGGTCCATTTATTTTGTGAGGCTAAAGGAAATCCTACCCCTACTGTGTGGTGGACAAATGGTGGGAAGATCATTCGGAAGTTTAATGGTATGACCAACAAGCTATTGTGAGGATCTGCAAGTTACCTTTTTGTTTGCATGTACAATAGCAATTAAACTATACTCAGAATGAAAGTTTCCTTTTTTTTGAGATAGCTGTTGAATCTAATAGTTTAGGATACAGAGCACAAAAAGGATACATTGATGATCTATAATTGCATTACATTACTCTTATTTCCAGAAATAATGTTGCCAAATCATTGATAACGAATAATATTGTCACACTTCCTGTAATTTTGATGTTTGCTTCCTGTCACAATTGGTCCCATTTTGTTGCTAACAACCATCTTGATACAAAACAGCAGACCCTAAAATTCACCAGGAGGAAAGCCTTGAGATTTGTAGCTGTATCAATGTAAATCCGATATGTCACATCAATGCAAACTATAGTTTCTAGGTCTGTAGTGAGCTGACAGAAATTTACAGAGTTTAATTTCTGATTAGTGAACAATTAAAGCACCAGAACATGTGGCTATCAAGATCATAGAAGTTGAACTTAATGCACTTTGGACTACTTTCATCCAGGAATCCCTACATTCCCAGACATAAATTGATTTGTCAGAACAAGCAGTTTACCATTCAGTGATTTTGCTGTTCTGACCCTCAACTCAATCTAACTCCTACATTAATGACATCACAATTGGGTAACATTTTCACTCATCCAGTGGCTTGCCCTTGTGCAATATGTCATGAAATAAGCTGAGCAAAGTAGAGTGCAAATGTGTAATGTTGAAAGGATTTATTACAAACATTTATGACACTCTCTAACTGGTTTTAAAGTCAACGTACTATTGTGTCACAACTTCATTTGTTCATTCATACATCAAATTGGGTGTCACTTTACTGACTGCCACTCTTGAGTCAATACAATAATCTCAGGTGCAAAGAAACTGTGATTTCAGTACTTCATTCAGGATATGGAATCCTTCCAAACTTTTCAGTACATTTAAAATGGGAATTTTAAGTTCGGGTGTAACATTTGGACAACTTTCATTTGTGCTTCTGACCTAATGCATTTTAATTCGAACCCAAGACATAGTCGTAGTTTTAAAAATATCTAAATAGTTGGTAGGAGAGTTTGGGCAATTAACAAATTCCAACCACTCACTCATGACATTACAAATGAAACTAAGAAGGCCAAATCTGTGAACTCACTCACATTTCAATACACCTTTTTGTTACATTCAGGTTGACATACAAATAATGTCATGTAATGAATACAAAACAATGATCACTTACATTTATATAGAGCCTTTCACAATTACAGGCACACCAAAGCACTTTGCAGTCAATTAAGTACTTTTTGAAGTGTAGTCATTGCTAAAATGTAGGAAATGTCATGCCCAATTTACAGACAAAAAATTCCAATAAACAACAATCTTTCAACAACAGACCATTTGCTCTTGTCATGTTGATTGAGTGATAAATGTTGAGCAGGAAACTAATAAAATTATTCTCATGCAGTTGGTCAAGATAGTGCCATGGGATCTTTTTACCTGACTTGGAAAACAAGACCTCAATTGAACAACATTTTTTGTAAAAAAATGCTCCTCTGACAGTGCAGCATTCCCTCAATAATGCTCTGGAGTGCCAGCCTCGACCTTTTGTGAAAGGAAAACACTAGTCCATATAAATAAATTTAAGACAGTTTGGGCTGTGGCCTTTATTATTATCATTTGTGGTGAGATTTGATGGTGAGATTATTACAGCCTTTCTAAAATTAATGCATATTTTACATTATTAGCTATGGAAATTATGTAATGTAATCTTTTGAGATGACCAATGGATATATAAATTCAACATGTATTTCAGTAGTATTGATTAACCTCATCTCTTGTTTCACATTAAGTCTAAATGCCAAGATTTTTGTAGTATTTTAGTTACTTACATTAGAAATGCAGAATGTTTACTATTATTGGAGATAACCTTGGCTGATAATTTGTGGGACGCTTCACTGCAGAGTTATTTCAACATCCATAACAATACCATTTATTCTACCATAACCATTTTTGTTGCATGTATTTTACTATATTGGATGTGGAAGCTATTTTTTGGTTGTCTGCTCCTCAGCATTGTCAAAATTTGTGCCTCTCTCAAGTAATTTCGCATGGTACACAAGTACTTTGACTTGAATTAATAAACACATCTTTGTTTTATTATTACAGTGTCTTTTGCAAATATTGATGAAGAAACAGTAAAGTCAGAGTTGGTGATTCCATCAGCTCAGAGTACCAATGAAGGAAGTTACATCTGCATTACTACAAACTATCTTGGAAACTCATCCGTGCAGATCCTGGTAAACATTTTAACTTCAGAGTCTTTGGGTACCCAATCATCCATGGCCCCGACAGCTTTTGAAGAAGAGAATGTTTATATAGATGTGAGGATTGCAAAGCAAACAGTCTATGGCATAACCCTAGAGTGGTATGCAGCAACTCAGAACCCTGCTGAGACCTGGTACACCCTGCACTTTGGGAAATTCGAAGACGCTAAAAAGGAAATGATTTATATTGGACCAGGAGTAAATACTTATTCTGTTAACGATCTGTTCCCAGCAACAAAATACAAGGTGTGTGTTACACTGAGGAATCAGCCTCCGAAGAGAGGTCAATGCATTATATTTGTTACCGGCAATGACATTAGTGAACTGGAGCAAAGGGAGAAACTCATTCACATTATAGTCATTGTTTGTGCCATGATTCTGGCAGTCCCGGCTGGAATGTATGCTTGTACAACAGAAACACGTTTCAGCTGCTTTGATAAATGCAGCAAGTTTTGTCGAAGACAAAGACGAGAGAAAACACTGAAAACAAGAACACAGGATGTCACCTTTGACAGCCTGCAGACAGGTAGTGATGCTGAGCTTTGCAACAGAAATTCCAAGGAAGACAGGAGAAGACGTAAAAAATCAGAAGACAAAACCCATAAGGTCAAAACGGAGCACAAAAATAGTGATGAATTATATTAAGCAGAACTACTATTAACTTGCTTTAGTCAAAATTTATTTATCCACCAGTGAATATTTTGTACTTGGGGCTGAATGCCCTGGCTACATTGAACATCTGCTGCCAATGTGGCACAGTTATTTTGGTCCTAGTTAAAGCATCTGTTATTGCAATTTACTTTAGGCATTCAGATTGATAGTCATGATGAAGCAGAACAAAAGTCTTGCTGATCTCCTGGGGTATTAGGAGTGCTGTCTTTTGGAAAAGTGGAAGGAGAGAGTGAACGCAATTTTATCACTTTAAAGTTTTGTATCTAACATTTGGAATTAGTATTATAAATGAATGAAAACACTTACATCAAGTTGGGAAGCAGAGAAGTGTGGAGTTAATTGGAGAATAGGTTCTCCCCGAGGAATACCAGCTAAGGAACAGGAAAACGTAGAATAAAGAATGAACAATGGTGTCACTGACGTGGGTTGTGGTTATAACACGATAGCTTTACATATACAATTTCAGCAATGAGTGTGGGCATAGAAATTCATAATGAAATGAATATAAATGTAAGATTTTGGGTATTATTTTTAGGTATATTCATGCACATTAATATTTTCTATCCAAGGGCTTACTTCACTGTTGACATTGGATCCTGTTAGCTTAATTTCGTCAAATGCAGCTAAAAGGAAATTAATTCAAAGCACACAGTCTTACTTTTCTAAGTTAATGAAAAGCAGTCAGGAAGATGAGAAGGCCTGGATATTTTATGGTTTTTCAAGACTAACAAAATAACTATCAAAAAGCAGTTGATAATGGTAGAGCTGTAAACTGGCAAATGTATTAATAAAGATGGTTCACAGTTGAAAAAAACGTTTTAATGTTACTTATTACATCCCAAAGTGCATTATTTTCATCAAATCAATTTTTGAGTAAGTAAACTATCATAGGAATAAAATCAGTTTAGTATACATCCAATCAAGGAATAGATCTTCTCAGTCAGTGCAACAACAATGCAGCAGAGAGATAAACTATAAAGAATCAGAGATGGAGTTTGACAACTATTAGTGAGTATAGCATAATTGATAACAGCAAAGGGATTAATATGAATCACTGGTAACTCCAAGATCAAAAACAGAAGGCAGTCAAGATGATTGAATACTCTTGGTTTGTTAAAAAGTGAGAATGACAGGATTGGTGAACATATGTTCATTTAGGATTTCAACAAAATAGCAATCAAGATAACTTAATCTTGAATAAAAAAGATGCAAAGCAAGTAAAAGTGTTACCTTTCTGGTCATGACTTGGAATTGCCGGTGTTGGAATGGGGTGGACAAAGTTAAAAATCAGAGTTGAAAAGTGTGGTGCTGGAAAAGCGCACAGGCCAGGCAGCATCCGAGGAGCAGGAGAATCGACGTTTTGGGCATAAGCCCTACTTCAGGAAGTTAAAAATCACACAACACCAGGTTATAGTCCAACAGGTTTATTTGGAAACACAAGCTTTCAAAGCACTGCTTCTTCCTCATGTAGTAATGGTGTATACTAGTGTTTCCAAATAAACCGTTGGACTACAACCAGGTATTGTGTGATTTTTAACCTCTTCTGGTGGTTAAGTTGGGTGAAAGCTCAATCTGCTTGGTTTATCAGCATAGAGATAATCGAGGCGCCTGAATTTATATTTACCATAATTCATGAAGATGGGAGCATGACATATTAATCCATGATAAAACTGGGTTACAAAAATGTGATTGAAATGAAAGAATGTCCACTTTAGGTCAAGTTGGAAGAATGTGAAGAAACATATTTATAAAAAAGTAGATGGAACTAAATTTATGCAACTAAAAATAGATTATGCATAGAATCATAATTAATTGGTTCAGAATATTGGGATGGATTTTACAGGGAGATGAAATACTTACGATATTCCTGAAGTAAAAGTATATCTTCAAATCTGGCTGTCTCACAGAGGTGACAGTATCATATTGTGCCCAATTAAGGGAGGGTTAAGAGAGAGAAAGGGGGCAGGGAGAGGAAGAAACTGGAAGGAGTGATGATATCAAATGCAACACATGACATGGAGCATCCATTAGAAATAGCTACTTTTATCCCAGAATGTTTAAGTGTCAGATTGGGTACCTGGCAGTATCTCCTGAGGAGAAGAGGTAGCTGGATCATAATTTCACTGCCAGTGGAAGACTATCCAGAATAAATCCAAAGTCATTCAAATATTCTTAGCCTGTAAAATTGCAATTATTTTATTAGCCATTTTGAATTTACACAGAATTTTCATATAAAAATATAATTGAAACATGCAAATATTTAAATTCATAGAAGAAAATAAAGTGTGTATTTAAAGATGGAAGAAAGCTTTTATAATGGGTTATTGAGTTTAGTGTATTTAGCCAAATACAACAGTAGGTTTTGCACTGAAATGTGCGAAGGTAACCAATCCCATTACAATATCTTTCAACATTCTTGTGTAGAGAGGACAATTGGCCAATGTTCCTCCTCCTGATCATAATCCACAAACCTCCGATTTAAATACTCACATTCGGGCTTCATATTTCATTGTTGGGCTTGGTTGTGATGCCTGCAACAGTGGAACAACGAAGTAGAATTATCTACTAATGAATTACAGGCAAAGTACAATGGGCGAGGTCCAAATGGTTTCTGGAAATATACACCAATAGAAAACCAACTCCTTTAGGAGAAAGTGAGGACTGCAGATGCTAGAGATCAGAGCTGAAAATGTGTTGCTGGAAAAACGCAGCAGGTCAGGCAGCATCCAAGGAGCAGGAAAGTCCTCATTCCTGAAGAAGGGCTCATGCCCGAAACGTCAATTCTCCTGCTCCTTGGATGCTGCCTGACCTGCTGCGCTTTTCCAGCAACACATTTTCAGCAACTCCTTTAGGACACAAGAAGAGAAAATTGTAGAAATGAGAGTCTTATTCTGACTGTATTTCTATTGGTAGTCCATAATCATTTAAAGAAATGTTTTTTTCAGTTAATACTTTAGC
The DNA here is from genome assembly GCF_004010195.1 of Chiloscyllium plagiosum. Classification (NCBI taxonomy): domain Eukaryota; kingdom Metazoa; phylum Chordata; class Chondrichthyes; order Orectolobiformes; family Hemiscylliidae; genus Chiloscyllium; species Chiloscyllium plagiosum. The sequence goes on along the minus strand of NC_057747.1, from coordinate 17,426,773 downwards.
TGTGATTGTCCTTAAAGAGATACCATATCCATCCTTTGTCCAAGTTGTCATATCCATAATACACTGTTGTCCTACTTTCTGTTTCATTAATTATCTTACTTGATCTATCAATACTCTATTGAATGATTCCTCAAACACTGGTGCAGGTATTGAAGGGATCGGTTTGATTGTATATCGAGGGTTTCACACCACCTGGCACAAATGGCATGTTTAAGAAAACTACATCACATCCTTGAGACATCTGGATCAATAAAAAATATTATTTATAAAATGCTTGAGTTTTACATATTCTTACATGTCCTGAAATAGGAATTTCATGTGCTACTCACAACATCACTTTGTGGGCGGCACGGTGGCACAGTGGTTACCACTGCTGCCTCACAGCACCTGAGACCTGGGTTCAATTCCCGCCTCAGGCGACTCTCTGTGTGGAGTTTGCACATTCTCCCTGTGTCTGCGTGGGTTTCCTCCGGGTGCTCCGGTTTCCTCTCATAATCCAAAAATGTGCAGGTTCGGTGAATTGGCCATGCTGAATTGCCCACAGTGTTTGGTGAAGGGGTAAATGTAGGCGAATGGGTCTGGGTGGGTTACGCTTCGGCGGGTCGGTGTGGACTTGTTGGGTCGAAGGGCCTGTTCCACACTGTAATTAATCTAATCTAATCATGATATCTGGGTGATCTCACTATCTTATGAACAACTGTCTATTTTTTGTATGCAGTTCTATGAGGAGATCTCCACTTGCTCATCAATATCCCATATTTAGCAGAATAATACTCAGTAACTCCCTCAGCGTCAGCTTCATGTGGGCTAATTGTGCTTACTTGCTTAACTCCACTTCTGCTCGTTGAACATTAATTAAAAAAGACTTACTATTAAGTAAATAATACCATTAAGAAAAAGACATATTTTGTCAAAGTTTGCGCTCATCAGAACAATTTGCAAGGCTACAAATGTGAGGGGAAATCCATATTCATATTGTAGTGGATGAAAGGTGAAGATTGTTTGTGCTGAGAATACATCGTAGCTTCACTCCCCGCACCCAATATCACATTCAATTAGGCATAACTGAATCAGGAGCACCGGATTTCTGCTTGCCAATGGTCAGTGACAAGAACACTGTTGTTCCTATATCACCCAACTGTGCAGATAAAACTAGGACACTTACAACAACAAACTTTACAAGTCAACATTAGCCCCATCTTACTGTCATGCCATTCCTGATTAATTCGACAATGTTTACAACTGCATTTTATAAGTGAGAGCAAGTGGCAGTGGTTTTACAGAAGACAGGGTAAAGGAAATGTGGCAAAATGTTAATATACAGTCAGGATAATTAAATGCTGCCCTGTGTTTTGATGCTACACATTTCAGGTCTTAATCAATGTGCTGTTAATATATGCAAAGAAGCCAATGTACTGATGGGAAAGTGTAGAAAAATTAAATTATATATATTGAAAAGTGAAATTCCATTACCTTTTTATATGGCTTGTGGAAGCCAATAAATGAATGAAACTTACTAAAGATACATAAATAAATATACTAAGTAATTCCAACATGCACTGGACTATGCAGAATCTATTTCCCCTAAATCAGGTTCTTAAATTCTAACTTTCAAGGAACATAGCTCTGATTTTAAGTTGTAGATTCCCACATAACTATTTTGGTACAACAAACAAGGATAGAACTTATACAATTAATGATAGGGCCTTGGGTAGTATTATAGAACAGAGGGTCCTAGGAGTATAGGTACATAATTCTTTGAAGTTTGCATCATATATAGATAGGGTGATTAAAAAGGTGTTTGGCATGCATGCCTTTACTACTCAGTCCATTGAGTATAGGAGCTGGGACATCATGTCAAGGTTCTACAGGACATTGGTGAGGCTTCTTCCGGAACACTGTGACCAGTTTTGGTTGCCCACTTATAGGAAGAATAGTATTAAGCTGGAGAGGCTTCAGAAGAGATTTACCAGGGTGTTGTCGAGTATGGAAGGTTTGAGTTATAAAGAAAAGCTGGATAGTGCTGGGACTTCTTTCACTGGAGTGTAGGAGGTTAAGAGTGACCTGATATAAGTTTCTAAACTAACAAGAGGTACAGATAGAGTTAATGAGAGTTATCTTTTCCCTAGGATGGGGGATTTCAAGGCAGGGGGACACAGTTTAAAGGTGAGAGGATAGACATTTACAAAAGACACAGAATGGAATGAAATTGCTGAGGAAGTGGTGGATGTAGGTACAATTACAACATTTAAAAGACTATTTGGATAGATACATGAATATGAATGGTTTGGAGGGATATGGGCTAAGAGCAGGCAGGTCAGACTAGTTAAATTTGGGATTATGCTTGGCATGGACTGGTTGGATCGAAGGGTCTGTTTTCATGGCGTGTAACTCCATGACTCTACGAGAGAGGTTATTTGACCCATTCTAATTCATCCATCCAAAAGTATTCTCGACAGTCCCCCCAATTGCTTGATAGGCATAGTGACAACACTGCAGTCACTTTTTGGCCAAATGATTGTCACTAATTTAATATCAGTAGCTTTATGCCATAGTCTCATATAAATAAGAAACACTGAGGCTGCCAAGGTCATTTCATTTTAGACTTTTACAGGAAGCAGGCAGAAAGACTTTCATTCCACTAATCTGGGTTTATTTCAACAGACTCACAGGAGCAGATTAATTTGTAAATAGCATCCTTAAGATTAACTCCATCCACTTTAGCAGAAGGTGGACCCATATATTAAATCTATTTGTTATGAATTGTTTTTCACACTCATGCTCATTGTAGTTAATATGAAAAGGTCTACTGAACAATTGTAAAAAATAACTATTTGGCAAAATAGCACTGTAAGTCTGCTGAAGACCTTATTGATTTTATCTTAAATGTACTTTTCTGTCCCTCTGGCTAATTCTCTTCTGAATTTCTCCATGCCCTTTCCCACCTTATAACCACCACAATTCCACATCCCAACACCCTCTCCAGCCCCCACAAGGCTTTGTTCCACTGCCTTCAGTCTCTGAAATCCCATCTTTCCTTTGCCCTGTATAGCCTCATAAATCCTACTGTTTGGAATCATTTTTATAAAGACCACCACCTCACCACATGTTCTTTTGGGACTCCGTAAAATGTCATGGAGTCACACAGTCATGTCGTCATACAGCGTGAATCCAGACCCTTTGGTCCAATTCATCAATGCCAATCAAGTTTCCCAAACTAAATTGGTCCCACTTGCCTGTGTTTGACCCATATCCCTCTAAACTGTTCCTATTCATGTACCTATCCAAATGTCTTTTAAATGTTATAACTGTACCTGCATCCATCACTTCATCTGGCAGTTTGTTACAAATACAAACCACCCTCTGTGTGAAAAAGTTGCCTCAGGTCACTTTTGAATATTTCTCTCACCCTAAAAAAAAGCCCTCTAGTTTTGAACTCCTGAGGAAAAAGACTTTTGCTAGTCACCTTATCTATGCCCTTCATGATTTTATAAACCTTTATAACATCACCCCTCAACCACCTATGCTCCAGTGAAAAAAAGTCCCAGTCTCTCCAGCCTCTCCTTTTAACTCAAACCTCCATTTCTGGCACCATCCTGGTCAATCTTTTCTGAACCCTCTACAATTTAATAATATCCTTCCTACAGCAGGGCAACCAGAACTGTATACAGAACTTTAAAAGTTGTCTCATCAATCTCCTGTACAACCTCAATATGACATCCCAACTCATGTGTTCAATAGTCTTGGCATGGACTGGTTGGACCAAAGGGTCTGTTTGCTTGCTGTATGACTCTATGGCTCTGTCATTCTATCAGCCACCCTCCAGTCCTCCAGTACCTTACTTGTAGCTATCGATGATAGACATATCTCTCCTAGGGGCCCCGCAATTTCTTCCCCAACTTCCCATAATGTCCTGGGATACACTTGATCAGATCCCACAGATTTATCCACCTTTATGCTTTTTAAGACTTCCAGCACCTTCTCCTCCATGATGTGTACTGTTTTCAATGGATCAATATTTATTTCTATGAATCCTCTAGCCTCCATGTCTTTCTCCACAGTAAAAACTGAGCATGAAATATTCTTTTAGCATGTCCTCCACCTCCTGTGGTCCAACACAGAGATGAACTCATTGATCTTTAAGAGGCCGTATTCTCCCCCAGTTGCTCTTTTGCTCTCAATGTATTTGAAGAATCTCTTTCAATGATCCTTAACTTTATCTGCCAAGGCTATTTCATACCTCCTCTTTGGCTTCCTGGTTTCCCTTTTAAGAATGCTCCTACCCTCCTTCTGCTATTCAAGAGATTCACTTGATCCCAGTTGTCGATACCTAACATATGCCTCCTTATCTTTGACCAGAACCTCAATATCTGTATTCATCCATTGTTCCCTCCTCTTATCAGCTTTACTCTTTACTCTAACAGGAACATAATGTTCCTGAACTCTCATCATCTCACTTTTGAAAGCCTCCCACTTGCCAGTTGTCTCTTTACTTGTGAACTGACTACCCCAATCAACTTTTGAAAGTATGTTCCTCATACCAAAATTTGCTTTACTCCAATTTAGAACTCTTATTTCTCCAAGTTGTTGATTACCCCATATGCACTTTTCTTCCTTGTCTTACTCTGTAGCAAAGTACCAAAGTCTTTCACATGCAATGGCCCCAGGTTCTGGAATCCGCTCCTTAAATCTGTTTGGTCCTGCCTCTCTTTGAAACTAAGATGGTGCCACGTGTTGATGAAATTGTACACTTTACTCTGTCCTCCTTTTGTAATCTGAGTGCACATGATAACAAACCCAATTCTAATTCTAATTCTCTTTATTCATTTAAGATGCCTCTTAAGAGCTACTTCCTTTACAAATCTCATGGCTTTATGGCTATATAGGGGAGGCAACAGTACTATTGTAATGCCATTGGATTGCAATGCAGAATCTCAGGGGAAATGAGTTAGAACATAATGAGGAAATTTCAATAAAATCCGTGATCCTAATAGTGTAACTATTCTGAATTGCTGGAAACATTCATCTGGTTCATTAATGTCTTTCAAGGAAGGAAATGTTAAGTTGTTATCTGGTCTGACGTAAATGGATCGCAGACATGTTATGTGTTTAACTCTTACCTCTCCTCTGAAATAGCCTAAACTACTCCTTTAGTTTCCTCAAATTGCCACAAAAGCTTACAAAAGGAATTAAACTGGATAGACTGCCTGCCACCAGAAATAACAATGGAAAAGGTTCACTCATTCCAGGTTTGAATCCTGCCATGGCAAATGATGGATTGTGAATTCAATAAAATGTTTGTAATTAAGAGTCTAATGATAACCATGAATCTATTGTCAGGAAAAACCTATCTGGTTCACTACTGCCCTTTAGGGAAGGCAACTGCCATCCTTACATGGTCTGAACTACATGTGACTCCAGACCCACAGCAATGTGGTTGGCTGTCAGCTGCTGCCCTCTGGTCAATTAGAAATGCAAAATATAGGCTGCCCTAGCCAGATACCCACAGCCCATAAATGAGTTTTAAAAATCATTCAGTCGCATTGACCCTGCAAAGTTCTCCTTACCAGCATTGGGGGGGGGGGGCTTGTGCCAAAACTGAGAAAGCTGTCCCACAAGCAACAGCCCTCACAGAAACATACTTTTCAGGCGAAGTCCCAGACACTGTCATCACCATCTCATATCCCAAATAAAGAATTAGCTCCAAAGCCTCCCTTGGGTTGTAGTTGAAACATATTGAAGTTTGATATTCACATTCATTATTCTCATAGTTTATGATCAATATTGAGTCTTTAATGCTACTAAAAGAACAATATGAAACCAGTGATTATTTTGTGCTATTATCCGGCCACAATGAAATTTGTGTAAATCTGTCTTCTGATTGTATATAAGATTTATGTCATAGAATCCCTACAGTGTGGAAACAGTCCCTTTAGCCCAACAAATCCATACCAACTCTCCAAAGAGCATCCCATCCAAACCTAGCCCACTCTCCTATTACTCTACATTTACCCCCTCACGAACACATCCCTGAACACTTTGGGCAACTTAGCATGGCCAATTCACCTAACCTACACATCTTTGGATTGTGGGAGGAAACCAGAGCACCTGGAGGAAACCCACACAGACAGCTTTGCAAGGCTGGAATTGAACCTGGGTCCCTGGCACTATGAGGCAATAGTACTAAGCAGTGAGCAACCATGCCACCCCGTCTCTATTTTTTATAAGCAAGATAATGATTGAAACTGTTGTGAAGAAGGGTCAGATTGAACTCAAAACATTAACTCTGTTTCTGTCTCCACAGATGTTACCAGACCTGCTGAGTATCTCCAGCACTTTATGTTTTTATTATCAATGACTAAAATACATCATTAAGTCATCTGTATGTGAGTATTTAGAATTAGTGAGAATTAGAGAGAAATAGAGAATTGCAAATAGCCAGTTGTACTCAGATATTCAAGTTAGAATAAAAACTAAACAGCTAAAATCATAGATATTCAGAGAGTAAAACTATATTTCTGCATGTGAATCTAATATAAAATAGTTGCGAAATATTGCACATAACCTCATCAGGTATGCTTCATTTGCTTAAAAGTACGTACATACTTTTATTCAGTATCAGACCAAGTGGACTCTGCAAAAGATATTAACAACCTACTTATTATTATTAAGGGACTGTATCAAACAGTATTATTCAATTGAACATAAATGACTTTCAAACAAATGCTACACTGAAAAACATAATGCTTGTTAAATGGCACATGTTACATTAACATGTTGCAGTCGCTGTATTCTAAGGATAGATACCTAGAGCAAATGCCAGAAGTACACTATGTAGAACGTTAATCCAGATGTAACCTAAATTTTGATCGATGTGCATCAGTGAGATGAGACTATGTAAGCAGCTTCTAGATTTTTTATTTCAATGTGCTGTTATGTAAAACCATCATCTTCCCTTTAATGGGAATTGATTTTAGTCAGGCTGCATTTATACTCCTAAGGCATTTTATAAAAACCTAAATTTCACAGCACAACTGTCAACAGATAATATTCCATTCATCAAGTTTGCACCAAATATATCTGAAGGGAAGCATTCTCATTTGTCCAGTACATACATACCTACAAACATAAAGTTTGGCCAATACACTGTCTTTAAAATTCCTCTCATTTGAGCTTTATTCTTGTTTTTTTTATCTTAGGGTCCATTCATATTCAAGTTTGTTCTATTTACTGTTAACTTCTTTCTTTTATTTATTAATTATTATTTGTGCCCTTGTGTATACAGTTATGCTCTCTGCATGTTGGTTATTCCCTTCTTAGAATGGACCAGTTAATGATAACTGATGATAACTGCCATGTTTTATGTCTAAGGATTTTGTTATCAAAATTCAGGACTAGAAGAGCTTAGCTAGAAACCAGAAGACGTTATTCAAAGCTAAGAAAGTTTTCAGTTGTGTGAATAATCAAGGAAAAGGCCATGAAGCTCGCAAGATTGGAAACTGAAAGAAACAGTCAAATCATAGAGCCACACAACATGGAAAGAGATGCTTTTGTCCAACTCTTCAGTGCCGACCACGTTTCTAAAACTAGACTTGCTCCACTTGCCTGTGTTTGGCCCATTTCACTCTCAATCTTTCCTATTCATGTATCTATTCAAATGTCTTTTAAATGTTATCCCCCACTTCCTCTGACAGTTGATTTCAGATATGAAACAGCCTCTGTATGAAAAGGTTGCCCTCAGGTCAATTTTAAATCTTTCTCCTCTCACCTTAAAAATATACCCTTTAGTTTTGAACTAACCAACCCTAGGGAAAAGACCTTTTCTACCCACCTTCTCTATGCCCCTCATGATTTTCTAAACCTCTATAAAGTCACCCTTTAACCTCCTACACTCCAGTGATAAAATTGAGCCTTTCCAGCCTCTCCTTATAACTCAAACCCTCCAATCCTTGCAGGATCCCAGTAAATCTTTTTTGAACCCTCTCTAATTTGATAATATCCTTCCTATAGCAGAGCGACCAGAACTATACTCAGTACTCCAAAAGCAGCCTCACCAACCTCCTGTACAACCTCAACATGATGTCCCAACTCCTATACTCAATAATCTGAACAAGGAAAGCAAGTGTGCTAAAGACCTTCTTAACCACTCTGTCTACCTGTGACATAACTTTCAAAGAAATATATCCCTGAACTCCTAAGTCTCTCTGTTTCATAACACTTCCCCAACCTTAACATTAATTGTATATGTCCTGCCCTTGTTTATTTTATGAAAATGCAATACCCCACATATATCCAAATTAAACTCCATCTTCCACTTGGAAAAAGTAAGGGCTGCAGCTGCTATAAGTCAGAGTCAATAGATGTGAAGCTGGAACAGCAGGTCAGACAGCATCCGAGGGGCAGGAGAGTCAACGGTTGAAGCTGAAACCCTTTGTCAGTACTAGGGAGGGGGAGGGGACACCAGAAGAAAACAGAGGGAAGGGATTTGGGCTGGGGGAAAGGGTATATTTGGACTGGGATGGTGATAGGCAGATACAGATGGGAGTTATTGTGATTGGTCAGTGGGAAGGGTGGAGCGGATGGGTGAGTAGAAAGATGGACAGGTTAATACTGCTCGGAAACGTGAGGAGGAGGGGTGGGGCTAGACATAAGATAAGGCTGGGGGAGAAGTGACTTTGAAGTTGGTGAAGACAATGTTGAGGCCATTGAGCTGTAAGCTTCCCAGGTGAAATATAAGGTGTTGTTCCTCCAGTTTCCACTTGGCCTCACTCTGACAGTGGAGGAGGCTAAGGATTGGTATGTTGCTGGGGGAGTGGGAGGGAGAATTAAAATAGATGGAAACTAGAAGGTCGGGTTGGTTGATGCGTACAGACTGCAGATGTTCCGTGAACTGGTCCCTGAGTCTGAATTTGGTCTCCCCAGTATAGAGGAGACCACATTGTGAGCAATGGATGCAGTAGATGAGGTTAGATGAGGTGCAGGTGAATCTCTGTCAGATCTGGAAGGATTGTTTAGGGCCTTGAACAGAAATGAGAGGGGAGTTATGGGGGCAGGTGGTGTACCTCTTGCAGTTGCAGGAAAAGGTGCCGGGTATGGTGGAGAAGTTGATGGGGAGTGTAGAGTTGACAAGGGAGTCGCAGAGAGAGTGGAGCCTGTGGAAAGCAGGCAGTGTAGGGAAGGAAATATATTTTTGGTGGTGGGGTTTGATTATAGGTGGCAGAAATAATGATGCATTGGATTTGGAGATTATTGGTGAGGTATGTGAGATTAAGGGGACTCTATCCTTATTGTTGTTGTGGAAGGGGTATGAGAGCAGAAGTGTGGGAAATGGAGGAGATACAGTTTGAGGGCATCCTTAAATACTGAGGAGGGGAAATTATGGTCCCTGAAGTAAAAGGATACCTGAGATGTCGTGGAATGGAACATCTCATTCTGGGAGTAGATGTGGCAGAGGCAGATAACATTTTTGCAGAAGGGTGGGTGACAGAAGGTGTAGTTGAGGTGGTTGTGTGAGTCAGTGGGTTTGAAATGGACATCAGTGATACTGGAGTGCAAATTTGGTCCCCACGTCTATTTCTTGTGCCTGGATGAAGAACTGGTTGTCGAAGGTGAAAACGTTGTAGTCAAGATTGAAGTGAATGAGTTGTAGGATGGTGCCTAGAATTTGGCACTTGTTGTTACTGAGGACTATTTTGTTCTATTTTGTTCAAAAAGCATAAAATTTATAGACAGTCAGTCAATGTGGCATTTTATAAATTCCTACTTTGGAAATAAAACCAGTCTGTCTCTAGGTTAAGACACAGAAAGACTCCTGCAGAGATTTTCCTGCACATCCAAACACCTCATCTACAGTGCCCAATGTTTTTGATGTGGTCTCTTCTACACTGGAGAGACAGGATGCCAGCTTGTGGAATGTTTCAGAGAATGTCTCTGGGACACATGCACCAACAACCCCACCACCCTGTGGCTGGGACTTCAAACTCCCTCCCTCTCCGCCAAGGGCATGCAAGTCCTGGGCATCCCCCACTGCCAAATCCAAGCCACCTGACGACTGGAGGAAGAACACTTCATCTTCTGCCTTGCGACCCTCCAACTACACCGTATCAACATGGATTTTACTTCAGTTTCTTCAACTCCCCTCCCCCCACCTCATCCCAGACCCAACCCTCCAACTCAGCACTGCCCTCTTGAACTGTCCCACCTGCCCATCTTCCTTCCCACTTATCCGTTCCACCCTCCACTCCAACCTATTACGACCACCACCTCCACCTGCATCTACCTATCGCCTTTCCAACTACCTTCCTCCTAGCCCCAACACGCCTCCAATTTATCTGTCAGCTCCCCTTCCCCTAACCCCTACATTCCTGAAAAAGGGCTTATGCCCGAAACATCAATTCTCCTGCTCCTTGGATGCTGCCTGACCTGCTGTGCTTTTCCAGGGCTACACTTTTCAACTCTAAACAAGACCTCACACCTAAAACGCATTGTCTGACCTGAGATGTCACCTCTTTTATGTTTATAAAACCTTAAGTTATCTCAGGGTAGTGACTTGAAAGATATTTCGGGATGTGTGTATTAATCAATTGAAACCTGCACCTCCATTCTAACTGATTAAAGATTTAGCAGTGATCTTACGTGTGTTCAATTCATTCACATCAGTTGTATGACCCTTTGATCTTTTACTTATAAATTCTGTGTCTAAGGTCTCCCTCTCCCACTATCACCTAAAGAAGGAGTGAGGCTCCTTGTGTTTTCAAATAAATCTGTTGGACTATAATCTGGTGTTGTGTGACTTTTGATCTTGCCCAACCAGTCCAATACTGGCACTTCCACATCACAGTGAAACGTAGCTGTCATAAATTTGATTTTATCAACAAGAATTTGTTCAAATCTATTTATTTTTTCCCCTTTATGCTTTTATCATCTCTGCAGAGTTTATGTTATTTTTTGTTTTGTGCTCGTCATACAGTCCTAATTCAGGATTATAATTTAATCTTCACTAGTTTTGACAGTTTTTATTTAGAAATTAGTTATGTTTTATAATAAACTTGGCGCTATGAGGCAGCAGTGCTAACCACTGTGCCACCATGCCGCCCACTCTATTATTATGTTTTATAATAAACTGATTATTTCGAGTTAATTAAAGAAACCTAGTGAAAGTAGTCCCTGTCATTCTGGATAGCATTACTAAAGAGAAACAATTGGTAGTTTTGGTGATTGAATCACAACATTTGCACTAATGGAACAATTTGTGGTATAAAACGCGTTGATTACCAATACATTCCTCTAATCCAAGTTGTAATAAATTTGATGTTGACAGAATATACCCAAAATGACTTTCGAGTAAGGTAGGCTTTTCAAATGGTTTTATATTCAGCAGCCAACCAGTTGTAGCCACAAACTAAAATTGCAAAACACATAGTGTTACATAAACTGCAGAGGTTCAAGAAGGCAATCACCACCATCATTTCAAGGGCAATCGGAGAATGACGACAAATATTGCCCTAGGCAGGGATGGCCACATCCTGTGAAACAATTTTTTTAAAAAAGCACATGAACTAAGACATCAGAATTCTTCAGTACACAAACTTTATTTATAAAAACAATTTGAAGTACAAATCAACATGGTTATCACATGTTCACAAGAAATGTACTAAACTCATTTCTCATTTCTGCTTTCTCTTAATATCTCAGTTTTATTGCCCATGACCTTTGGTAGTAGTATCAACTAGATAGGGAAAAGAGGGAGGGAGTTTGACATGAGACCTACATATTTTCAACCACAGTATGGATGAGGTGAACCTATTATGCACATTCATCATTATTCCAATTTTAAGACATGCCAAAAATATGAATCCCTCTCTTCGCCAATGGTCGTATCAAAAAATCTAGTTTCTCTGCTATTTCCCTCGATAATGATTGCAGATAAGCCAGAAATGATAAATGTTTTTAATTAGATTCTCTCCATTCTTCCTTCCATTTTAACACACTGTCTGTACAATAATAGATTAAAAATATTTTCTTTAATCTTCTACCAACTTACTGATGCTACACTTAACTATATAGGCACAAATTACCAAACCTATCTAAACTAGAACTGGGAGATACAAGTGATAATTTAGACTGGAAGGTATGCTCCATTATACCTACATCTTAGCTTGGCCATGAAATGCCTATGTGGACTAGCATGGATTGCCTAGAAAGTTTGTAATAAACATTTCCTTGTCCTGTTTTAATAAATAGGTTAATCTTTGAACGTGTGTCCACTAAAGTTGAAGGAATTTTGAATGAGCACATAAAGCATTTGTACATCAGTACCTTGTGGTGCAAATTTAGATGTTAACTTTTGCTTAAATCTACCTCAGAGTCTTTTTCTGGTTGGCAATAAGAACGTGAAACCATTTAGCACCCTTAATACCTGTCCTGCATTTAATAAGATCATGGTTATACACCCACCCTTAAACTTTAATGCATTAATTTATCACATGCTATCACTGATATTTCATTTTCTTAACATTGCATGGTCAGTATTCTAGAAAGTGGATCAAGTATATTTTCACAATACACACTTATACTCAATTGCATTACATCATCAGACATTTAGGTTAATATTGCCAATTTGAACGAAATCTCTGCAATTGAAACAAGGTACATCTTCTTGCAGTCCAAAAACATTTTACTCCTTTTTAATTAAGAGTGTGCTGTAGTGTTTTTCTCAAGTATTCCCCAGCAGGGGGATCCATTTGCCTTCAGTAGCTTTAAAAGAGTGGAATGCTTTAAATTAAAATGCAGGTTACTCAACATTTCTTCAAGCAAACGTTTAATATGATGCCATTCCTTGGTATTCTGAATCAATGTTTGAAAATTACTGTCTCCATTCATGAATTAGATCAATATTTGGGGATTAAAAGAAGGATTATAATATCTAATATGTGATGGTGGTGGTGTAGCTGCAAAGTGCACTTCTGACTGAGTTCCACTTTACTGAATATTCTGGTCTCACCCACATTTCCCCCCCTTTGACACTCTCCTCTCTCAGACCCCCAATCTCTCACTACTCAATAGCCATGCATCTGTTGGGGCAGCATGTGAAACAGTCAGCACATGTCAAAGTTGAATTCCCTGTTCTGCAGGAGGCTGCAGTAATCTGATTCAGAGAGTAGAACACATAGATAGGCACGCAGATTTTGTGCCTTTATAACCTGTGGAACTTTTAAACTTTGCACAATGTAGAAAATCAACGCTTCTGACATGATTAGAAACCTTCCCATGTAGCACTTCAATCACATTATTTTAAGTACTTTATAATAGCACGGATATTTCATAAATATAGCTTAGAAGCATCTTCATTCTTTTTCTGTTCGAATCGTTGTTTAAGCTCTGACACCAGGGCACTGTTGATGTTCGACATCTTGCATTTTGCCTGTTGTGGGATATGGGACCCCTTGGAGCTGAGTGATCCCGACACTGTCGGCAGGACCCAATCTGGCTTGTTGAGACTGGTCGGGAGTATGAAAGGTTGAGGAGGAAGCAAAGGTGCACATGGCAACAGAAGTGGTGGACGGTTACATTTAGTGCTCACATCTTGCAAATGGTGGTTGGCTTCAGAAGCTGTGAAACCAATGTTTCTTTTGCCTGATTTCTTATTTTGAAACCATTTAGATCTGCGAGTCTTTGATCTATGGCGTGGCCTTTTCTTTATGATACGCCTCACTGGGCCAACTCTGTTGGACTTTTTGTTCCGCCAAAATAAGATTGTCGAAATTAAAATTGTCAGCATCACAAAAAAACAAACTATGCCAGCTAGCACTCCTAGGGTTTTCATAGGATTATCTTTAGATTGCAACAAAAAGTCTGCCATGTGCCCTTTGCCTGAAGTCTGTAAAAGAGTACAAAGAAAACAAGTGATTTAGTCCCTTAGACTAGGTTTTTCATTGGTGCAACACTTATTTACTATTTAATCAATATTCTGTTTTGTACATCATTTTCTCAAGTGCACAAAAGCCTCACTTGATCTTGCTTCCCTAGAGCAGCATGAATCATATTCCTCAATCATATCAGGCTAAGGTGTGATGCCAAATTCAATAGTCGAGGAATGTTGTTCGTCTCCAGTTCTCGACTAGAATAGGTCACAAGTGTTACCATTAGCATGTAACGTAGATTCATTTACTTTAATTTAAAAGTAATTTCTTCCCTCCTAATTTTAAGTCCTTTCCTTTCATAGATTCTCCAGCTGCATGCTAGATAAGTAATCTCCGACTATGCTTCTAACCAAAGGCAGCTTTAAGTCACTCGCTAAAGACAAGTGCCAGTCATTCAGGATGACTTGTGCTGTGAGATGGCACCTGTCTCAAATCCAGTGATGAGCAGGATTAAAGCTTTCCATGTGGGAAAACCATGGTTGACATTGAGAATGTTGCTGCATAACATTTGGAGATTTCCACCACATTTGTGGAATATATGTGGCGTTATATACCCAGTGCAGGATATATGGACAGTGGTCCTCACAATGCAAATTTCTAACATCCCATCCAATAAATCTGAGTACTTTCCATTAGCTTTTGTACTCTTGCAAAAGATCACTGCATAGAAAGCCAACATCCATCACATTTCCATGTATCACTTCTGTACTCTTTTACAGACCTGAACAGTATTAGCATTGGAAGAGGAAATAAAAAATTTTGTTTGTATCTACTCTGACATAATGTGGACATCTGCAGGTACAATCCTGCACCATCAAAGAGAGTGCTCTAATCAGCCACTTTTCTTTGTGCAGGTCTCTTGACAATCTTTCGGATCTTGCTGCGTGGGTGTATTCTGGATCTTTTCACAGTTTTCCAGAACATCAGACCGGATATAATTACTGTTAGAGAAACGATGAAGGTGACCATGCTCAAACAAATCCTAAATATTCGCCAGGGCTGGTTCCTTAGGCCCAAAATATAAGAGTTTAGCCTTGATTTAATCTGAAAATGTTAAAACATTGGATTTCAGTGTTAAAGATTGGAGTGTGGTCAATATAGTGTACTAAGATCAGCTTGTACAAATGCAGGATATTCAGCTGTTAAACATTATGACACTTAAGTTTTAAAGCAATCTGGAGATCCTTAGGTAGTGAAATAGAATCAGCAAAAGTGTAGAAATGTTTACAAAATGCTCTTCGGTTTCCACTTTACACAATTTTAAGCAAATGAAATTAAGAGATGAAATTTAAAACTAGTTTAAAAATATTACTTTCTGATTTCAATGTTCACCCAGCTGGGCCTGCGATCAGGGATTTGTGCCTACCTGCACGCTACCATAGGTTTGCCTCCCATTTACTGACAAGTGCACAAGAGAGAAAACAGGCTTTTGTGGAGAACTTTCTTCAAACACAAAATCACTCAGTTTATAAAATTGCCTTCACAGCATATTCCATCTATAAAGGTAGAAATTTTATCTCAATAAATTAATGGTTTTTGAATGCTACAATGATCATTTTTGCCTTTTTACAATTGTTGCATGTTATTGAATTGAATGTAAACCATGACTGCTTGCTACAAAAAGAAAGGTATAGTGCTTTTCATGATCACTGGACATCTCAAAATTCTTCACATCTTTACAATGAAGTACTTTTGAGTGTAGTTACTGTTGCATTGCAAGAAATTAATAACTGATGGAACCATATATATCTTGATTGGATGGCACATTTTATAGTCAAGATTAGCGTGGTGCTGGAAAAGCACAATGGGTCAGGCAGCATCCGAGAAGCAGGAAAATCGAGGGAAGGGCTTTCTTGATGAAGGGCTTTTGCCCGAAACATCGATTTTCCTGCTTCTCGGATGCTGCCTGACCTGTTGTGCTTTTCCAACACCATTCTAATCTTGACTCTAATCTCCAGCATCTGCAACACCCACTTTTGCCTGGCACATTTTATAGCAATGTACTTCTAGCCTGACCATAATTCAATATTTTACTTGCATCTTCTGTGAATTAGGACAGAAGATTAACACTGAGACCTTTTTCCAAAACTGTTTCTATTTGGACTTTGAAGAGAAAACAGTGACTGTGTTTTTCAGTCACAGATAGCCTGAATAATCCTAAAACCAGCCTTTTGTTGGTACTTGAGAGGAGGAAATCAAATTTCCTTGCTCATTCTACCTAACTTTCCCCATCAAGACCATGAATGAGAGCACCTATTTCAGGACAAGGTACCCTTAAATTGGAATAATCACTGCCTCGTGAGACTCATGAGAAACCATGTCATTGAGTCACACTATGCTATAACTTGATCTGACAGCACTGATGAGTAATCAGTAGATTCAAAAGATGATGGGATGTCTTGTTACTTTAAATTATTGATACCCATTCATGCGGATCATTCAAATCTGTCAGACTGAAGCAGTTTAGAATTATATAGAATCCTATACTGTGGAAACAGGCCCTTCAATCCAACAAGTGCACAACGAACCACTGAAGAGTAACCCACCCAGACCTATTCCCCTATCCTACTACTCTATATTTACCCCTGAACACTATGGGCAATTTAGCATGGCCAATTCACATAACCTGCACATAACCTTTGGATTGTGGAAGGAAACCAGAGCACCCAGAGGGGACCCATGCAGACACGGGGAGAATGTGCAAATTCCACACAGACAGTGGCCTGAGGCTGGAATTGAACCCAGGTCCCTGGTGCTGTGAGGCAGCAGTGCTAACCACTGAGCCACCATGCCTTTACATTCTTGTACAGTTTGCATGTACACCTTCAGAGAACATGTACTTACCTCCTCTGTAATGTCGATCCTCACAACTGCTGTTGTGCTGAAGGAAGGAGAGCCTCTGTCCTTAGCTAGCACCACTAGTGACCACTGACAGTCTTTGTTTCTGGTGATGTTGTGAATGACCTCCAGAGATTTGATGTAGGACTTCAGCACAATCTCCCCTGTGGCTTGATTAATGTCAAAAACATTTGCAGGATCTGCTTGCATTATTGAGTAATCTACAATATTATTCGGTTCTTCTGCATCTTCATCTTTGGCCTACAGTAAAAGTACAGACACAATTCAAGAGATCACTTAAAAGTGTGAGTGAATTGCAAGGTGTTGGTGACAGCACTACTTGTGACAGAACTGAACTTCAAATGTTTTTCAACTGTTACGCTGGGCAAAATATTTTCCCCCTTTATTGATATCTGGAATTACAGAAAGATTCAAATAGCAGGGATCTCTACTCCTCTTACCTGCTCTAGCTACCACCCAGCAATGGAACAATTAGTCCTGAAGCCTATTAGAAGGAATCATTCTGTATTTTTTTTTGTTTCACCTTTGCAACTTGTAAATAATCAGAACTGTGCTAAGGAGATCGTTGATGGATGTAGGACTGTAATATATGTGCTTTAAATACTTCACTATTACATCTTCTCAGTTTTGAAGTTTTTGTGATGTTGGTTCAGCATGCTATTCTTGAAACCTTCATCCATCTTTTTACAAACCAGAGGTTTGATTTCACTAGCATACTCATGGATGTATATGACACAAATCACACGAAGAACAGCCACCCGTATTCTATTCCATCTTAAACCCCAAATACTATTGATCCTGTCATCAAGTACCTTATCTTCCTTTGATTGGATATCCACCAGCACATCAATTATTGAATCTGTATCTGTTTTGAAATCACTTTATAGACTTACTCCGCAATGCTTCTTGCAGTCTCCTCCTAATCCAATGTTGTATCATATTGCCTCTGTTCCTTCAACTGTGCTCTAATATTTGTTCCCTCTCTACGCTTTACACCTGAATTTCTGGTGTCCATGCTTTTTCACTCCTATGCTTTTTAAACCTTTCCATCTTCCTGCTTCCTTCTATTCTCAAAGTCTCCTTAAAACCCTTCTCTTTCTCAGCATCCAGAAATTCACCATGTGACTGGTGCAATCCAGTCCCTTGGAGAGTACAACGTTTTTGTCATTGCCAACACCAACACCAACAGTATTGTTCACCTGATCTGATCGATTATACTCTCAAAACTAGTCACAGTCGGTATAGCTAACAGTAAATAAAGTACTTGATTGCGCAGTGTACTGATGCACCATGCACTATGGAACTTTGGGTGGGTCATTTGCTCTCACGTCCCTGGAAATCTGCCTTTCTTACCACAGAAGGTGTGAATCCTTTCAAATCTTTCCTCATTGTGCTTGAGCCCTGTGAGATGGCTGACATTAAAAATCATCCTGGTATGACCACAAATCCAGAGCCCATTATTCTCTAACAGTATCAATGCCTGACAAATATACTCAACCTGAAACTTCAACTGAGAAATGCAATCTCTGTTAACATTGATCTTATTCACATCTTGTATACTAAGGCAATAACATATTACATTATTTTGTCATCAATTCTTACCTCGACTTTCACAGGCAATCCAATGATCATAACTTTCTCCAAAATCCCCTCACTAAATTCTGGGTAGTGATCATTGACATCTAGAACTGTTACAAAGACTTCAGCCAAGCTATGCTTTCCTTCCACATCTGCCGCTTTGATGTGAAAATTGTATCTAGATTGTACCTCAGCATCCAGCACAGCCCAAGGCTGAGTGTATATAATCCCCGTAGTTGGGTGAATCAGAAATCTGGAAAATAAGAATTCAGTAAAACAATAGCCCTGTTTAAAAACACACACTGACAATAAAATGCACTGAGCAGCCTTCTTATTATGTTGTTCGGATGAAATGAAAAGTTTCTTACAATTAATATACCATTCCCTCTGGTATCCTTGTCCCCGCCCCTTTTACTTCTCATTTAGATGCCACCCCTCAGTACATCATCTAAAGCCAGAATGTTATTTTCACACAGGCATTAATGATCCCTGAGCTGTACCTCACCTCTCTCCAGTCCTCCTCTTGTTGTTAAATTATCAGACTGTTTATCCAATTGCAGTACTGGGTGAGCAGACATTTCCTGCAAATAAATATTGGGACATTGTTTTCAGTCCCTACTCTATTCCCCTAGTTACCAACTCTATCCTTGCCCCTGGCTACAGTTTGAGATTAAACTAGGCTGTTTACAATCTTGGTGTCACATTTGATCCTGAGATAAGCTTTTAACCATATATTCATATACATTAATCTCTAAAACCAGTTATTTCCAACTCAGTAACCATGTTGAAATAGCCTGTCACTGTTCATCTGTTACTGAGACCCTTGTTCTTGACTTTGTTATCTCTGGGCTCAAATACGCCAATCTTTTGCTGACTGGCCTCTCATATTCTACTTTAGTAAACTTGGCATCATCCAAAATTATACAGCCTGTTGTCTTGACTCTCAGGGGTTTCATTTCCCTACAACTCTTGAGTTCACTGGCCTACATGATTTTAATATTCCCATCCACATTTTCAAAACCTTCCATGGCCTCACACCTCTCTATCTCAGTAAGTTCCTCCAGTCGCACAGCCCTCTGAGATATTCTGCTCCCCTAATTCTGGTCTCTTGTGCATCTTCAATTTTAATTGATCCATCATTGGTGGCTGTGCAAATGGCTGCCTATACTTGTTACACCTCTTCACCTCTACCTCTCTCTCCTTGTATAAAACATTCTTTAAAATTTATCTTTTTGTCTGAATTTCTGGAACATCATGACATTATTTTGTTTTAAAATGCTGCTCTGAAGCACCCTGGGACATTTTATCACTTTAAATGTGTTAAATAAATATGTCATTCTTGTTCAAATATCAATTCAGAAGCTTTATAATTTACTGTAATGAGGATAAAAAGAAAGTTTAAAGAAATGTCTTCATACAAACAGCTGTTGGAGAATGGAGTGCTTTACCACAGGAGGTGGTTGAGAACATAGCATTTTTTAAGGAAAATTGGATAACCATGTGAAGCAGAGGGAGATGCAGACCAGTAAGGAAAGAAGAGAACAATTTAATATGTAGAGCTTTAGCAAAGATTTTTATAGAATCAGGTTCTGAATATTTTAAATGTTTATGATTCTGAGTTTGGGGAATATTTGGGTTGAGAAGTGTAATACTTTCCATATTGAGCATGCATTGTCAGTACTGTACACTGATAACATCTCTACTTTTTCAGCTTAGTCATCTCATGGGATCCTACAGTGGTGTTCACAATGTACTAACCAAGTTAACTGCTGAGTCCTTAAGGATGGCTTACACAAATATAAGCTTCAAAAAACCATCATAAAATGTGCTGCAATGAGTTGGCCAATTGCATATTAAC
Organism: Chiloscyllium plagiosum; assembly: GCF_004010195.1. Taxonomy (NCBI): domain Eukaryota; kingdom Metazoa; phylum Chordata; class Chondrichthyes; order Orectolobiformes; family Hemiscylliidae; genus Chiloscyllium; species Chiloscyllium plagiosum. Next base: position 17,406,556 of record NC_057747.1, on the reverse strand, counting down.
AGAAACACTCAACTGAGCAATGAAAAACTGTCAGTTCTCTGTTAATTTAAGTTGATTGATGCTGAGCTGTCAGTTAATGCTATTTGATACAGTTCAGAATACACCAGTGTGAGAAGAATCTGTGACAATCTTATATATAAAATGTTTGGGGCCCATATGGCACAGTGGTAGAGGTCCTACCTCTCAGCCAGAAGCCTAAATTCAAGTTCCACCTCTTTCAAAGGTGTGCAATAACATCTCTGAATAGGTTGATGAGGTAACTATCTATACAGAATACTTAATTATTGCAACTACAGAATGGTACAATATGGAGTATGTCTAAGCAAATATAATAATTCAGACTAATTGAGCAGGTACCTTTTGTGCTGTAGAATTTTATATACAAATATTGTACTATTTAAATGATAGCACACGTAAAGTTTATTTTTCAGCATGGTTTTTCAGTTGGGGAAATGCAGTTTAACCCATTGTTTTAAATCTCAGCATTAAAACTTGATGACAGTACACAAGAGTCTTGAAACATTTTTCCATCTGTTCTAAATGCACAAACTGAGGGTCGATTAGTCAGCTCACATGCAGTTCAGGATTACTGCCAACACCACAGGTTTGGTTGCTGTTCCATCCTTCCTCTGCACCTCTACCCCTAACAGTCATATCAGCAAGCCAGGCAGCATCAGGGAATATAGAAGTCGATGTTTCAGGTGTAATCCTTCTTCAGGTTAGACTTGAAACATCGATTGCTACACCTCCTGATGCTGCCTGGTTTACTGTGTTCTTCCAGCCTCCCTGCCTGTCTATTTTGGATTCCAGCATCTGAAGTTTGTCTTTGTCCTGAACAGTGGTATCAGCAGATAATGAGTCAAGGACGTGCTTTTGGGAGCTTGCGCACATAGGAAGAAAGATCATTCAAACTACAGTAATGTGGATGAATGCCACTAGAGGGACAGATTTACCAAGTTACGAATTAACCTGAATTTGAAATTAAAGTGTATGAATGTTGCTAAAAGTATCAGACAAATTCTCCCAGCCCCTGAACGACATGGTTAATGGTGAGACAGTTGGGAAAGTACAACAAAAGTTTAAAAAAGGAGATTCTCGCTATCAAAGAGAAAAGTCCAACTTTGCACATCAGGATTAATCAGCTAGATGAGAATATCACCAGTGACTGACAAGGAGTCTATCTGCTTGCATTAACATCTCAGTATTATCTAATCAAGCCTCGTTAATATGTAAGTTGCTCTTTTCCTAGGCAGAGAAACGAGAGAGCAACAATTTCCAATACAAAAGTCAGAGCGAATACCTTGCAACTCGTTGATCTTGTAAGGTCAACCGGATACTCATCTTGGTCAGCAGTCCGCCCAACTATTAAGAAACTGAGTGTGCTGAACCTGGCTCTGCTTGGCAAATGCCAACTATCCTTTGATATGACACAGCCAGACCCAGGCACAACAACACAATACCTATGGTATTGGTGGACTCTTACAAGGTAGGATCCAATCTCCTAAGTGTTGCTGACAAAACTGGCTGCTCCTCCACTGTCAACGTGAGCATTTTGATAACATTATTAATGGCAGACATCATGGCTTACTCTCATGCCTGGAGATAAACCAGTGTTTAATAAGCAGTCCCCTGCGTGCCAGTGACCTGATGCATTTCTTCCTTGGCCAGCTACAGTGCTGTGCTCACCTGAATGTAGTCCCAAGTGTAATCTAGCTGAATACCCACTGAATATCAATGCCTGAGCTTTTGAACGGTGGCAGTCTTGTCAATATTTTCAAAGAGGTGGAAGAGAGGGTGACATTTGGAGGGACTGTTATCTTCATGATGCAGACTGTGTAGGTGTAGCTCTGAAGAACAGTCATAGGACTCAAAATGCTAGATTAAATATATATTCCCTACAGTGTGGAAACAGGCCCTCCAAGTCCACACCGACCCTCCGAAGTGCAACCCTCGTCACACTCATTTCCCCTACCATACATTTACCCTTGACCCTATGGGCAATTTAGCATGGCCAATCCAACCTAACCTACACATCTTTGGATTGTGGGAGGAGAATGTGCAAATTCCACACAGACGGTCACCCAAGGCAGGAACTGAACATGGGTCCTTGGCACTGTGAGGCAGCAGTGCTAACCACTGAGCCACCGTGCCATCCCCAACTCTTAACTCTGTTTCTCTCCCTCCAGGTGCTGCCACAAACCTGCTGAATTTTTCAGCACTTTCTGCTTTTATTTCAGATTTCCAGTATCTGCAATATTTTATGTCCAATTACAATTAAAATGAAATAGAATTTTGTGAAGAATGTAATTTGGACATTGCTTTATAATATTCTTGAACATTTGTTTCAGGAAAAGGCCTGTTTGGCATGTTTATTCATCCAAACTGGACCAGCTGACTAAAAGCTAAGTCATTTACTGTGACAACATACAAACAAACACTTGGCCACTGGGACAATGAAGCACACTTAGTTCACTGTACACTTAGTCTGTGAACCACTTTGCTAAGTGTACATTATTGAGAGACTTGCCTAACAAAGAATAAAGAGCGCAATGGAGAAAGAGACACAAAATGATGGCACATCAACCCTGAAATTACACTGTTAGACTTGTGAGTATAAATATTGAAGACGCCTGATTGAAATTCCTGTCATTGCCACTTTTGGAGTTGTCAAACAGTTTAAAATAATTTTGTTCATAAAATGGGAGAGAAAGGAGTTTCAGACAAATGCAATACAATGAGAAAGTCTCTCAGCAAGGCAGCAGTACCAACAGAAATGCTTCAGGAGACATTATAGTTATTCAGATTATGGTTTTTATAATTTTAAGATTGTGCGCCATCCAACACTCACATCAGCAGGTACAGCTGTCATGTATGAATGAATTTAAATATTGCTGATGAAAAGACACAATTAGTTAAAATCTTTCATCTCATCAGGGCAATTTGCAAGAAATACTCTATTTGAGGAGGATACTAATTGATTGTCAGCCATGAAGAATGCACCAGTTAATGATGACTAACAGTGAGTTGCTAACCTTTTTTCATATTTATTCAAGGCAGGTTGACTTTGATTGGTCAAGTCTAGTGTATAATAACAGCATAAAACAGCTAGCTTCAACTGTTGCTCAAATATTGCTCACAGGGTAAATGCTGTATCACCTGTCCTTTGTAGGGAAATTTGCAAAGAAAAACACCTTTGACCACAAGTCCTTCAGAAAGTGGTCAGCAGTTAGCATCTTTGAGAACCTGTGGGAAAAGGAGAGGGTGGATCATGTTGCATGGTTCCGTGATCAGACTGTCAAAGTCGTTTGGCAGAATGCCTCATCACCAGAATGTTTACTTGACATGCTACTATACAAAGTTGAGAGAGTGCTGGAAAAGCACAGCAGGTGAGGCAGCATCCCAGGAGCAGGAGATTTGACGTTTCGGTTATGAGCCCTTCTGCAGTCTCCGCTTTCACCTATGATACTATACAGAACCAAACTGATTTGTGGCAATATATATATACAAAGATATTTTTCATGAATAAAGTACATTTTTGAAATAAAAGATTACTGGGCACTTTTCCAGGATGAATAGTGATGGCCTCTGTTCCCTCTAAGTCTGTGTGGCCGCACAGCTGCTCAGAGGGTCCATGCATACTGATTGGAGTACGGATGCATTGCCTTGCAGTTCTGGAAGCTGCTGTCGTGCATGGACCTCAGAGATTCACACTGGGGAAGCAAAAACTAGAGAGAATGTAGGTGACAGCCTCGGGCCCATTCATGACCTTGCACAAAATTCAGCAATGATCAGCTCAGGGTGGCCATTATCCTTTGATGTGCCCTATTTTAGCATCAGGCGTACACAGTAAACAATGGCTTGGGCCATGGTAAACAACAAAGCTTCTAACAATTGTGTCACTTGCCAACCAATTGACAATCTCTTCTCATGCACTACAAATGTTGTTTTCCCTTTACTTTGTATTTTGTTGGAACTTGCCCTGATGAGCTCAAGACAAAAAGCTTCAACAAAACATGTATGTTTTATAGCAATACTGAAAGTTTTGGGCTACCAAATGACAACTTCTAAGTGAATTCCACAGCTGGCAGGCTTGCTATTGTGGAGTGCACCGTTTAAAAACAAATCCATTATTTTGAATGCACACTGGTACTTGTCTCCAATCTAATAATGATAATTTGTTGACCACTTTGATACAGGACAATGTACAGTGGGATGTCTTGGAGATGCCAACATTTCAAAGTTGTCCAAGCATTAAAGTAAAATAACTCCCCAGAGTAGCCCTTTATTTACACATGGAAAGTCTTTGACTCTTGTCTCGTCAGAGTCAGCTCCCACAGTATCAGAATCTCTGATACGCCTCTTTTCTCTGACAGCCAGTGCTCCCTGATCGTACCAGATTAACAGCCCCAATCCAGGAACTCATATCCTATGAGGTCCAGCTGCCTGACCTCATTATAATCACAACAAAAGATTAATCACTTGGAAGAAAATAAACACATTTTCTTTTTACTTTCTTTTTGAACAGTTCAGGAGGTCAATGGCAAAAGTGTGAGGGTAGGGAGTGCTTGGAATCAGGAGCTCAATGATTAAACCTCGAGGAAGATGTTCACCTGTGCCAACAGCCCTTCCAGGTGAGCCCTGCATTGAGTTGAAGCGTTTTTGTGTTCTTACCTACTATCGGGGGAAGAGAATGGATGCTAGGAGAACATTTCCTCTGTGCATTATTTATAATGAAATTATAAACTCATTTAAAAAGAATGGATTTAAAATTTTTGGATCCTTGACCCACCCCATAACAGAGTGAGACCTTTTTTTTTAGATTACTTGATTAGATTACTTACAGTGTGGAAACAGGCCCTTCGGCCCAATAAGTCCACACCGACCCGCCGAAGCGCAACCCACCCATACCCCTACATTTACCCCTTTAACCTAACACTACGGGCAATTTAGCATGGCCAATTCACCTGACCCACACATTTTTTTTGGATTGTGGGAGGAAACCGGAGCACCCGGAGGAAACCCACGCAGACACGGGGAGAACGTGCAAACTCCACACAGTCAGTCGCCTGAGGCGGGAATTGAACCCGGGTCTCTGGCGCTGTGAGGCAGCAGTGCTAACCACTGTCTGGCTGAAGACTTGTTACTGTGAGGACAAAGCCAGAACCATTCAACAGCACAGCGTGGCGTAGCTGCTGGTGAGAAGGGCACTTCCTGTCAAATCCTTCAGTATGTCTGGTCTCTGTGTGTCACACTCACTGTGTGGTGAAGAGACTGTCACACAATCTCTGTCTGGAATGTGCATTTTCTTGTCCAGCAGTGCTCACATCCCATGAATGAGTACAACCTTCCAAACCCACAACCGTTTCCATCTAGAAGGACAAGGGCAGCAGATATATGGGAACACCACCACCTTCAAGTTCACCTCTAAGCCTCTCACCATCCTGAAGTGGAAATATATCACCATTCCTTCACTGTCGCTGGATCGAAATCCTAGAATTTCCTCCCTAACACTATTGTGGGTCTACCTACAGCTCAGCAGCGGTTCCAGAAGACAGCTCACCCCCACCCTCTCAGGGGGAACTCGGGACAGGCAATAAAATACTGGCCCAGCCAGCGACACCCACATCCCACAAATGAATAAAGAAAAATAAATCAAAATGGTGCTCTTAGATTGAAGTGAACATACATTAGGGTAAATTATCTGAGATTCGCTCAGGTTTTTAATTGTTCCTTTCTGTCTTATTCCTTGTGTGCTTCTGTTTCTCTCTATGTCCCATTAAACTTCTCTCCCTTCCTCTTTCTCACACTCACTCTCTCTGTCCGTTTCTTTGTTTCCCTCACTATGAGGTGAGAACTAACTCATGCAATAGCTAGTGTGCACATGTGACAAACTAAAAAGCATGTGGTCGCACAGGAATACGTATCCTGTCCTCAAGAGGAAACAGTGCCTTCTATCATGTCTGGAATGGATCAATCCTCCCCATGTCTTTCTCAACGTCTCCACTGTGTGTGCGGTCCCCACCTTGTCACAATTCGGCCTCATTGTAATCGAAGATAGAAACTTTAATGAACAGCCACATACCAATTGAAGATTTCACTCCAGACAAGGAAAGTACAAATTTCACACTTTAGGTCAAGATTGGGCCTGGGGGTTATCAGAAATACTTTGGGAAATGACCCGTGTTCAAATAGACTTGAGAAGGTTCAAATGATTTTGGGAAGTTCCAACCTTGGAATTGCCTAGTGCCCGGAATGATGCCTGAGGGTTTTCACTTCTCCTCCTTTTGCCTCAGGCAGAGGGTTCCCTCTAATACCTCAACCAGTTGGCCATTATTTATGCAGGTACTGGGAGCAGAAATGCCAGGATGTTATTTGACTAAAAGGCTCTGATTGGCTAACGTGGTCCCAACCTCTCTAAAGGATCACCTCCCGTAGCTGGATCATCAGGAATGCTGTCACTGTCCACGTTGGTCCAGGGGGAGCAAACTGTCAAAAAGAGAATTGTCCTGCTCCTCAGATGCTGCCTGACCTGCTGTGCTTTTCCAGCACCACACTTTTCGACTCTGATCTCCAGCATCTGCAGTCCTCACTTTCTCCCGGGTGAGAAAAGGCCAATGTTAGCTCCTCCACTGCCATAGCTAACTGAGAACAGAAAGGAGCCAATCAGACCAGGCATTGCCTGCTCAGAAAGTCCATACTACAGCACACCGAGCTCTTACTCTACACACTCCCCTTGCTGTGTGCATACAACAACAACAGCAAGGGGGCACAAACACAGGAAGTAGAAGCAACAGTAGACTATTTGGCCCTTTGAGGCTGCTCCAATGTTCAGTATGATCATGGCTGATCATCCAACTCAGTCTTCCTGTTCCCACCTTCCCACCATACCCTTTGATCCCACCGTAACTAACCTCTTCTTGAAAATATTCAATGTTTTGGCCTCACCAATTTTCTGTGACAGGCTCACCAGGTCTGGGTGAAGAATTTCTCCTCATCTCAGTCCCACAATGTATCCTTTGACTGTGACCCCAGGTTCAGGACTCCCTGGTTTCCCTGGAGATTTCACCACTAAGGTACACAGGAAAGCCACACACACAGACCAAGTCCTAAACTACGAAAGCAACCACCCCCAACACACACAAAACAAATTGCATCAAGACACTGTTCAAAAGGTTCTTTGGGATAAAAGGTTCTTTTTCAGAATGGCAGCCGGTGACGAGCGGTGTCCCGCAGGGTTCGGTGCTGGGGCCACAGCTGTTCGCATTATATATTAACGATTTGGATGAGGGAACCGGGGGCATTCTCGCGAAGTTTGCCGATGATACGAAGTTAGGTGGACAGGCAGGTAGTACTGAGGAAGTGGGGAGGCTGCAGAAGGATCTTGACAGGTTGGGAGAGTGGTCCAGGAAGTGGCTGATGGAATTTAACGTGAGCAAGTGGGAGGTCTTGCACTTTGGCAAAAAGAATAAAAGCATTGACTACTTTCTAAATGGTGAGAAAATTAATAAAGCTAAAGCACAAAGGGATCTGGGAGTGCTAGTCGAGGATTCTCTAAAGGTAAACATGCAGGTTGAGTCTGTGATTAAGAAAGCGAATGCAATGTTGTCTCTTATCTCAAGAGGGTTGGAATATAATAGCAGAGATGTACTACTAAGACTTTATAAAGCTCTGGTTAGGCCCCATTTGGAGTACTGTGTCCAGTTTTGGTCCCCACACCTCAGGAAGGACATACTGGCACTGGAACGTGTCCAGCGGAGATTTACACGGATGATCCCTGGAATGACAGGTCTAACATATGAGGAACGGCTGAGGATACTGGGATTGTATTCGTTGGAGTTTAGAAGATTAAGGGGAGACTTAATAGAGATGTACAAAATAATACATGGCTTGGAAAAGGTGGATGCTCGGAAATTGTTTCCGTTAGACGAGGAGACTAGGACCCGTGGACACAGCCTTAGAATTAGAGGGGGTTATTTCAGAACAGAAATGCGGAGACATTTCTTCAGCCAGAGAGTGGTGGGCCTGTGGTATTCATTGCCACGGAGTGCAGTGGAAGCCGGGACGCTAAATGTCTTCAAGGCCGAGATTGATAGATTCTTGTTGTCTAGAGGAATTAAGGGCTACGGGGAGAACGCTGGTAAGTGGAGCTGAAATGTGCATCAGCCATGATTGAATGGTGGAGTGGACTCGATGGGCCGAATGGCCTTACTTCCACTCCTATGTCTTATGGTCTTATGGTCTTATGATGCTCACTGTCAATAGTTGTCTTTATTGGGCTTAAAGTGAGAGCACACTAACTCAAGATTCCCTCTGACTAATGCACCTAACACTAGTGAGCAAACCCTAGTCATGCCCTACACCAAAACATATCCCCTCTCTCCACTCAAACCTAGCTCCAGATAAAGGAAGACTGGGTGGAATACCAGCTTGATTCCTCTAATCAAAATCTGAGCTGTGATGCCAACTGGGTGAAAGTATGTTGGATTTAAGTTCCACCCCAATTTTTTCCTCCTGTAACAAATTCTCCACAAGTAATATCCACTTCCACTGCAGAACGTATCAGCCCAGAACGTATTCATAATTTCATTTTTCATAAGAAAGCTTCTCTTGTTGAACTCGAGAATGTATATAGTTCATCAGGTGATGTTGACAGACTGGAAAATGATTTATGCTACAAAACTGAAAAGGTGAATTTTCTTCACAGGAAGATCTGGTAAATGTTCACTTGTTTGCACATATGTGGAGGCAAGAGTTACTGTTCCAATCATGGTGTTGCATAGAAGAGTCTTGCATTTATATAAAACATATATAAATGCTTTTGAACTATATCGACACAGATATTTCGGCCATACTGTCCAGAGCTTTTGTTTGGCTGTGGTAATGATCCTGGCTGGTTCGGGGATCCCCGGGAGGAGGAATCCCATATAAATTCGGGTTTTATTATTTCTTGATGTAAATCTATTTTGAGCATGTATCTAGTTATTTAATTATTTGGTTGTTTACTGCTAGTAATGTATGATATCCTATTTTATGTTTTGGTTGTTTGTAGGATACATTAGTGTTAGTTGGGTTTTTTCCCTTTTTTTGTTATTTGTTTTTCTTATTTATTTAATTCTATATTGGTGCTTACACTTGTTTGTATTACTTTCGTAATTTTGTAAAAAAATCTTTAAAATTTTCTTTTTTCACTAAAAATACCTTTAAAAAAAAGAAGAGTCTTGCATTTTGATGCAATTTACATTAGATTTGGAAATAAATGAGGAAAACAGACTTCCCAGATACTTATTCAGCAAGCCAGTGTATCTGTCAAGGGAAGAATCCAATCAAAATCCAAGCAATTTTAGTTTTGTTTAACTGGATTTTGTTTCTAATTGCAAAAATTGTGTTACCCATCCCTCCACCTTTTCTGTGAAATGAAAAGCAAATCAAAAACATTACTTACAGATCAGCTCCTGTTCCATATATGGAATACTTCACATCTCCCCACATTTCTGAGTCGGCATCATTTGCCTGTGAAGATAATCAAATTCTAGGATTATGACAACATAAATACTATTTATATAATTATCTATTTGATAGTTAATTACCAGCATGCTACAAAACTAAATAGAAAAAGCAGCTCACAGTCACTTAATGCCACATGTTGAATGGTTCAATGACCTGAATTGCTACCTTACATCTGAATTGTTCCCTTACTTTTGTTCTCCAAATTCCATTTGTTTTGTTCATAAAGTTTAGAACAGAAAATAAGAATTCTTGTATACCTTAGGCTTATTTTGAAAATATATTTACCAACATAAAGGGAATTGACATTAGTGAGCAAGAGGGAAGATGTGTACTAAAGGAGGGTCACTTCAAATGCCAATAGATGTACAGCAAACTTTGTTTTAACTGGTACCTAATCAAATGGCACCCTTGATAAACTGGCAAAAATTATATACACCAAATACCATGATCTAACACAATTATGCTGTAAATGAAGTATAACAGTGTTGTGTATACCTCCTGCATTCGATTGGATTCACTACAGTGTGGAAACAGGCCCTTTGGCCCAACAAGTCCACACCGACCTTCCGAACAGCAACTCACCCAGACCCATTTCTCTTTGACTAATGCACCTAACACTATGGGCAATTTAGCATGGCCAATTCACCTGACCTACACATCTTTGGACGGTGGGAGGAAACCCACACATACACTGGGAGAATGTGAAAACTCCACACAGACAGCTGCCCAAGGCTGGAATTGAACCTGGGACCCTGCTGCTGTGAGGCAGCAGTGCTAACCACTGAGCCACCGTGCCGCCCACGTTTCTGTTATTTACTGTATGTTTTACTCTGCTTTTAGGAGGTGTGTTGATGATTTTACACAGATGTTTTGAGGAATGTTGATGCCCTCTGATGCCTTACACCAGTTTTGGAATTTCCAGTTTGCAGGCTCCAGTTGCCTCCTCTTCACCATGGATGTGCAATCCTTCCAGTTGTCTCCTCTTCACCATGGATGTGCAATCCCTCCAGTTGCCTCCTCTTCACCATGGATGTGCAATCCCTCTAGACATCCACCTCTACCAGCATGGTCTCAGGACTCTCTGCTTCTTTGACCAAAGGCCTGAACTGTCCCCGCCCCAACCACCCTCCTCCACTTGGCTGAGCTCGTCCTCACCCTCAACATCTTCTTTTTTATCTCCTCTCATTTTCTTCAGGTCAGAGAGTTGGCCATGGGTATCAACATGGGCCCTAGTTATGCCTGTCTCTTTGTGGGGTATGTGGAACAATCCTTTTCCAGTCCTATTCCAGCCCCCACCCACAACTCCTTCTCTGATATATCAATGATATCATCAGTGCTGTTTCCCTTTCTCATTCCGGAATTGGAAAGGATCATCAATTTCACTTCCAATTTCCTCCCTGCTCTCACTTTTACCTGGTCCATCTCTAACTCCTCCCTTCCCTTTTCTCGACATCTCCGTTTCTATTTCTGGGGATAGACTAGCCACCAATATCCACTATAAACCCACTGACTCCCACAGCTACCTGGACAATATATCCTCATATCCTGCTTCCTATAAAAGATCTATTTTATTCTCCCAGTTCCTCCATATCTGTCGCATTTGTTCCAATGATGCCATCTTCAACAAGGGAGCCTCTGAAATGTCCACCTTCTTCCTCAACCGAGGATTCCCCAGGACAGGGCTCTCATCTGGGTCCAACTTGCACTTTACCCCCGCCCCCTCTCTTTCCTCCCACAACAGTAATAAGGTTACCCTTGTCCTTACCTCCCATCCCACCAGTATCCACATCCAGAAGATCATTAGCCACCATTTCTGCCACCTCCATCGAGATGCCACAACCAGACACATATTTCCCTCCCCTCTCATGTCTTTCTTTCGCAAGGACTGTTCTCTCTGGGATACCCTGGTCCACTCATCACCCCAACACCTCCTGACAGCTCCACGGCGCCCTCCCCTACAATCACCGAAGGTATAACATTTGCCCATTTACCTCCTCCCTCTTCAGTATCCAAGAACACAAACATACCTTCCAGGTGAAGCAGCGCTTTACTTGCACTGCACACAATCTAGTCTATTGCATTTGGTGCTCACAGTGTGGTCTCCTCTACACAGGGGAAACAAATCATAGACTGGGTGACCACTTCGCAGAACAACTATGGTCTGCCCACAAAAACTACCGTGAGCTTCCAATCGCCTGCCACTTCAACACATCACTCTGTTCCCTGGCCAATATCTTTGTCTGGGGGTTGCTACAGTGCTCTAGTGAAGCTCAGCATAAGCTTGAACAACAGCATCTCATTTTCTGTTTGGGGACCCTGCAGCCTTTGGGACAATATCAATTTCAACAACTTTAAAGCTTGAAGTCTCCTGTATCCTAGCATATATATATATATACACACACACACACACAACCTTGTAATACATAGTCTGTTATTATACACAACGCATTGTTAGCCACTAACAGTCTCCATTAACAGCTATTTGTCCTCCTAGCCAAATCATTATCCACTCCTTTGTCTGTCCAATGGTTTTTCTCTCTCTCTGGCTCTACATCCACCTATCATTTACTCCTTACCCCCTCCAGGAACCTATCTTCTGCATAAAACCCCATATTTTCCTACCTACCATCAGTTCTGAATAAGGGTCACATTAACTATGATTTCTCTTCACAGATGCTGCCTGACCTGCTTAGCTTTCCAGCAATTTCTGTTCTTGTTGTTGATATCTCGAAACTTTGCTTGGGCAGGTTTTACTGCATGATTGATTATTCAGAATATTTGATCAATTACACACTCCTGATCCTGTTGGTGTCAGTTATTAAAAAGGTTGCTGCAGCTGCCGGATTAACAATCTATAGGTCACAAGTCAAAATTTCATCAGTGAGATTTATAGGCCAGCACCAGAGGATGATTATATTGATTGTATTGTTGTACAATCAGAATTGTTCACTAACATCCCTCAGGATAGGAGTCTTGCTAACCTTGCTGGACTAATTTACATATGAATCCAGTTACTTTATATGTGGTTTGTGATGGCAGGGAAAATAGAAATGGCTATTAAATATTATATAATAAAAGGTGCTTAATACATATCTATTACATTTTGGAATTTGAATTTCAAACTAGATTCAGATGGACCTGTGAAACTAATTTTCTTTAAGAAGGTCATAAAATAATTTGTAAAGTTTCCTAAATACATCAACTTCAAGGAAGCATTGGATTATAATCAAGAGTTAGGGAGCACCCCTACAGTGTTAATGGATAAAAAGTTTATACTGTTGGTTTATGTTGTATTGAGTAAACACCTTAAAATAATTACAAACAAAAATAGAAATTGCTGGGCAAACTCAGCAGGTCTGGTAGCATCTGTGGAGAGATAGCAGAGTTAACATTTCGGGTCCAGTGACCCTTCTTCAGAACTGGCAACTCTCTCTCACTCCATGGTTGGGATGTCACTGCCAGGGAACCCAATTGTGGGGAAGCCCTGGTAGTGACCATTTAATATTGGACTTCACTCACTGAAGATTTTCTGATCATAGAAGCCCTACAGCATGGAAGCAGGTCATTGGGTCCATCCAGTTCCACACCTCCCCTCTGAAGACATATCACCTGACCCACACTCCCCCTCTATCCTTGTATTTTCCAAAGGCTAATCCACATAACCCACACATCCCTGGACACTACAAGCAAATTAGCATGGCCAATCCACCTAACCTACACATCTTTGGATTGTAAGAAGAAACCAGAGCACCCGTGGGAAGCCCACGCAGACATGAGGAGAATGTGCAAACTCCACACGGACAGTCAACCGAAGCTGGAATTGGACACAGATCCTTGGATCTGTGAGGAGGAGTGGTAACCACTGAGCCACCGTGCCACCTATCAAGTTGGTTTGCGAAAATCAGTGCCTATGGCCGTTGTTGAATCCATTTAGAGGAGGCAAGATTATGACAAGGGAACCCTAATTTAATTTCATTTGGATTTCGCAGCAGGATGCTCTAATCAGGCTATTCAAGAATGAAGAGCAATCCAACAGGGTCCCAATCCCACATCCATCCACTGTGTTATGACCCAATGAATACTGGGTAGGAGTCACGTGTTGCAGTATACCAAGGAGCCTTACAAACAATCATACTGCTGGGCTGAGGTCAGCTAACTAAGGCCAATGGAATGAGACCCGGAAGTGCCTCCCTTGTTTGCAGGAATCATCCCATTGCTGAGACATTTTCACAAATTGGGGTAGGTAAGGGGCTAACATTTCCGGTTTGCTGGAACTTTCCAACTCCAGATGAGACAAGATTTGCAGCTGAAACATAGGCACTGAGGGGAGGGAGTGGGAAATGAAAGGACAAGGTAGAGGTGACTGCTTTAACCCACAAGGGACCCCCAACTCCAGTAGACATGACTAATGGGCCACGTCTATAGCTAGAGGACTCCCCCTTCATGTTTGTGGCCCAATAGCATTTCAGAAGTCACCTCTGTTGTGAAGTGCTCTCTCTTTTTCTCCCTCTTCAGTAATTAGCACCTCACCAAGGATCAAGGCTTGCAAACCATCCCACCATCCTTAATGGAACAGTGGGTGTTCCCTCTGGCTACTAATGGCCAGTGTTGGGTGGCTATGGAGATGCACATCTGATCCAACATTGTAGCCCCAACCCCAAGTGGAAAATCTAACCCTAGATGTCAAATTTGGGACTGGCAGATCAGGGAGTTTAATTAGCCCACTGCCTCAACCAACTGAGCCACCAGGGGAACTACTTAAAATAAATGTTTGCAAGATTATCGAACAAATATCCTTCACTTACCGTAACACATATAACAGGAGAACCCCCAGGAGAGTTTTCTGGAATCCGTGCAATGTAGAACTCGGAAGTGAATTTAGGAATATTGTCGTTTGTGTCCAGCAGCTGAATGATAATGTCAGCCGTGGAACTAAACTTTTCTGGAGTGTCTGATTCAATAGCAAGGAGCTAAAGGGAAGTGACAATGCATTAATTGAAGTTGCAAAATCTCCAAAACTAAAATAAATTTGACAAAAGTTGCTCAGATAGTATAATTCACTTACCTTAAAACGAAACAATTGGATTATTTCATAGTCAATAGCAGTCGAGTTCTCCACTATTATTGTGACTTGTGCCTCATTGATGATAATTTGGGGAATAATGCGGAAAATACCATCGGGGCCCTCTAGCCTGAGGTTGAATTGTGCATTTGTTCCCTGAAGTCAAAATGTCAGAGATTTGTTAGGTCTGTATTTATTACTGCCAGCACATTAAAGAAATTCTGTCCTAAGGAAGATGTTTAGAAAATCTTTTCTTTACTGAAGATTTCTGCACAATTTTCTGAATCCTTCACAGCCATGACAGCAAAATGCCTATACAATTGTAAACAAATGAAAACTGGTCTAGGGAAATTGTTTTGTTTAAACATCATGCCCTTTTAATATTTGGCATAGGGAGGTTTTTACTTATGAAGCCTTTGAGCACTCACTGACATTTTTTAGCCAAGGTTTAATTGTCATTTAAATTTGATTCAGTCAACAAAATTCAGGAAATGAAATACAAGCCTACAATCCGTTATACAGTATTGGGCTGATGAATCAGACAGGTGTGTCCTCCAATGGTCCCAAACAGACATTAGTCCTTCATAAGACAAACAAGTCCAGTTAGGACACACAAGTTCCTCAAGGCCACCTAGGAGCCTTAATGATAGATTAGCAGGGACTGGACATTCTACTACCATAAGAGTGCACACTCACTCCAAAATTCACTGTTTTACAGGGAAGCATAAACCCTCAGAAATTAGTTGCTTTCAATACATGATCATGGTATATTAGTTTTACTGCATTCTATAATTTCTCAAGTCTTTGCTTAAAGATGGAGAGATTGTAAACATTGTCCATCTAAGCAGAGAGAGCTAGCATTGATGTGTAAAGATGATGTCTAATTAAGCTAATAGGATTGTTTTGAAGAAGTGGCTAAAGCAATGGTCAAGGGGTATGTCTATTTCCAGAAAAAACATCAATAAAGTCCCTCATAACAAAAATAGTAGTTACATTGGAAGCCCATGGAATTGAAGGTTAATAATTGACTTGATTAAAAAATTAACTGAGCAGTAGGAGACAGAGAGTGAGGCATAATGGGCATTTACTCTAACTGGAAGTGCCTCATTGAATCCCAAAGGAACCTGTGTTGGGTCTGAACAATTTACTGTTAGGTGGTTATTTATGGCTGGCATGGACATGATAGGCTGAAGGGCCTTATTCTGTGCTGTGGATCTCTATGATTCTATGGCTACAACTCTATAACAGTGGGTGCACAAGTTTCATGTGTTTCCTGGAACTCGGCAGTGAAAGCAAGGCAAGTGATCTGGGGGATTGAGCAAATGACAGGTAAAGCACTGACCTCTCACACTTTCCTGCGCGCTTGTCTAGTTATGTGAAATACTTGTGCTCACAGTACTCAATCTGTGAGTTTGCTTTGACCACTTAACAAGTGATGTCTGTTACTTTGAAGATGACTTTCATTGCTTGGGAGACTTCGCCTCTAAATTCCACTTGCCACCAGATCAGCAAAGGTACCACTTATGCTGCTTTAGTTTGGGTGTCAATGATTTGCCAAGCTGACTTGCAGTAATAAAGGATACTCCTGGTTTCCAATATAACTCAGGTGTCAATCTGAACAGCAACCCAGAAAATCCAAGTGTGTCAACAGAAAATACTTTGTTAAAAGCAAGAAACAGGTACAGAATATTTAGAATGACTAATATTATCAACTGACTGATAAAAATAAAAAAACAAACTTCACTGCAAATATTTCTAACATCACTTAAGAGCAGAGATTTTGAAGGATTTTTTTAAACCAGTAGATGGCAATCTATTTGTGAGATAATTTTAAAGGGATGCTGGCAGAGACCATTTTGCAATTCCATGAAAATTCATAAAATGGAATTCTCGTTCCAAATCGTGCCCTCTCAAATTTAGTCTGTGATGCACACTGTAAACTTCAAATGTCAAACAAGTAGACAAACCTGATCAGAGTCATTTACTGTTATTTTCAGTCCGCGCAGTATCTCTCCTTCCGGGGGATGTTCATGCATTGTGATCTCAAATTGTGACTGGGGACCATTCTCACCATAAAAAGTGGGGCGATGATTGTTGAGATCCACCACTTGGATTGTGACCATAGCTGTCATAAACGTTTGTGCATCAACATCCGGATTAACCTCTGAGGCCTTGGATGAATCACAACAAAAGATCTGGGTGAGTTGTGTCTGCATTGTTACATTTCACTATTTGCATCTGAAGGAACACATGTTGATTTTTGCAATGACACAGGATTCAAAAGCACCAATGCAGTGCACTGTGGAAAGGGATGGTGCACTCTATATTCACTAAGATTACCATTTCAGCTGCATTACTGTGGAAGTTCTAAGTCCAAATATTTTTTGATTAGAAAAAACACATTGAACTGTTTTGGAGTAACAGCAACTTCAATGAATCCCTGTAGAAGATTGAATCCCTAGCTAGTTATGATGGTAATGCATGGACACTGATTTCAATGAGAATTCAGACTTTCTTTCCTCCAAAGAAATACGACCCGTAGAAGTTCAAATTATGAAGTTGTGAAAAGAACATACGCAATTAAAAAGTATGAGGTTAAGTGAGAGGGCAACACTTCAGTAGATAGAGAATATCAAAAAATATAAATTGTCCACTTTGGCAGGAAGAGTAGAAAGGCAGCATATTATTTAAATAAAAAGAGAACTTTGAGGTGCAGAGGGACCTGGGTACCTTGGTACATGAATTACATGAAGTTAGTCTGCAGGTACAGCATATAATTAAGCAGGCTTTTAGAACATTGTTGTTTATTTCTAGGGGAATAGAATATATACCGAGAAATAAAACAAAGAACTACAGATGCTGGAGTTCTGATACAAAGGCAAAAAGAACTCGAGAAACTCAGCAGGTCTGGCATCACCTGTGGAGAGAAATCAAAATTAATATTTTGAGTTCGGTGACCTTTCCTCTGAACAATCTTGGTCTCTTTATTTACCAAAGAACGTAAATGGCAATTCAGAGAAAATTCACCAACTGAAACCTTGAATAAGGGACGTTCATCTTATGATACTCACTGGAGTTGAGAAAAATATAGACCTTGGCTTATTCAGAAATATAAGATCCTGAGAGGTTTGCTAGGGTGGAAAGGAAGTTTCCCCTGTGGCATAGACTAGAAACAGAGGGCACAGTGTAAAAATCAGGGGGCTTCTATTTACGGTAGAGATGGTGATGGGAGTCATGAATCTTTGGAACTGTCTTCCCCAGAGGACGGTGGAAGCAGATTTGTTGAATGCTTTTAAGTCAGAGGTAGATTCTTGGTAGGCTTTCAGAGATGAGTGAATGGTTGGGGCCACAATCACATGATGAAGGGTTTATGCCTGAAATGTTGATTCTCCTGCTCCTCAGATGCTGCCTGACCTGCTGTGTTTTTCCAGCACCACACTCTCAATCCACAATCACATCGGTCGTGATCTTATTGAAAGGCAGAGGGCAATCAAGGAGCCAAATAGCCTACTCTTGCTCCTAATTAATTTGTGCAGACATTACAATGCACAGATCAATCCTCTTAAGTTTTAAAGTCCCATGGAATTCTTTCAAAGAAGAGAAGTGGAGACCTCCCTGGTGTTCTGGTTAATATTTATCCCTTTGCCAATTTCACAAAAATGGATTATTCACAGTCACATTAATCTTTGTAGGACCTTGATGTACGCAAATTATTTACTGTGCAATACTTTATTGTCTGCAAGGTGCTTTGGGACATGCTGAAATGCTATAGTGGAAGGTACTATATAAATGCAAATCTTTCTTTCCTCAATACTGCTTGATCTTTGCTTCCAGCTCAGCGCAAATGCAAACGGTGATCTTCAATCTTCAGCCAATAGTATACCAGTAAAGGAAGATGAGGGAAGGTGTATGATAGAGATCAACTCATTACAACAGCTCCTCTCCCTCTGAGAAAATCTGACATCTCTGCTGAAAACATCAGGTGCTGGGGAATCACAGGGTTGGTACTTGTTTTACTGTTCCAATGGAAAACATGTTGAATCATCAAAGAACTTTGCAATCTCTTTATCAAGAAGTCAGCTACTAGTATAGCTGAATTACTGTAATTTTATTTTTACGCAATTAACATTACTTGTATTTTAATCAACCTATTTTTAATCAATTAGTATTGCAAAATTACTTTAATTTTATTTTTATGCATTAACACAACTTATATTTTTAATCAATCTATTTGGACATGTTATGACACACCTCTAGCATAGGTGGGTTCAAACATGTATGCCTGGCCTAGTGCTAGGGATGTTACCATGAACCACATAACTTCAATTATCCTGTAATCATCTTCCCAAGGTTTCTTCAAAAATATCACAGGCTCAAACATTTTATTATTCTCTTACGCTATATTCAAGTTTAATTTCAGAGAACTGATTGATAAACCGTTATACGACTTCAAGTAGCACAATTTGAACGTTTTTAGACAAACATTTAATATATTTGTTTGTATCAGTGTGTAAGTCAGTCATTGTTCAGACACACTGTATGTGTTTAGACACATTGCTGAAAACCATGGGTCCCACATTGAACAATTCCTGCATCTTTACACTTGGTAACTTAAATGATTTGGAGGTGCCAGTGTTGGATTGGGGTGGACAAAGTGTTTATGCCTGAAACGTCAATTCTCCTGCTCCTCGGATGCTGTCTGACCTACTGATCTTTCCCAGCACCACACTTTTCAATTCTGACTCTCCATTATCTGCAGTCCTCTGGGATGGACAAAGTCAGAAATCATATGACATCAGATTATAATCCAGCAGGTTTATCTGAAATCACACTCTTTTGAAACGCTGCTCCTTCAACAGGTGACACGATCTGATGAAGGAACTGCACTCTGAAAGAATGAGATTTCAAATAAACTTGTTGGACAATAACCTGGTGTCATATGACTTCTGACTTTATAACTTAAATGGACAGCAGACCCTGTGTTGGATTTGCCCACTCAAGCAATCAGCTTGATTATGCCATAATATCTCTCATAAAATAGTGGTACAAAACACTTCAGGCACCTTCAATATTCATATCCTTATACCTATTACATGGCTGCGGTTATTTACGGATTTTATTGACCCACCTGAATTAGAAGTTTGTAAATGTCCTTCTGAAGAAACTCTGTGGTTCGAAGGAGAGTAATAGCCCCAGTTGTGCTATTAATATCAAAAGATCCATCGTTTCCTGTTAAATTGCACGTTATTGATAGATGTGAACAATACTAAAATCATACAAGTCCTATTTTACCAAGCTAACCATACAAATTGAAATTTAATCTGATTGTCACTTTTATTTGCACCATTGAATCAAGGATACCTCACTTCCCGCAGCAAGAAAACTGTTTGCTCCACCTACCATTTGTTTGGGAAGTTGTTTGTTTCAAAATTCTATGCACTTACTATTTTTCTTTTTCTAACTGGACAATGTGAGCAAAAGAGAAAGAAAGTGAGAAGGAGAATTGTACCCAAGCCCTGAGATTGATTGACGACTTGAAGATTGATGCAAGTCCCCGATATGGATGTTCACAGGGATTGAGTCTTTATAATTAAAGCCAGATTCAGATCTCCAGATCACGCCACAGACCCATGTTACAAAATTCTAAACCCTACAACCAGTCAAGTTGTGACAAAACTAAGATTTGCATTTATTTGGCAATATCATGACATTTGAAGGTACTCTCCAGCCAATGAAGTACTTTGATTGCATGGCCACTGTTGTAATGTAGGAAATACAGCTGTCAGTTTGCACACAGTAAGCTGCCATAGACAGCAATGTGATAAGAGCCAGGTATTGTTTTTGTTATGCTGACTGAGGGATAAAACTTTCAAGGAAACTATGGGGTCGTTTCCATCCACCTATACAGACTTAGCTTAACACCTTGTCTATCACTCCTAATAAAAGTCACCACAGACTTACTGGATCATAAGGCTGCTCTCCTGTTAGAGAAAGGCAACTGATGGTGGCTTAACCAGAGGGTTACCACACCTCAAGCAAGGGGAAATGTTGAGAAGGAAAATCCTTAATGGTGACCTCAGCCAGTGTGGTAATTGAACCTGTGCTATTGGCATCAGAGTGCATTGCAAACCAACCATCCAACCAATGGAGCTAATTGAATCACCAGTTCTCCCTCACTACTGCACCAATTGAGCTTGTACTTCAAAACTAAAAAAGTGGGAAAGGAAGAAAGAAGGACCAGTGACATCAGAAAGAGCAAAGAAGAAATATATACTTAATTCACACATTGCATTGGATGATGAGTGCTAGTTACAATTTCATGGGAATATGTGTAATGACTGTTGCTTTTATTGCTGTATAATACTGCTGTGAAATGATGAAATCAGAGCTTCATGCATTAAACATTCACTGAACTATGTAATCCACTTTCTGCTTCAATGTTTCCTTGTATCTCACAAAGAATTTCACTGTTCACCAGCTCAAGACCTGGCATGAAGCAGCTCCAGTCTAACCTGGTACTTAATGCAGAGCATGGTGCGTGTATGGAATGAGTTACCAGAGGAAGTGGTGGTGGCTGGTATAATTACAATATTTAAACGCATCTGGATGGATATATGAATAGGAAGGGTTTAGAGGAATATGGGCCGGGTCCTGGCAGGTGGGACTAGATTGGGTTGGGATATCTGGTCGGTATGGACTAGTTGGACAGAAGGGTTTGTTTCCGTTCTGTCCATCTCAATGACTCTATGACTCTATTGCTGGTGGGGATAAATGAAAATCAGATTTCACATCCGGTAACATCACTATCATAACGAGTAGAAAGCCAATCACTGCACAGCTTATTACTGAGATTCCAGGTTTATGGTTTCAATAGCCACTTACACCAGCATCATGGAGCATTAGTTGGCTCTTTATAAGAGTCAATGCAGCAATTTTCTGGAGCGGAACAATAAGCTGGGAGCATAACAGCAAGGTAGGGAGCTAATACAATAATCATGATTCTTCAGCACATTATTCCTATTTCATTGAATTCATCTCTAAAACTTAGAGTTGGGTTCCTTTTAATTTTGAAAATTCTCAGCATGGTGTCAATTGGTGCTCAGACACTAGAATTACATGTTAGCAAGCAAAAAGCACACTGAACAGCCCTGTTCAATTACCGAAGTCCATGAAGGTCAAACAGGATAAATCAGCAATTTTTAAAAATGCCAACAAGGCTAGGCTGTCTGGGTTTGAACACGTAGATCACTCAAACTTGGGACTCTATAGACCCACACAGTGTGTAGTCAAACATTTCATACAGGCCACTTGCATTCTGGAAAGGTTGAATCAGTTTCAATTAGTTAAGGGCTAAATGTTTAGTTATATTGTAACTGTTAAATGGGAACCATAGATGTATGAAGGCTGGCTAGAAATATAAAAGCTGCAGTAGCAACAATATAGAGTTGGCCTTTGGTGAACTAGAGACAATGCCTTTGAAAAACATAAAAGTCATCATAATCTTCCCAGACCATAGGGCTCAGAGAGAAATGACTGGTGGTGGTTGACCTAAGGATCACCACATCTTAGGCAAAGGGTAAGGTTGTGAAGGGAATCCAATATGTTAACTCCAGCTGGAATAGAATTTGAACCCACACTGTTGGCATCACTTTGCATCACAAACCAGTTGTCCAGCCAACTGAGTCTACTAACGTCCCCTAATTGCCTGCAAAGTCTGTGAGAAAACAACAGGTAATATAAGACGCCTGTACAGTGAAGTGTGGGAATGGTAATATGGATGTTGTTTTGTTTTGTACAGAAACTGGAAGTGTTTGCAACCCACAAGAGTTTTACATTTCACGGTGATAAGACTGTTCTCCTTGCATATGCATGAAATGAACAATCGTTAGCCTGATTCCTGAAGTCTTCTATTATCTCACTGAATTGTATGATAACACTTACCGTGTGCAATAGTGTAACGGATTGGATTGGGGTTCCCACGGTCTCCATCATAGGCCATCACAGTAAATATTTCTGAACCCTAAAAGGAAATCAAATAGACAGTCTGTATAAAACTGAATAATATGTTTTGGCATACATTATTGATGTCTGTCTTTTCTGAAAATTTTGATTATTTTCTCCAATATAGTTCTGTTATGGACCAGACCAAACCCTCTCAAAATATTCAGAAGATAGTCTAGACCCTAACTTTTACTTGTTTTCAAGGTAAATGGAAGATATTGCATTCCAGATGCAATTTGATTAATCAGACTACTGGATTTAAAGCAAAACATTTTTGATGGAGCCACTATAGTTAAAATACAACAAAAGAAAAAAGAAATTGGAATAAATTAACTCTGTTGGAAAACTTAACAGAATAATTGACACAGTAGCTATTACTAATTAACTGTTCCAATATAGAAACATCCCATAAACGCACCCTTGGCAGAAGGTAAATTCAGAAAACAGATGGTCTCACATGCAACTCCAGTACCAGGGAGAGAACCCACAACCTTGGCTGTAACAGAGAGGGGAAGAAATAGCTTTCAATTCCTTAAGACCCCAACAGCAACTGCTGAGAGCTAAAACTAAAAATCCTGGTTCTGTGGGAGCTTGACCACACCCATTCAGGTTGCTTCTATTGTTCTCACAAGCTGTTTACTCTAGCAGATCTGGTAAATTGCTTGGCAACTCTGTTTTAAACCTCTCTTCAATTAAAAGGACAAAATATACCTCTTAAAGCCATAGTATTGTCACAGCTCCTGTTCACTTCATGCTGTTCTCCTTTTGGCACCTCTTAACAATGACACACTCACAAGTACAAAAGTGTATTCTTCCTCCATACTTCAGTGTATACTCCTTTATGTATTATCCAAACATATTTAAGTATTTTCTTACGCGTATTCTCCAACAATACCTTAAACAATTTTAACTCTAACAATGGCATCATCCTAAGCATCAATATTTTCAAAGTTTGTTACTGTTCCCGAGTTCAAATGGCTGATCAAACACAACCAGAAAACTCTTGGAGGTTTTTTGGAATTAAGCTATATAAAATAGCACTACGTTTGACTTGCCACTTTTCTGATGCTTAACCAAAGCAACCATGTGAATGCTAGCCCCTGTTTGAGAATAATAGTTATACCATTGGTGAGAAGGTTGTGGGCTTATGTCTCACTTTAGGGACTTAAGTACAGAATCTAAGTTGACACCATTGTACGGAGGAACTGTTAGCTTTTATTTTAGATGTTATAGCAAAACCTGTCCACTATGCAGGGGCTACATCTGAAAGTGAAATACTAATGGAGAAGAGAGTTTCAAATTTATCACTAATTGCTCAAGTCATAAAGTAGTTATTGGCAAATTCTTCTTATTATTTTATTAGATTCCCTACAGTGTGGAAACAGGCCCTTCGGCCCAACAAGTCCACACCGATCCTCTGAAGAGCAACCCACCCAGACACATTCCCCTAACTAATGCACCTAATACTATGGGCAATTTAGCATAGCCAATTTCACCTAACCTGCACATCTTTGACTGTGGGAGGAAACCGGAGCACCTGGAGGAAACCCACGCAGACACGGGGAGAATGTGCAAACTCCAAGCACCCGGAGGAAACCCATGCAGACACGGGGAGAATGTGCAAACTCCACACAGACAGTTGCCTGGCGCTGTGAGGCAGCAGTGCTAACTGCTGAGCCAGCGTGCTGCCCCAACTCGGTCCTCAGCGGAAACTTATCATTGTTTTGCACTTTGGCTTTGAATTCTTTATATGAACCATCTCAACTTATATCTGAACACATGACTGCTAAATGTACAGATATTCAGTTACAGCATGAATGAGTACGTGATGAATCACTACTCACAGGTTCGGTATCTTCATACACGTATCCAAAATATGGTGTGCCAGAAAATATGGGAGGAGTGTCCTGAATATCCAAAACATTGATTGTTACAGTGGTTGAGGAAGAGCAAATTCGATGCATTCCTCTCAACTTGCCACCTCCATCCTAAAATAAAATTGAAATCATATTATGGACATTAGCTTTCTCCAGATGCCCCTCCAACCTGACCCCCACTACGTCAGTTTACCTTGGCTTTAACAGTAACAAAGTGGGTCGTAGACTTCTCAAAATCCAGAGTTACACTTGATTTTAGACGAAGGACCCCACTGTATCGATCGATTGAAAACTTGTTCTTATGCATATTCTGGAACAGAATGTACAGAAGGAGCAGCAAATCAGAGATGGAAAATAACTACGAGAATCTAAACAGTGAAAAGCTGTTGAGCAAGAAATCAGTTTTTAAAAAAAGACAAAACTTTAGTTAAAAGTTCACTATTCATATTTTAAAAACATTGCACAAACAAAGGGGCAATTTTAATGCTTCCATATAATGTAATATGAATAATATTGAGTCAGACATCTGCATACACATCGCCTGAGTTTACTTTTCACTTGAGGTCAACAGAAGGCATCTGAGATCTCAACTCTTTCATTTTTGGCAGAAGTTAAAATAACTCCCAACATCTCCCACAGATACTGTGGAAAATGCTTCATCAATAACCCAAAACTTTGGAGCCTTTCAGGAAATTCCACATTAACCACTCAGTTATTTCCAATGTTCCACAATTACTTAAGTGTTTTCCTAATATTTGTTTAGGTCTTTCTGTTTCCTGCTGAATTCCGTTGTTTACACAGCCTAAATGGATACTCTGCCCTTTGGAATTCTCACAGTTATTAATACTGATGTCAAGTCACAATATCGTAACAACAAACACAGAAACATGGTCATTTTTGCCCTCTTCTGTTAAATCGTACTGTTTATGTGAAGAAGGTCACATTTCCTCCTTGATTTCTTGCGTGTGACAACAGTTTCATATCAACAGTAACTAATACTGCAATAGAGAATGAATACCTGCAGAAAGTAAGTGACACTGCCTCCAGATCCATTGTCTTTGTCCACTGCCTGCACCTTGAATATGCTGGTCCCCGAAGGGGTGTCCTAGCAGACCCCAGTCCAAGAAAACACATTAGTCAATTTCAGATTACATTAATTTGTCAGTTGCCAATTAATTAATTAATTTAATAAGAGATTGTTCCTAAAAGAAATTTACCTCAGGGATATTAATGATATAGGGTCTATTAATGAACTCTGGGCACTCATCATTGGCATCTGTTACAAGTATTCGAACCTTCTCGACAACCTGAAAACACAAAGAGTTCTCCATCTATCATTTTTCACTGAAAGATGATTTTGCAGACCGGTTCACATGCAACTCAATCCATTGTTTGGAATCACAGATAAGAAAAACCATGTCGTGCATTTTATGCCTAAAAGCAATAATTAGACGTAAGTATCTTCCCTTGAAAAGAATTCTCACAAAATAAAGCCTCCCCAATCAATGTGACACTGAAATTAAATATCCACCCTAAATGTTCCTGAATTGTTGTGCTCTGTGAAATAACACTATGTTACTTGAATAACATTGTTTCTCAAAAAGATATTTCAAAATGAAAGAGAATTATACCACAGAAGTATTGATAAAATCAACTCATAAACACATTCAAACTATTTTGCTAAATCAAGACTCTGTGCTGGCTTGCTCTAACTATGATTTTTAAAATAAGTTGCAATTAACCGCAATATTGTTCCTAATTAATTTTAAATGCCACAAATCACAGAGACCTATGCCCAAGACCATGCCATCATGAAAAGGAATGTATTGCCAGTGTGATGTTGAAATACATCCATGTTTGGTGAGGAAAGACTCGTGCAGACTCTAGCTCAAAATGGTTGCTATTTTGTCTTCTGTTTACTTCAGTTGGTGCTTTGAGAGTGTTATCCTCTTCTTGTGCTTACGTATATATCACCCATCTGTACAAGCTAGGAAGATTAGAATCTTGAAACCTAGCACTGGCAAAGCCTCTGATGAGATTATTGATAACTTGTATTTAACACAGGCTGCTGTCTTTCAAGCCACATGCATAGGTGACAGAAATTGTTAACTATTTCTCCAGCTCAAATATCTCCTAATTATTGTTTTAGCTTTGCATCTCGATTGCTTCATGATGTCTTCTAGCAATGTTCTCAATGTCCACACCACAGTTTTTAGCCTCACTCTTACTGTAAAACAGAAATGTGACAGATAATGGAAGGTACGTCCCAGTGTTCTGTAACTTCCCTACGGGTGAAAAGCAATAGGACAGTGGCTGCCAAAATAGAGGGATAATATAAAGCATGTATGTCAAATGTACATCGAGTGCAGACATCAAGTTAGAGACGCGGTGGGGAGATTCAAGTTGTGAGGGGTTCAAGTTGGAGGGATTCAAATAATCACAAACACAACAAGCAGATTATTAGATGAGGAGATGCAAAACACTGGGATCTGATGAAATAAATTCTTGACCCTCATTTGGCTGAGAGTTAGTGAGACAAAGAAACTTGTTGACAATTGCTTTTGGTAATATCTCAATGGATAGGTAATATATCTGCAGCATTTAGGGTACTCATTGAAGCATTTATTTTAATTGTTATATAGATGATGTCTTGGACTTTAAGTACATGGTACTTTGCAATGTGTAAGACGTCTTACTTTATTCACACTATCAGAAATACCAACAAGTACTTCAATTTCATCTTCTTTCTGCAAAACAAAAACAACATATTCAATATTATTGAATAGAAAAAGATGGTCATCATTATAATAGTGTTCTCTTAGCTAGGAACTTCAATCTCTATAACCATACTTTGGGAAATTTCCTCCTTGGTCTTAAACTCTAGACTTTTCCTGGATTCAATGGTCAAAAGGCAGTCAATGGGCATAAGTTAATCTGACATCCTGATTCCCCATACCCCCTTCCAGGAAAAGCTATCTAACCTCTAGAGGACAGATTCAGAGAAGGTGGTGCCATTGTAATTTGGAGTTTGTGACTGTAAACACAGTCACTGACCCATATAGTTCCTTGAAAATGGAGCTGCAGTGTTGATAAGATGGTGAAGAAGGCATTTGGCATGCTTGCCTTCATTGTGCATTGAGTATAGGAGTTAGAACATCATGTAAAGGACATTGATGAGGTCATATTCTGGAAGCAAAAAAATTTACTCTTATTTTCAAGTTAGAAAGCATTAGATAAGTATATGAAAAGGAACAAGGGAGAGTATGAGTCATAGGGTCATAGAATTATACATGACAGAAACTGACCATCTTGTCCAATTCATTCACACTGACTAAATATCCTAAACTGATCTTGTTCTATTTGGTAGCTTTTGGCCCCATATCCCTCCAAACCCTTCCTGTACATGTACTCAAATGATGTCCCTTTAGATGTTATAATAGTACTACCCACCTCTATGTCCTTTTTTTTTAGATTAGATTAGATTACTTTACAGTGTGGAAACAGGCCCTTCGGCCCAACAAGTCCACACCGACCCGCCGAAGCGTAACCCACCCATACCCCTACCCCTACATTTACCCCTTACCTAACACTACGGGCAATTTAGCATGGCCAATTCACCTGACCTGCACATCTTTGGACTGTGGGAGGAAACCGGAGCACCCGGAGGAAACCCACGCAGACACGGGGAGAACGTGCAAACTCCACACAGTCAATTGCCTGAGGCGGGAATTGAACCCGGGTCTCCGGCGCTGCGAGGCAGCAGTGCTAACCACTGTGCCACCGTGCCGCCCATAACCTCATCAATGTCCTCTGGCAGCTCATTCCATACACGCACCACCCTCTGCATGAAAGTTGCCCCTCTGCTCTCTTTTAAACCTTTTTCCTCTCACCTTAAACCCACGCCCTCTAGCTTTGGAATCCCCTACTCTGGGAAAAAGACCTTCATTATTCACCCCATCCATGCACCTCATGATTTTATAACCCTCAGCCTCTGATGCTCCAAGGAAAAAGTCCTAGTTTATTCAGCCTCTCCCATAGCTCAAACTCTCCAATCCCAGCAACACCCTTTTAAATCTTTTCCTTTCAAGTTTAACAACATCTTTCCTGTAGCAGGGAGTCTAGGAACTGAATGCAGTATTCTAAAAGTGGCATCACCAATGTCCTTTACATGACGTCCCAACTCCTATACTCAATGAACACTGAAGGCAAGCATGCCAAACGCTTTCTTCACCACCCTGTCTACCTATGACTCCACTTTCAAGGAGCTATATACCTGCAACCCAAGGTCTCTTTGTTTGAGGGAAATGACAACCAGATGAGATTCAAGTAGAACATGTTGAAAAGCTGCTACTAGCATGGGGCGATGGGCTGAATCTTGCAGTTTCTACAATTCTATAATTCTACAGTAATGGTCAGTGTCCACTATCATTGAAACAACAAATATAGTAATAAAACAAAACAGCAAAGAGCTTTACCTCTCTGTCCAGCTCCTCCACCAAAGTGACATCTCCTGTTTGTGGTTCCACTGCAAAATATTGTTTTGTTCCAGGTTCAAAGGTCATGTGGTAAGTGACTGAATTTCCCTCTGGATCTGTGCCATTTAAAGTGTACAGATGTGATCCTACAGAAAAGTTAAACATTTAGAGTTTGTAACAACAAAACAAAGTTTTTGATAGTGATTTACAACTGGGGTGTGTTAATTCAATTATATTTTAGTTCTTCTGTTTAATTTGTGTAAAGTGCACCTAAAGGGCTCAGATGTTTTATGGATTTTTTTTGTTCATGGGACATGGGTATTGCTAGCTCAGCCAACATTTATTACCCATCCTTAAATGTCCTTGAGAAGGGCATCTAAGCTGTTATGAGAGATTTGTAGGCCGTAGCAAAGCCTAAGATGAGTGTTAATTTTCAGTTTACTGTAGAGCATGTGCCATTTTCCTGCACTGCTGACAACCACACCCATTACTTTGCTAATGGTCAAAGGGCAGGGTTGGAATTCTCCTCGCTTTTATGGATAGAACATACTTAGGTAATTTTCCACATTGCCTGTGTTGTTGCTGTCCTGGAACAATCAGGAAGCAATAACAATGAACCAACAATAAAACTTTTGGCTTATCAACCTTCAAGCACTTTGAAAAAAAACCTTAGAAGGTGACATGAGACAAACATATCAAGTGCTGAATGGACCATATAATATTATAATCATAGCTCTAAACCATATTCTTGTTTCATAGATTTCCATGGAGTCTAACAGTATTTTTTAATGAAATGCTCGGTAAGGGCTTGATTCCAGCCTCGGAGTTTGCACATTCTCCCTGTGTCTGGTGGCCTCCAGGTGCTTCGGATTCCTCCCGCAATTCAAAGATGTGCAGGTTATGTGAATTGGCCATGCTATATTGCTCACAGTGTTCAGGGATGTATATGTTATGTCCATTAGTCAGGGGTAAATGTAGAATAATAAGGTAGGGGAATAGGTCTGCGTGGGTTACTCTTCAGAGGATCAGTGTGGACTTGTTGGGTCAAATGGCCTCTTTCCCCAGAGATTCTGCGATTCTATGAAAACAAAACAACGACAGAGCTTGCAACTTTGAATGCAGCATCATGCATCATTTGAAGAAACTACCAGCTAGGACAGAGATGGAGACATGTCATTTTGTTTTGCTGTCATGTTTGTCATTGCAATGGTGAGGGACACTGATTGTTATTATAGAATTAACAAATAGCAACAATTGCAATTTACAAAGAAGGTACTCAGCCCATTGTCCCTGTGTTAGTACCATCTTTTCAATTAAGTTATATTTGAATCTCATTTGGCTGTTCTTTCCCTCATACTCTCCTACATTCTTTCATTGAGGACCTTGATTAGTTTGAAGAAGGAAGACAAGGTGGGTTTCTGACACGCACTGAAGGAAGAATAGAGCTGGTGCTTCACAAAGCGCTCACTCCCATTAAACATCCTGATTTCATTGCTCAGCCATTTTATAATTCCGGATTCATGAGCCCAACAAAGTAATGGAAGATATATTCTGAACATGGGCTAGTGTGAACAACTCCTCTCACTGCATATTGAGAGGAAAGCTGTCTGTCGTAAAGAATCAGAAGTGAGGCAAGACAATGTTTTGTGCAGTGAATTATAATGATCTGAATGCACTGACTGAAAATGGTGATGGAAGCAAATTCAGTAGTACCTTCCAAAAAGGAATTGGATACATATTTGAACGGAAAATATTCACAGAGCTGTTGGGAAGGAAATGTGAATTTCTTGTGACGAAACAATTCTTTACTCAGCCATAAACATTTAGAAATAGAACTGCATGAGCGGTTAAACACAAATCCATTATTATCTCTTCAGAGCAGACCTCCTCTGTGGGCACATATGTGTATGGTAGGGGGGCAATTTACACAATGCAAATTTCAATACATAGCAAGAACAAGGGAGTGGGGTTAGTTGAATGGCTGTTTCAAGAAGCCAGACCAAGCATAAGGGCTGAATGGCCTCTTTATGTGTCCGGCCATTGAATGGTTCAAAGATTTGATGAGGGATTGAAAAACCTGCTGCTGAATTGGATATTGTAATACACCCAAACAGAATCTTCCAAAACAACTCTGTGATATAGGTATAGATATGACAAGGACAGTAGATGTAAATGAACAGCAAAACCTTTGTTCCCGTCCAAGCTCCATACCAACTTGACTTGGAACTATATTGCCATTCCTGCACTGCTATTGGATCAAAATCCTGGAATTCCCTTCCTAATAGCATATTGCCTGCCGTACACAAAAGGACTGCAGTGACTTCACCCTCTCCAGGGCAATTAGGGTTGGACTATATATGCTGGCCTCTCTCGTGATGCCCACGTCTCATGAACTAATGAAAAAGCAAAGAATGTGTTACATTTGCTCGGGATTAGTGGCCTGAAGGATTGCTTTGCTGGCAATATACCAGGTGTAGACTTATCCACCAACAGTGTGTTGTGTCTGGAAAATAGAAGAGGAACCTATGCAGACCTGAGTTACCAATAGTTCTGGAATCTGTCACTGACTTTGAGACCTTTTGGCTGCTCCATGTTAGGGTCTAAAATATTCAAATATTACAGGAAAGTAAATTGTGAATTTTGGTCATCAATATTTCATAAATACGTACTGAGCTGTAAACAAGTTGGAGCTCTTAAAATATCCTCATAAAGGAAAGATTGAGGGGATTTAGAGTCATAGAGATGTATAGCACAGAAACAGGTGCTTCAATCCAACTCAACCATGTCGACCAGATTTCCAAAATTATTCTAGTCCCATTTGCTAGCATTTGGCCTATATCCCTCTAAACCCTTCCTATTCATAGAGTCATAGTCATAGAGATGTCCAGCATGGAAACAGACCCTTTGGTTCAACTTGTTCATATCGACCAGATAACCTAACCTAATCTCGTCCCATTTTCCACCACTTGGCCCATATCCCTTTAAACCTTTTCCTATTCATGTACCCATCCAAATGCCTTTTAAATGCTGTAATTGTACCAGCCTCCACCAATTCCTCTGCCAGCTCATTCCATACTTTCTGCATGAAAATGTTGCCCCTTACATCCCTTTTATATCTTTCCCCTCTCACCTTAAACCTATGCACTCTAGTTTTGGACTTCATATCCTGGGAAAAAAACCTATCTATGCCCCTCATGATTTTATAAACCTCTATAAGGTCACACCTCAGCCTTCAATGCTTCAGGGAAAATAACCCCAGCTTCTTCAACCTCTCCAAGCTCTCCAACCCTGGCAACATCCTTGTAAATCTTTTCTGCATCTTTTCAAATTTAACAACATCTTTCCTATAGCAGGAATACCAGAATTGAGCACAGCAGACCAAAAGTGGCTTCGCCAATATCCTGTCCAGGCACACATGACCTCCCAACTCTTATACTCAGTGCACTGACCATTAAAGGCAAGTGTACCAAACACCTTCTTCACTATTTTGTCTACTGTGACTCCACCTTCGAGGAACTATGAACCTGCACCCCAAGACTTCTTTGTTCAGCAACACTCCCCAAGACCCTACCATTAGATGTATAAGTACTGACCTGATTTGCCTTACCAACATACAACACCTCACATTTATCTAAATTATTCTCCATCTGTCATTCCTTGGCCCATTAGTCCATCTGTACTCTGAGATAACCTCCTACACTGTCCACCACACCTCCAATTTTGGTGTAACCTGCAAACTTACTAACCATTCCTCCTATATTCATATCCAAATCATGTATATTTTCTGCAGTTCAGAAGAATGCAAAGTGCTCTCACAGAAATCCACAAACTTCTCAAAGGGATAGACATAGTAGATGCAGAAAGAATGTTTCCCTATGGTGTAGAGTCGGGATTGAGGGGACAGAGTCTCAGAATAAAAGGCAAATTACTGAGGAAGAGAGTCTTCATCAGAGGGTAATGAATCTTTAGCACTCTCTGCACATAGCACTGTGGAAGCTCAGTCATCAAGTAAGCTCAAGACAAAGATTGGTATATTTTGAGTACCTAATATCATCAAAAGATATGGGAATAATACAGGAAATGATCAGCCATGATCTAGAATGGCAGACTGGGCTGGAGGAGTGAATAGCCTATTCCTGCTCCTGGTGTTACAATGCAGAGAGTATAGGCTGATACGCTTAACAGTTATTGACTAAGTGCAATTCTGGCAACGTTTATGAGTGTGAATGACAATCCTATATAGAACCTTTCATAACCAATGGTAATAATTGGAGAATTGTGCACTGTGAACTCTTTCCTGATTTCCCAAGATCTGTTGTAATAACCAGAAAATTGGCAGTGTCATGAATTATAAATTCCACACATCACACTTGTTAATGAAACTATGTATTCGGAATAAGCTTTACAAATGTTAACCTTTGAATATCAAAGAACTATCTCAAATACATACCTATAGGCGTATCCTCAGGAATGCTCAACATAGCCATGTTCCCATTGGTGCTGTTTGGTGCATTGTCATAGAAGTAAGGAGCATAGTCTGCTAGAACTAAGAGGAAAATGAAAGTCCTTGTTAACTGATCCAAAATTTAACAATTATCAAATGTGTTATGCCACAGTATAATATTCGCATTCAAAATTATAAGTCTAAGTTATTTATAAATACCATACCAAAACCTAATGATTACTGGATTTTATTCAGAAGCAACAATGTCAATATGGAAGCAGTTTCATGTCTCTAGATGGAAGTGTTAGCTAATTGGATCAGTTTAATCTCAAATAAACTTTGAAAATAATGGCAGAATTTATTACATTAAATATATTTTCTGGTAATATTTATTGTCTGAAGTGAGGAACAGACATATAGGAAGGAAATATAGAGTTTGTGAAACATCACAAGCTTGGCAATGGTCAGAAAACAATAAATAGGATCATGAAATGTCTACTAAAATGACCAAACCTGCTTCCTAAAGCTAAAATACATTAAATAATTCACTCAAAGAAATTGATGCTATTATTTGAAATGAATATTTGGATGGTACAGTACCTGACATATGTGAGAATTCCATTTAGGATTATTGGGGATTACACAGTTTTGATCATTCTAGTTCAGACCTTATTTTTAACACATGTAACGTAGAGAAAATGTACTTACGTAGGGAGATATGTGTCACAGCTAGAAGAATGGCTTGCTGGTATATCTCTACATACTTCATTATAGCACAATAACAGAGTTGATTTTTCTGAAGTTAATATTAATGTTATTCCAGAGGGAGTATTCTGATGACCAGTGGACAAAATCTAGGGCTGGACAGAGGAACCAACAGCCACTAAGATTTTAATCCGATGAGTCATCGCCTCCAAGCAGAGTTGAAGCAGCTTTCTTATATAAATCCGTCAGCCAACTGACAGCAGATTTAATTCTGCAATTTACATGATTGGGAATTTGTGTCTCTTCCTAAAAGAAACTAACCAAAAATTCTTGGGGTGATCTTTATTTTTATTCATTTGTGCAATGTTGGATTCATTGCTGGACCTGCATTTGTTGCCTGTCCCTGATTTCCCCTTGAAGTGAGTGGCTTGTTCAACCACTTGAGAAGGCAGTCAGAGTCAACCACATTGTTGTGGTTCTGGAGTCTCAAGTAGGCCAGACCAGGTAAGGATGGCAGATTTCCTTCCCTAAAACACATTAATGAATCAGTTTGGCTTTTATGACAATTGACAATGGTTAAAATGCTTGCCATTAGGCTAGCTTTTAATTTTTTTTTTGTTTATAATTGAATTCCGATTGCATCATCTGTTGTAGTGGATTCAAATCCTGGTCCCCAGAGCATTATATTGGGTCTGTGGATCTCAGTAACTTTGTCCATCTTGTTAAGATTACAGAGCAGTGCTAGCTTTTTGTGAGCTATTCTTACATTGAACAATCCAAAATGATTACAGATGAGTGTGAGTAACAGTAGGAATATTTATCATTTAAGGAATAGGTTTCTGCAACTTGTCCCTCTTATTTTTTTTGACTACCTTTTGTACAATATTTCCCATTGGCTTTACAATTAAGGTAGCACAATCTTCAATGAGAAAAAAAATTAAATTGCACAAGAAGGTGCACTGTTAACAAAGTCCAAAAATTCAAATATCCTATCATGTGAAAGAAAATCCCAAAGCAACACAACTCTTCTTGTGGAAAAGATAAATCCACCATCAGAAATGATTTTAATTAGGCCTGCTTTCTGGTGCAAAATGGAATGTCTATGCATATATGTGCAATGTAGGCAATTGGCCATTAGGTATTTTTCATAGAACGACAGAAAAGGAATTCATGTTTATGTGGTTGCATTCAGATTCTCAAGATACCCAGAATGTACTTCACAGCTGAAGGATTATTTTGAACTATACCCACTGTTTTTTTGGAATGCCAATATGGCAGCCAACAGGGGCACAACCAGTAAGGTGCCAGAAACAGCAAATGAGAAAAAAGGCTAGATAACCTATTTCAGTGATGGGATGAGGGATAAGGATTGGTCAGGACACTGGGAGAATACAATTAAACATCTCTGAACACTGCTATGGAAACTTTCATGCTCAGCTGAACATTTATCATTGGAATAATGCATCAGATATTCAACAAAGCTTTATTGAGGTGGTTGTGATAAGGTTTTCATGTCTTGTTGGTGATAACCTTCAAGATTTTACTGGGGGTGAGAACTCCCTTGAGTGTCATTCAAATTCACCCAGGTTATTATTTCCATTGAGCTTTCTGCAGAACAATTTAGGGCGGCACGGTGGCACAGTGGTTAGCACTGCTGCCTCACAGCGCCAGAGACCCGGGTTCAATTCCCGCCTCAGGCGACTGTGTGGAGTTTGCACGTTCTCCCCGTGTCTGCGTGGGTTTCCTCCGGGTACTCCGGTTTCCTCCCACAGTCCAAAGATGTGCAGGGTCAGGTGAATTGGCCATACTAAAAATTGCCCGTAGTGTTAGGTAAGGGGTAAATGTAGGGGTATGGATGGGTTGCGCTTCGGCGGGTCGGTGTGGACTTGTTAAGTCAAAGGGCCTGTTTCCACACTGTAATGTAATCTAATCTAATCCCTAATTTATTTCAACATTTCAGCAACTAAGAGTTGAGGATCCGAGCAGCAGGTTAATTGTAAATGCAAATCTTGTACCAAACTGAAAAGAGCCATCATCTCTATGAGAATTACAGCAGCATTTGGACTATTGAATGGGCTTGGTTTAATTTGTCAGATAGAGTTTTGCATCCTCAAGAATCAGTGTTAAGACAGTTTCTAATTGGATAAACTAAAGTCTTACTGGGTTTGGATGCTTTGATTGAAGAAATCATTATTAGTTTCATTTCAACACTACTTTGTAAATTTCCTCGTCTCTCTGTGATGCTAGATGTGATCATGGATACAATTCTATGGGCACAAGTATCCTTCAATGCTTTGCCCAAATCGCCATTATTCATTAACCAAATGTGATGGTGAAATGGTCAAAGGAAGAATAGACAGCCACACATGAGTTCACTTGCAGTAAAGATCACTGAATGGTAGTCAGAATGTTGGTTTGTAATCAGACACCAGTCAAGTTGAAGCTTTCCCATAATTAAGTTGCTCACTGTTGGACTTCAAGTGCTAAAGACCTTCTAATACTTACCTTTTTAGAAACATGTGCTGTTCTCATTTGAATCTATTCAGTCAACCAATAACCTGGTTCAAAAGTTAATAAACAAAAAAGATGTTTAAGTAGCACCTTGGAGCATTAATATGCTGTATAAATGCAAGTTGTTGCTGTTGGGATCTCAGAGTTCCAATATGTGCAATTTGTACAGAATCTAAATGAGCCAGTAAATGATAATCCACATTGACATCTACTTGGAAGTAATAAATAACTTGCTCCAATAAATCTTAGATTCCTCAGCATTTTCTAGTAAACTGTAATAAGCAGGTTATGTTCTAATCTATTGGAAACTTCCCTCAAAATCAACCTCCAACCTCCTGCCCTTGCCTCCTTCAGGATGACACATTCAAGTGGTGATGGGTCACCTCGTTGTTCATCTTCTCTAAGCAAAGAACTGTTAAAAAAATTTGGCAGAGAGGCTTCTCAAGCTATCAATGCATTTGAATCTCCTACCATCTAAAT
Source organism: Chiloscyllium plagiosum (assembly GCF_004010195.1). Taxonomy (NCBI): domain Eukaryota; kingdom Metazoa; phylum Chordata; class Chondrichthyes; order Orectolobiformes; family Hemiscylliidae; genus Chiloscyllium; species Chiloscyllium plagiosum. The sequence continues at coordinate 17,369,494 of NC_057747.1, read as the reverse complement.
GTATATTTTTTTAAAAACTGTCTGTAGTATTAAAATAAATCAGAGTTTGCTGTTCACTCTGTTAAATTAAGATTGATGTCAATCATTATAGATTGGTACTGCTTTTCTGACTTCACAACCATTCATTATCACATTGGGGTGCCTAACTGCAATTTGTTTGACAGGTCCAAATGATTATAAATTCTTTGAAGTGGGACTAAGAATTCCAATGCTTGAATTCATCAGGGATTAAAGAAAGGCAAATATGGTCAGTATGTTTTATCAATAACAGTGTTTCTTTTAGAGAGGGAACAAATGAACTTGATTTAATGTCAGAATGGTTCCTGAGATCTGGCCATTGTCAACACTGGGTGATGTGACATGATATGCACAAAGACAAAGAATGGTGGATAGGGTGCATGGGTTGACCATAAACTGGCACTGTGTTGACATAGGAAATGTAAAGGGCTATTGGATTTAAAGGGCATAGGTTAGCTTGGAGTGCATAAAGCACTGTGTATGTGTGTGGATAGGGTTATATATTGGCATGGAGTGTATAATGGGTTATGGAGGCTGGGTAATGGGGCATTCATGAATGGATGAGGCAGAGGGAGTGTGAGGAAGGAAGTAAGAGGTAAAGGCTGTAGCTTGCTTTATTATTGCATATGATGATGGCAACACTGGCAAGATGAACATTTGTTGTACATCACCAGTTGTCCCTTCAACTTCACCTAATTGCCTTAGGGTAATGAAGGATAGGCAATAAATGTTGGCCTAACCAGTGGCATCCACATCCTGTGAACTAATTCGTTAAAAACTGATTAGCTCTCAAAGACATTTCAGTGGACATTTAAGAATCAACCATATTGCAGTGGATCTGAAGTCATATGTTAGCCAGACTGGTTAAGGACAGCAGATTTCCTTCCCTAAAAGACTTTAGTGAATCTGCAGGGATTTTACAATGGTTCAATATTTGCCATTAGACTAGCATTTAATTTCAGATATTTTATTGTTCAAATTTGACCATCTGCCATGGAGGGTGGTGGGGTAGAGGTGGGGGGTTCATGCCAATGTCCCAACGTCATTAGTTTGGGGTTATGAATCCCAACACCTCCTTTATCATGGCTTCAACAATGAGGTGCGCCAAGTCAGGCATTCTAAAGGTCTGCGGTATTATTTCCTGAGACGGGTTTGCAGAGTCAGCTCCTAACTATGTGAGTTGAAACTTTATTGCTGGAACAGCACAGCAGGTCAGGCAGCATCCAGGGAACAGGAGATTCGACGTTTCGGGCACAGGCCCTTCTTCAGGAATGAGCAGAGAGTGTTCAGCAGGAGAAGATAAAAGGTAGGGAGGAGGGACTTGGAGGAGGGGCGTTGGAAATGTGATAGGTGGAAAGAGGTCAAGACCTCTTTCCACCTATCACATTTCCAACGCCCCTCCTCCAAGTCCCTCCTCCCTACCTTTTATCTTCTCCTGCTGAACACTCTCTGCTCATTCCTGAAGAAGGGCCTGTGCCCGAAACGTCGAATCTCCTGTTCCCTGGATGCTGCCTGACCTGCTGTGCTGTTCCAGCAATAAAGTTTCAACTTTGATATCCAAATGAATCCAACAAGAACTGGACCAAGCATATGTGGTACTCATAATCTTCTTCATCCTAAGTATACGCATGATTTTACTACAACTGCTAAGTATTTCATCAGTAATATTTTCAGCAACATAACACAAAACATCGCAGATAAGAAAAACTGCAGCATATTAACATGCCAAATTTCCCCTAAAGTAAATGCATTAAAATTCCATCAAATTTGACAATATTGTTATGTATTTGGCTTTAAGGGGTTAACACGTAGGGGGTTCCATACAACAGCCAAGCAGGGTGAGATCAATAGTTGTGATGTTGAGAAGATATGCTCTTCTTCATTAGGGTAAATAAAACCACAGAAAGTAGACAAAATCAAACACAAAATATTGCTGAGGAAAGGAGTGAACAAAGACAGAAATGGGAACTATTTAAATGTAAATCTATGATTCGCTCCAGTAATAATATCTAACAATATTCAATATCTAGGATCATACCAAAAGAGTACTTTGAAGTATTAAAGGGATTTTCTGCTATCTAGTGATCTCTGAGGCATGAAGTTTCCCTTTCTTGATATGTGCAAGATCAAGACAAACACTAGGCATACAGTAACAGTGATATCACCGCAGGGAGTTGGCAGCCAATTACACTGAAGTATTCTCAAACAGCAAATCAGAAAGTAAAATGCAGTAAAATCTTCTACTCAATTAAAATTTCCACAGAGTAAATACAAATCATCAGTGATACACATGGGATTAAAGTAGCTGAAATATCATAACTTTTTTTTAAATTTGAAAAAAACATTATTGCCATAATAATGGCAAAAAAGCATCCCAGTGATATAACATTAGATTTCTATGAGTAACTATTGAGTTATTAAAATTAAATTGCATTTATATAGTAACTGTTATGGCCACAGAAAGATCCAAAATGCTTTACAGCCAATAAAGTACTTTGGAAGTACAGTCAGTGTTGACACATAGCAGGCAATTTACATGTAGCAAGCTCCCACAAAAAGAAATGCTGTACTAATTATTGAAAAAATATTGACTATGACACCTGGAACAACTTTCTCATCAGTGGTGAGGTTCTGGAACCCACGAGTTCAAAGGGTAATACAGGCAAAAACCATAATCACATTAAAACATGCGGTGGAACAGTCAATGGGTTTAGGAATCAAAATTTGGAGAGTGGGATTAGTGTGACGAGGTATTCATCGACTGGTATGGACATAATGTGCCAGACGACTACCTTCTGTGCATGAAATCTTACTGTGTTTTCTATGTATCTATAACTCTTATTAAAAATAGTGCCATTGGCTCTTCTATGTCTACATTAGAGGACAGACAGGCCTTCACTTAGTAGGCTCTCGTCAAAAAGATAGCAGCTTAAATCTTCCAACTTCCCTCACTGGATTGGAATGTGTTGCTGGAAAAGCGCAGCAGGTCAGGCAGCATCCAGGGAACAGGAGAATCGACGTTTCGGGCATAAACCCTTCTTCAGGAATGAGGAAAGTTTGTCCAGCAGGCTAAGATAAAAGGTAGGGAGGAGGGACTTGGGGGAGGGGCGTCGGAAATGTGATAGGTGGAAAGAGGTCAAGGTGAGGGTGATAGGCCAGACTGGGGTGGGGGCGGAGAGGTCGGGAAGAAGATTGCAGGTTAGGAAGGCGGTGCTGAGTTCGATGGATTTGACTGAGACAAGGTGGGAGGAGGGGAAATGAAATTTTCAGCTCTGATCTCCAGCATCTGCAGACCTCACTTTCTCCTAGCCATAGTGAAGCCACACAGTGTCTAACTCAATGACTCGTCTCTGGTAAATACGAACGTTGTTGATCTCCTCTTGTGTTGAAATCAGAAACAGACATGAAGGTGACAATTGGAAGCCACCCACCCTGCACTGAGACTGAAGCCAGCCGTCTCTGGTTTGATGTTTTCAAGAAAGACCTTTATATCTGCGATGGGAAGATTTGGGTGTCAATCTTACAAGGTAATGCAACAATATCATTAAGGTAGAGATGGATTGTTTGTAGTGCCACCCCTCAGTGAAGTTGTTAATGAATAAATAGAATACATAAAGAAAGAAAGTCACATTTGTATGAACCTCAGCAAGGCTCATTACGGTCAATGAAATTTTTTTTACTCAGCCAATGAAACAGGGCACAATAAGCTCCCACAAACAGCAATATGATAGTTGCCAAGTGACCTGCTTTTGCAATGTTGATTGGTCAGGACTCCAGGGTTAACTCCCTTACTATTCTTTAAAATTGTGCTATGGTATCTTCTCCCTCCACTTGAGAGGATAGAATCATAGAATCCCTACAGTGTGGAAACAGGCCCTTCAGCTCGCACCGCCTTCCTGACCTGCAGTCTTCTTCTTGACCTCTCCGCCTCCATCCTACTCCGACCTATCACCCTCACCTTGACCTCTTTCCACCTATCACATTTCCAACGCCCCTCCTCCAAGTCCCTCCTCCCTACCTTTTATCTTCTCCTGCTGAACACTCTCTGCTCATTCCTGAAGAAGGGCCTGTGCCCGAAACGTCGAATCTCCTGTTCCCTGGATGCTGCCTGACCTGCTGTGCTGTTCCAGCAATAAAGTTTCAACTTTGATCTCCAGCATCTGCAGACCTCACTTTCTCCTCCTAACTATGTGATCCCAACCCAGGAGAAGGAAATCACACCTATGTGTCCAAGCTTAGTTTAAGAGAAAGACACTTATTCGAAGTTTTTTTTTGAGATTGTTTTATGGTCAATTAAAAATACAAGACCATACATAGAACATAGAACATAGAACATAGAACATAGAACATAGAACATAGAAGAATACAGTGCAGTACAGGCCCTTCGGCCCTCGATGTTGCGCCGATCCAAGCCCACCTAACCTACACTAGCCCATTATCCTCCATATGCCTATCCAATGCCCGCTTAAATGCCCATAATGAGGGAGAGTCCACCACTGCTACTGGCAGGGCATTCCATGAACTCACGACTCGCTGAGTAAAGAACCTACCCCTAACATCTGTCCTATACCTACCCCCCTTAATTTAAAGCTATACAACAAAAGGAATTTCATTTTTTCACTTTAAATTTTATGTCATGTTTGGTAATGTAGTGGGTTACATTAGTAAGAAATCAAACAGGTTAATGTTCTAAAAATGCTTAAGGTATGGTCATGGAGACATTGCCATTGTTTGTATGGGTCTCTGGGGCACTGTAATTGTTTATGCAGTGTGTCTAGAAGAATGCTTCAACTAATGAGGTACGGTCAGTTCTGCTATAATGCTTGTTTCTTCAACTCGAATAGACAGTAACGTGATTGAAGAATCAGTCCATTATTTGTGGAATCCAAACTTTCCTTACTTATATTGGCTACAACATGATTCCGGCCCCACTTGTTTAAATGGTGTTGCTTACTGTGCAATTTTCTTATCACGTGGGATCGCATGAGAATGGAACTATCGCGTTATATCAGAATAGACTGTAATAAAAACAGAAAGTGACACTTAACTGGTCTGACAGCATCCATGGAAAAGAATCAGAATTAACAGCTGGAATTTAATTTGGTGACAGGGGCCATCCTTACCAGAGAATCAATGCTCCTTTAGGGAAAGACTTTGCGGAATTAAGGAAATACCATCAAGCTTTTAGCCATCGAGTGGAAGCCTTTCCTGGGGTTTAGAACCTAGGAGCACAAATCTCATCCGCTAATTCGAGGTCAGCAGACCTTCATTACCTGCAGTGCCACTAGTTTCATTTTGCTTTTCAATCACAGTGAATTACAGCCGACGATGGTCATTTTCCCTTAGTAACTATGGTTTCCATAGAAACTTCCAGCTCCATTGAAAAAGAACCAATTGTTCTGATGACTCGAGAAATGATGATAAATGGGAACAGATGGTAGATGTGTTATATTGAAGATAATACTTAGATTAGCTTGAAAAGTCAGCGATTGTTCTTTCATAAAAGATCAGAATCAGCCATTCATTATGGTCATGTCTTGTAAATATGACACAAATGACTTTCTGAAGTCCAACAGTTTGCATTGCAATTGCAATTTCCTGTCAAACATAACAGCACAACTGCATTATTATTTTATTTTTCAACTTCCCATCTGTCAATAGGCCAGATTAATATTATTAAAAGATTAATAAATAGGCATTAGGAGGCCACAGGAAGGGGCAAAGGCTTGTGGAAGAGAGAGGCAATTGTAAGGGAGGGGTGATGGCTGTACTTTGAGGCATTAAGAAGAAAGAACTTTTTTATTCATCAATGGCAAAGCCATGCTGCCCAACCTCATAACTGCCCTTGAGAATGTGGTGGTGATCAGCCATCTTGAGATGTTGCTGTCTATGGAGTGAACATACATTCAAATGTTGTTGGGGAGGGGTGAGAGATGGGAACCAAGATTTTGATCCAGAAACAGTGAAGGAGCAATGACATAGTTTCAAGTTAACATTGTGTATGACTTGGATGGAGCTTGCAGGACACTGTATTGACATGTATCTGTTGCCCTTGTCCTTGTAAATGATGGGGCTTGCAGGTTTGAAAGGTACTATTGGAAGAAAACAAGTGAAAGGCAGAAGACTGGAGGTTCAGGCTTGGAAGAGAAGAGGTAATTCAGAGTGAGGGTAGGGGTGGAAATCAATGCTCGAGAAGAGTAAGAGGAATGAATGAGAAAGAGGGAATACTGCGTTTGCCCCTGGGGTTTGTGGAGGAAGGTAGGTCATTGCAGCAGGAGAGAGACAGAAGCAGTGGGATAATAGAAATCCTCTTTCAGAAAAGTGGATAATTTTCCTGGCCATGTGGAGGCTGAATCAAAACTTATGTGCAGCTCACTGCTCCCACTATCCTTTCACTGTCAAGATTCTCAAGTCCCAGAAACCTATACAGGAGCTATCAAATTTAAATTAAGGTCCCAATTTTATTTTGATGCCTGATTTTAAAGATGTTAATGGTGTGTTCCAACTCATATGCATGCCACTGTCAAAATGACTGATGTGACAGATTGGGGTCACATTCCCCAGCTTTTCAATTTAACAGCCAACTTGAGCAAACCCCTCCCACCCTGTCAGGAGAGAAGAGTTAACATTGAGGACCATGTATCACACTTCTATCAATTGGCTTTTCATTTAAATCAGTTAAAAAAATGTCCCTCCAAAATGTCCTGTGAATTTGTTGGAAGATTTGAACATTCAAACCACAATGCCTTTTGTTAATCATCCAACAAGGTGTTCGCATCCAGATATACATATTTTTCACAAAGTCTTGTCTGACCATAATCATGTACTGGACCAGTTCACACAGGACAATATGTTGGAAGTTGGAGAAGTCTAAACCCAATTCAACTTCTCTAAAATCCTTTGGAATCTCCAGAGGTTGGATTTTTCTTTCAATTACATTTTTCATGTCATTTTTTTCATGCTTTCTTGTCAGCTTTGCCTTGGTAGTAATGTGCTTCACCTCAGAAGCAGCAACTGAAGGGTTCCAGCGCTATTCCAAAGACTTGGAGCTTGACTTTCATTCATAAAATTATCCAATACCCTGGGAATCAGCTTGTTTCTGGGCCTGCCCAGTGGTGACATGATGCCACAGTGATTTTAACTACTGGGCCTCATCACCTTCTCACTGGCTCCCAGGACATTTGGCAACCCATTGCAGCATTTGGTTAATTGTGTGGAAGAGAGTCTCATCATAATGCAAAGGCTATTCCAGAAGAACAACGTGCCAGGAGATATAGTGAGTTAAACTGTGAGGTTAAATCCCTACTGTTAAAAGCTTGCATTATAACAAAGAAACAAGCCCATTTCGCCTTGAAAGATAGCAATTTGAGCATTGACCTGTAAGCGAGAATAAATGATATAGAAAATGCACGTTGTGGCACTACTTTGAACCAAATCATGACCTGAGGTCAACCTGGCAATAGAGGAAGGGGAAAATATAATTTTAATTTAGATAGTACTTTTCATGAACTCAGGATGCCCCATGTGGCTCACAGGCAATGTAATACCTTTGAAATGCAACCACATTGATAGTGCAGTGAAACATGGTTACTAATTTGAGTACAGCAAGATCCCACAAACAGAAGTGAGATAAAAGGCCATAAAATGTGTCTTTGTGCTGTTGGCTGTGGATATTTATAATCTGGTCAGTAGGGAGAATTTTTTTCTTCTTCAGGCAAGGTGCCAGGAAATATAACTCACCACCATAGGAGACCCACAGCTAAAAGCTGTCACCCTCTCTGTGATCCTCAGAACTATCAGCTGAGGTAAAATTTCTGAGTTTGGACTTGAAACCACAATCTTTCTAAATGGGAAGTGAGAAAAGTACAACTAACCCAAGATTGGTGTCCAAGACAAACATCCAATTGACATCTGGAAGCATACGTGAGTTATCTTCCAGTTTGATTTTGGAGATAAGTTCTTGAATCCTTTAAGGAACAGCAGAATACTATGGTGGTAGGGAGGCTATGTGAATGCAAGCAAGTGGTTAAACTGGACTTCCTCATTTAGCTTGTTCTTGTAAAATATACAAACAGAAAACAGGAGCAAAGTAGCTATTCGGCCAGGCAAGGCTACTCCATCATCAAATGATTGTGGCCAATTATCCAACTCAGTACTCTGTTCCTGCTTTCTCCCCTTACTCTCTGATCCCTTTAACCCCAAGAAATATATCTAACTCCTTGAAATGATTTGGCTAACCTCCTGATGAAGGAGCAGTGCTCTGAAAGCTAGTGCTTCCACATAAACCTGATGGACTATAACCTGATGTTGTGTGATTTGTAACTTTGTCCTTCTTGAAAATATTCAATGTTTTGGTCTCAGCCGCTCTCTTTGGCAGAGAATTCCACAAGCTCACCACTCACCACAAACAAATGTGTATGAAGAGGGTTATTCAAAAAGTGTTACCAAAAATTATACGAAGCTTTACACTCCTTCTCCTGTTTATTGGATGTTTAAAGTTTCTCAATGACAATTCTACAGCCTGAAGTCTACGTTAACTAGACATCATTGGTTCCATTGACACAATTCACAAACACTAACCATCCAAAGCTATTGGGGTTAATGTAATTTTCATCGTAGTTTGAGAGAGCCATTATCCAACCTCTAAACCATTTTATGTTTCATGTTTAGTAGCCTGGCCTTCTTTCATGCTTCTGCACTGCCCAGCTATTAGTGATTTCATATTTTCCCCACCTGCATGTAACCAGCTCTCTGGTAGGCTAAACAACAATTAAATAAACAATGGATGCACAGCAACTTAGCAAATCAGAATGATTGAAAGTAATGATGTCAACACTGATCATTAAACTTTGAAACATACAAGAAAGTGGAAGTGGTTGAACTACATACAGCTACATCTTTACATAGGGATTTTAACACTTCACAGTTGGGTAAGATGGAGTTTGATTTTTATGTGTATTCTGAATTAGCATCAGTGATTACACCAAAACCCAACAATGACTGTGTTTCTTATGTAAAATTCTTAACCCGTTTTCAAATCTCTCCATCACCCTACTTTCTCCCTTTCTCCACCAAGCCTCTGGACCCTCCAAGATCTCTGTACTCCTCCAATTCTAGCCTATTGTAAATGCTGTTTACATTTCTCCACCAATGGTTACTGTGCCTTCAGCTACTTCAGTCTCTGAAATTCTCTCCCAAAACCTTCACCTCTCCATCTCTTTCACTCTTTAAGATGCTCATAAAAATTTATAACACTGGCCATGTTGTTAATCAAATCCTAATATCTCATAATTGGCTTTGGTGTCAAATTTACGATTTACTCCCTTAAAGTATTTTGGGACATTTGACCTGAGTTAGACACAATATAAATGTGAATTATTGTTCTTTAATTAACCTGTGTGTTTTCTAACAAATTTTTTTATACCTCTCATTTCAGAAAATACTTCTAGCTTCTTTCATCTATTAATCACATGATCATCTTATTGTAAGAGTTGCTGTGTATTTGTATGTGACAGCTGTTACTTGTCATTAAAGTATTCCTTTAGAAGACTTCCATTGGAATGTGATTGATTGGGAAACAGTAGGTTTCTGTTCTGCCTTTATAACCTGGATATGTTGTAGAAATTCAGTTGGACAGTAACTGATTTTGGGAGGGACACAGACAAACCAACAAAGTAGGTAGACACAAACCAGATGAACTTGATGGCAAAGAACTGTGAAATTATACCTATTACTAGGTGAACACAAAGAGGTAAATGATACAATTTTCAAAAGGGATGCAGGAGCAGTGTGACCTGAGAGTGTACATATGCAGACTTTTGAAGGAGCAAGACAAGGAGAAACTGTTTCCAGTGGCTGAAGGGTTGGTAGCCAGAGGTTAAAGTGGTTAGCAAATAAAACAGTAATGACACAAGCAAACACTTATTTACACAGTGACTTGTAGTGAGCTGAAACTTGTTGCCTGAAGACTATTGGAAGCAGATGCAATTGTATCTTTAAAAAGAAAATTGGATAAATAGACTGGTGATAAAAGAGTCTAGGGCTATGAAAAAAGAGCAGCGATCTAGGACTGATTTGATAACTCTGCCAAAGAGTTAGCCAAAATTCAGCAAGAAATTCATAAAACCGTAGAACTGTGGTAACGTTGAATGAGGCCATTAGCACATGTACAATGGGAATAAATTATTATGATTAGGTTTCTGTGAGTGTAAACCTCAGGGGAGATTATCTGTGGGAAGACTAACTGTGTAGTTAAAAAAAAGTGCTGAGATGCTGGGGGTCTGTTACACCCACTCCTGATCTGTTTTAATCTCACAATGACAAAATTTGAAGGTGCAGATTATTCTATCCTGAAAAGTATTAGACAGTTCCATTTGGAAGTAAAAAAAGATGTACCGTTTCAGTACTTTCTCTCACAACTTGCTACTCTAAAGTATCAACAAAATAACTTCAAAATTCAATTGTTTTTCCAAACAATTTACGTACCTTCCTATTAATGACTCTAACTTCCATCTTTATTTATCCGTCTTTGCTGTCTGAAGTCAAAAGGTTTGTCCACTGGTAAATCTTATAACTTTGTTTGTTTTGATAATTAGTTTTAAGAAAAAATCTAGTTATGATATTCCCATCCCTCCTGCACCTTTCATTGCTTCATTTGTAATGTATTGTAATCAGTGGTTTGGCAAATCTAAACCGATCATGACTGTGGTCATACAGTGTAGATCTATCACAAAATTCAGCAAGAAATTCATAAAACCATAGAACTGTGGTAATGTTAGAGTAGAATGAGGCCATCAGCTGAATGTGTCTGTCTTGGCTGAATAAACTGGCAGTCCATTCTAATCCCATTTTCCACTACCTAGTCAGTAGTCTTACAAGTTAGCGTTTCATGTACAGACCCAGTTTTCTTTTTAAATGAGTTGAAAGTTTCTGCCTCAACCACCAAACCAGGCAGTGAATTCCAGACACCCATCGCCTTCTCATGGAAACATTTCTCCACGTGTCCTCTTTACCCCTTCTACCAATCATTTGAAATGCGTGGCTTGATGTCCATTTGTTGTTGAAGTGGCCCTGCTTTCTTCTGTCCTCATTGTGAGAACTGCTCTTTGAATGACTGCTCTCTCTGGCACTTGTTCTGAGCTGACTTTTATTTGGTAAATGTTCTGAAATTACATCACAATGGCCTGCACTGGTGTTGTTGGGGCAATGGAATTTTCAAAGGGTATTAAGGTTCTTGATAGCAAGGGTCCACTGTATTGGGCATTGCCTAGCAGTTTAAGGAAGTCCATTCACATGGCTTGAAAGTGTAAAGATGCAATGGGACAGCGTATAACTGAGTGAAAATGTTGTGTCAAAAGCGTGAAACCTGAAAAGGAAAAGGATATCTTCAGTGCCAGATGGCAAGCGAACACTTGTGTGGCAAATATCGAGCAGAATATGATGAGTTAGGAAGCTGTATATAAGTGAGTAAACCCTGCGATAATTGTTAATATTCTAATCCACTTGCCTGGAATTCCAAGATTCAAAACCAAATTACTATCAAGTTAAACATTGGATTGAGTTTGAGAACATTAGTATTTAAATAAGCGGGTATGATGGGGCTCAGCTGATGATGAAACCAGATTCAGATTCATTAGAAACTCATTCAGATAGGCCCCACAGAGTTTTAATGGTTGGAGTTTTAAAAAGTCATCCACAGGATGAGGGCATTGGTAGCTAGGTCGGCATTTAATGCCCTTCCCTATTTACCTGAAGGGCAGTTTAAAAGTAAACTACATTGTTGGTTGGTCTGAAGTCACATGTAGGCCAGATCAGGTGAGAAGGCAGTTTCCTTCACCAAAGGATATTAGTGAACCAGATAGGTTTTTCTGACAATCAACAATTGTTTTATAGATGTCACACGCTCAGTGACTTCCGCCACCCCTACTGCCATGTCTGCTACCACTTCCGCCCCCACCAACGCCACTCACCTGCATTGTGCTGACACGCCCCCCCCCGCTCCCCCCGTCCCCACTCCCCGCCCC